>NC_133864.1:20438902-20453948 GCF_044706935.1 Curcuma longa
CTGTGGTCCTTTATTTGAGGGGGGGATTGTTGGGTTGCAAGGGTCCAACATAGTCCCACATCTAAAGTACATGGAAAAGATCATGGGGTTAAAAGGATGGAAAGTATCTCCATTGGCATGAGGCCTTTTGGGGAGAGCCCAAGAACAAAGCCATGAGGGCTTAGGCCCAAAGTGGACAATATCATGTCATTGTGGAGATACGAACATCCTTTTGGACCTAACAGCTGGTACCTCTTCTACCACCTCCCCTGCTGTCACATCACAGATACATAGCTTGACAGAGGAGGTCGCTCAATTGAAAGGGCTATTACAACAAAGAGACAAGGAAATGATACAAAGAGATAATCAAATTAAAAAATTACAAAAACAACAAGAACGAATTTTGCACCATTTTCAGTTGCAACTTGGTGATGACGACGACGACGATAACGACGACGACGACGGCGACGATGGTGGTGATCCTTCATGAGTTTTTTTGTGTATGCATTTTTTTAAGCATTATTTTATTTATTTGACATGCATTTTATTACAGCTACAAGTTAATAATTTATATATTGTTAATAATACTGTTTGTTTTTTATTAAATAAGTTTTGATAAACAAATAAAAAAAAAGGTTAGTCTTTACATATTTAATTTATAGGTTTTAGTATTAGTTTTAATTTTAAGAATGATACTTTCTCTTTATCTTATTTTTCTATGCAGGCGAAGACAAGATAGTGACGAAGAATCAAGCAGAGTTTCCGGCGGACCACGATGATCTCCTCTATCTTGTCTTCATATATCTTCTGATTTGTTTGTATCAGTACTTTGTAGCTTCTTTCCTGTATTATGATGATGTGACTTGGTTAGACTTATAGACATGTACATACATGTCTAATGTAGTTATTTGCTGGATTGTATTATGATTTTTATGGATTGTAGATGTTATGGATATTTGGATGTTATGGATATGGATATTTTGGATGTTATGGATTCATGTATGTTATAGATATTTTGGATGAAATGAATGGATGTTATTGCTTTATTTGTATTGGATTTGATATGCTTGTTTGTTACAGGTTATATGTATTTATGAATCGATCCGATTGGATCGATATTGTTTGTATATACAGGATAATCACCAAAATAAATATTGCATTGAAATTTTTTTTTGTTTTTGCAACGAAATTTACGACGAATATAGGATTCGTCGCCAATTGGCGATGAAATTAGCAACGAAAAATAGTTCGTCACAAATATATCGTAAGTTTACTATTTATCGAAATTTGCAACGAATTCTAGATTCGTTGGTAAATTCGTCGCCAATTGACGATGAATTTTTGGATTCGTCGCCAACTGGCGATGAATTTGGATTCGTCGCCAATTGGCGACGAATATGAATTCGTCGCCAATTGACGACGAATTTGGCAACGAAATTTTATTTTCGTTGTAAATATTTGCGACAAATGTGGATTTTTCGACGCAGATTTTTGGCGACGACTTTATTACGACTAATTTTGTTTCGTTGCAAAATTCGTCGCCAAAATTTTTGGGACGAATTTTTTTAAAAAATTTGTCCCAGATTTCATCGCAGATTGGTGATTTTTTTGTAGTGAGAAAAGTAAAAAAATAAATTGCGACTTACAACAACTATTGAATGCTTACTTTGCAAGCATGCACATTTAGAGGGTATAATGAATCTCCATCTTCTAATAATCATGAAAATTTTATTGAGATAATAAAATTTATGAGAAAATGAATGAGAATATTGGGGGCATAGTCTTAGAGAAAGTTCTAAAAAATATAAAATATACTTTGCCAGATATTCAGAAAGATATCTTGAATATATTCTTGTCAATCAAGTGAGAATCAAGATTCGTAAAGAAATCAAGGATGCAAAATTTTGTATTTTAGTTGATGAAGCAAAAGATACATCTAATAAGGAGCAAATGACTATTATATTAAGATTTGTGGATATTGATGATTTTTTATGGAAGCAATTCTTTGCTATTGTACATGTGATTGATACAACTACTACAACACTTAAGAAAGAAATATCTAATTCTCTTAGTCGTTATGACTTGCATATCCACAACATGTTGGGACAAGGATATGATGATGCATGCTAGCAATATGCGCAACTCTTGGATGGATTACAAACTCTTTTCTTGAAAGATTATTTATGTGTATATTATGTACATTGTTTCGCTCATCGACTTTAACTAGTATTAACTGTAGCTACTGAAAAAGAGGTGCCCATTTAGTTATTCTTTTCAAAGTTGAATTCCATTTGTAATCTCTTTAATGCATCTCCTAAATGTGATGTTGAGTTACTTTCTTCTCAAAGAGTTGAAGTTGCGGATATGGTAGTTACTAGTGAACGTGATATGGTAGAGGATGTAATCAAATTAAAAATTTACTACGGCCTACAAAGACTCATTAGAGTTCTAATTTTGACTTAATTTGTACCATGCATTGATATGTACAACTCTGTGATTACAGTGTTAGAAAGCATGGTGGATGATAGGTATTCTAACTCCTTCCGTGGTGAAGCTAGTGGTTTGTTGATTGCGATAAAGTCTTTTAATTTCATATTTATATTACACTTGATGCAAAATATAATGGAGATAACAAATCTACTTTGTCGAGCATTACAAGAGAAATTTCTAGATATTTTAAATGCAATGGGCTGTGTTTCTGTTAGTGTCGGCCCTTAGTGTCAATCATGAGATGATTGTTTAGGGAACACATGTATCATATTCATTAATAAAGGCAAAGTCTGCTTATTATATTTATTTGTTATCCGTGCTATATGAATAAATATAATAGTGTTCTTGAGTAGTAGGTTCTTGTCTACAGCATATCAATTGGTTGAATTGATAGTGAGAGTCTGTAGACATATATAGAACACTACTCTTAACTATTCCTAGTCGAGCATTAATATGCAAGGACAATATTAATGCGTTGAGACTAGCATGTAGGTCAATTGATGACTTAATCTCACAAGTCATGGATATGTGATATCACGTTGACACATGGGTACATATTAGAGACTATGTACTGAATTGACCCGCCATGAGAATGTTTCATGGATCGTTATATGGGTGTCATAAACATTCTCATGTGACTATTGGTATGAATAGTCCTTAGACCTGAAGTCACTACGGTTCCCTACATAATGAGTTGTATACTTTGGCTTCGTCAAACGTCACCTGTAACAGGGTGACTATAAAGGCGATCACTGGGTATGCAATAAGTTATGCGGAGGGATGTGAGTGATGTAGATGGGATCTATCCCTTCCATATGACGGAAGTGATATCTATGGGCCCCTTGATAGAGTAGGACTGCAAAAATGCATGATCATGCTCGAATAAGTCAATATGAGATATTGAGCTTATTTGATTGAGTAGTCTACTTGGAGATCAAGAAATACATGATTGATAAGAGGATGACACGGTCTATGCCTCATTGATCAATCTAGATATCAAGGATAGAAGGACTGAGTCATACAAGATAGTAGTCACGGAAAGGTTGTATCGGATCTCGACATTCTCGTCACTTGGGTAGCAATGATGTATTGCTAGATGTCGCTCATTGCTTATGTCTCTAAAATGGTTTTAAAGACATTGCCAACGTTATGAGAACCTATTGGGTCACACACTTAGAACATGTGATTTGGAGATGGTTCATGTGATGAATCATTGGGCCATTGGGTTGAGTCTAATGTAGATTAGACTCATTGAGTGGGACTCAAGGTAGACTCATTGAATTAGACTCGCGTTGGACTCAAGTCAATTCGGATTGAGTGAGACTCGAGTTGGACTCAAGTCAATTCGGATTGAATAAGACTTGAGTTGGACTCAAGTCAATTCGGAAGTGAGACTCAAGTTGGATTCAAGTCACTCAAGCCAATTCAGATCCATTAAGAGGGAATCATGATGGGATTAATGAGGTTTAATTCTATGGAATACCAAAAGCCAAAACCCTTGATATTCCATGGTGATATATAAAAGGGATGAGAGGCTTTTCTTCTTCTTTTGGATGATTGCATCTTCTTCCTCTTCTCTTCTACGTTTGGCCGAACCATACTTTGTGGCTAGCACCGCAATTTGGTTCCTCTCTATCTTGGTGTTCGTGTGGATACCGTGGAGGCGCGAACACACTGATCGCGCTGAGATCTACTAACCTTTGAAGGCAAAAGTTGCTGTCGGGATTGTGAAGGGCTCGCATCGAAAATAATCTCGATTCTAGTAGATAGAATAATAAAACGAGTATGGTTTTCACATGGATCTTCTGAAGGGATCCTTTTTCTACTGCGTTTATGCGGCTAAAATTATTTTTTGAAGCATATAGATCTCCACAGTTTCAACTACTAAAGTTTTGCTTTATACTTTGAGAGAAGAATGATTTATTATTCTACTTAATTATGTGAAAGAAGTTTGTGCTAAGTATGACATTGAGATGCCTCACATGGAAGCCTGTTATAAATTTATTACTACAGGTCATTTTTATCAATAAAATGACTCAATCACAATTGAGCATCACTATCGATATATTTACTGCTACTATAGATTTTTTAAATTGAAGAACTTAATAGTAGATTTAAGGATGAGACAATCAAACTTTTTAAGCTTAGTTGTATTTTAGAATTTAAAGAAAACTTTAAGCCTCTTAATGTTGATCACATCCATCGATTTGCTGAGAAATTCTATCCTCTTAATTTTGATGAACAAGATTTATACTAGTTGAGATTGTAATTGAATCATTATAAGTTTGATGTTGTTAGCTATGAAAGATTTTAAAATTTATCAACTATTTCTGAATTACGTCAAAGATTAGTTGAAACAAATAAATTAGGAATCTATAATTTGATTGACATGTAATTTTTTTCTCGCTTGTTATAGTTTATACATTATAACTATATTATTTATTTATATATTGAATCTAATATATGTATTTAATTAACAGATTGATTCATCGTGTTTTAACTCTTCCTGTCTCAAAATGAATATTTTTAAATATAAAATTTATTAAAACAACTCTTCAAAATGGAAGAATTTTTTAAGTTTTTATTAGAAGTTGATTGAAAATATTAATAACGATATAATAATTAATAAATTTGATTTTAAAGAAGAATTGAAGAGGCACAATTTTAATAATATTTTTATTGTATGATTTTAAATGCATTGAATATTAAATATTTTATATCATATTTTTAAAAAATTAATAATCATATATTTTATTTAAATTAATTTATTTCTTGTATTAATTATAGTTGACGTCAGCTCTAAATAATTTTGAAATTTTGAACATCGAGAGGCGACGCGACGGGGGACCGCAAGTGTCGGGGGCGGCGTTTCGTCTACTGACCAATAGACGAGCTGGGCCCATCGGGGGTGTACGGACGTTAGCTTGCATAGATCCTCCGTACGCCAAGATATTATTGTTGTTTTTGGCGGAACCCTAAACTGGCTCTTTATTTAAGGTGGACAGTGAACATGAACAGCCTACCCTTCGTATCGGCGCTTTTAATACCAAGCCAGACTGGTGGACTTGACTGATTCAATCACCCGAAACATTTGTTCTCCCGGAGATTGATTGATTGATTCTACCTTTTATCTTTTACATAATAAGAGTGAAAAAAAATATTATGATGAAAACAAATTTCATACTTATGGCGTTCGATGAGAATTTTTTTTCTACTTTTTTACTTTAGTATGAGTAACTTGATTCAAAGCAATGATCGGATATATTAATTTGATTATTAATATGATAACAATAACAAACAAGAAACAAAAGGTCGTAATAAGGAAATTTTGTTAGTGGAACTTTGATGCTTTGGATACAAAGTCTTGTGTTTGAAGAACGTCTCATTTTAGAGGAATTTACGGATCACAATTGGCAATGCAATTTTTGTAGTTGTTTTAGTGATGTTTTAAGTATGCTATAAATGTAATATTAATTGCCAAATGTAATCATTGGATGAAAAGTCATTCTTATTTCTTGATCTACAACATATTTTTCTCTAATAAAATAAAAAAATTTAAGACGTTAATTGTTTGATGAAGAGCCATTCGTATTTTTTATTTTATCCAATGAGCAGAGAAGGCTATCCATCCATCTCCCATGTATATGTTTGGAGTCACTTTTACCTTAATTTTTATTTTTTAAAAAAGAAAATTAATAAAAATCAAGATACCTTCGAGGTGAGAGAAGTGTTTAGTTAGTTAATAAAAGAGAAAATGAAATGGACAAAAGAGAAGTGTTTAGTTAGTTAATAAAAGAGAAAATGAAATGGACAAAAAAAAAGAGAGAGAGAGAGAGAGAGGAAGAGGAAGTGAGACAGACGGTATCATTAAAGTGAAGAAAGACAGAACAGAAAATCTAACTTCATTTCACTGGTACTTTCAATTCAGGTGAGGAGCAAATAAAAAATTATACTATCTCAAAGGATAAGAACATTTGACAATTTTGAGGCGATGAAGTGTCTCACAGATATGATATACGTACTGATAAATAAAAGAATTTATAAATTCTAGTCCGAATAAGTTTTATAAATTAAATAAAATTTTAAATAATTAAAAATACAAAAAATATGGTATAACATATTAAAATGCATAAATAACAATAAAGAACTTGATTGGAAAGATCTGTAATGTTAACGGCTTGATTTCTGTGAAAAAGATAAAACGAAAGCAAGAGGATGATCTTCTAAAGAAATTATGATGATGGTGCTGTGAAATCTTCATCACTAGGAAACAAAAATAAGATATTGGTTAACCATAAATATCAATTCATAGATAATAACGGATCAGATTAATGGATTTAACATATTTAATCCACATCCAATAATTTAAATTTTAATAAATCTTAATTCGATCAATTAAATGGATTCGATTTGTATCTGAATATATATTACAATTAAATCCACTTTAACAGATTAAACCCAACTTAAAATACTCATGAAAGTAATAAAAAAATTTAAATTTAAAATTTAAATAAAATAAATATCTTAAAATTTTTTGAATATGCATAAATTATCCTTTAAATTATGCACCGAATAACTATTTCCATCAAAAATAACAAACAGTGAATTGAAGTCCCACTTGAAGAACATCACTAAGTGACTACGACAGACAGAGAAGGATATTATCTTAATTTTATCGAAATTTGATCTTTTCCACTTCAACAAATCTATTTCATCGTAACCAACTCAATTATACTTTGGTAGTAAACAATAATGTACTATGAACATAAATAAAAGATGGCAATGATAAAACATCTCCTATTATAAACATCTCTATTTAACAAACTTTGAGGTTGCCTGAAATCCATCAGCTTCCGAGGATAACAATGGTGATGAATAAATATTTAATATTCGAAATGTCTTTGTGCTGCTACTCCCACCCCCAAACAAAATATCGAGCAGGTGTCAATCAAGGCTTAGAGAATCCATACAAAGAATCAAAATTCCTACGATCCTAATCTACACTCAGTTGCTAGCGATCAAGAGGAGAGTTAAAAATTCGAGGGAGATCGATGTCATTGCGCCGATGATGAGGCCTCCACGAACTCGCTGACAACGTCCTCGCCGTCGTCGGCCATGTTGAGGAGCGCTGCATCCTTTTCCTCCTCGGTGGAGAAGGCTCTCCTTCCGATCATGGATTGCGCCGTGAGGAAAGCGATCTTTTGTGCAGCCGGGGACTGCGCGTGCGTGCGCATCCACCGCATCAAAGTGGAGTTGCGTTTGAGGCCGCCGGAAGTGGCGTGCAGGAAGATGAGCCGCACGGCTACTTGCTGCAGGCATTTGAACTCGCTGAGGCAGGTTTCCCAGACGAGGAGGCGGCTCTGCGGGTTGGCGATCCTCGTCTTCCCTGTCGATGGGTCGTGGTGCTTCACCTGCACAGCCTGCGCGTAGAGCGGATCCAACCCCTCCGACCTCCACTTCATTAGCTCCATCAGCACAATGTGGACGTCCTCCGGCGACACCAGCCGCGTGATGAGCTGGTCCACGTCCTTTTCCTGCTCCGGCGACAGGCGGTTGAACTGCGGGAGGTACTTGCCGTTCGTGTTCTTGACTAGAAACAGGGGATCCAACACGAACGCGGCGGACCAAGCCGCGCAGTAGTTCTTCTGGAACCTTTTCTCGATCAAGTTCTCGACCAGAGCGCCGTCGAAGTTGAACTTAGCGTTCCAGTCTCTAACCTTGGTCCTCAGCTCGTCCCACAAAGGTAAGCATTGTCCGATCAATGGTCGCTCTGTCTCGATTTCTCGGGTTATGGATTGTACCAGGATGACCAGCGAGCGCACCGCCTCCAGCTCGGTCCAAAATCTGCCGTCCTGAATCAGTTCCGCCATGTCTTTGGCAATTGGCTCCTCGGCGCAGCAGATTTTGTAGTCCTCGTGGAGGACGACCATTTGGATTGGGCGCGCAAAGTCCATGATGTCCTCCAGCACGGCGAAATAGGTGGGGAAGTCGGTGCGTTTGTTGCTGCTGCCGGTGGCGGAGGAGCAGCTTCGAAGGAGGCGCGTGTGGCCATGCTCTTCGAGCTGATACTCGTGGAAGATTCTTCGAACTCGAGACTGGGTGTTGAAGAAATTGCCAAGCTTCGAGCAGTTGGCCGACGCTCGAGCAAAGGTTGGAAGATACCGCGTGAAGTCTACGAGAAGGCTATTGAATGCTTGGAGTTGGCAGGAGATGTTCACCATCCTTTGGCTACGGCCCTCGAGGTTGCGAAGGGCCTTGGCGCCGAAGCGGTTGGCGACGATGCCAGCGCATCGTTCGGAGCGATCGCTACTAAGTTTGGAGACGGCGTCCCAAAGGAGCTCCTCGGCGTAGTCAGAAGTGGCTCCCCCGGCGATGAGCAGCGTGCGGTGGAACAATGTGGTCCCATTGGGGAGGTTCACGGCGAAGCTCACCAATGTATTCTCCGACGACGTTGCCGACGATTTCCAGCCGTCAGAGGCAAGCTGGAAGAAGGCGGCATCGCGGATTCTGGCCTCAGATTCCGACAGGACGTCGTGGTATCGAGCTTCGAGGGGAGAGAGAACGAGCTGGCGGGAGGAAATCGAGGAAAGCCCAACCTGGTTGAGAAAAGATTGGAACTTTGGATGATCAAGTGCTGAGGGGGAGACTGCACCGGCCGACTCGAAGAGCCAGTCGGAAAGCAGCGCTAGAGCAGAGTCCGCCTGGGGCTTGGGGAGGGCGACGGGGGATGCAATGGGGTTCTTAAGCCTCTTGACGCTGTCCTCCAGCCTCTCCAGTGCGACGAGGTCCTCCTTCCCGCCGGAGAGCAACAGCCGCGGCCTGGGCTGGTGCAGCGGTCGGATTGCGGCGCGCCGCCGGGTTAGGGGGCGGTGGCGACGAAGACGGGGGAAGGCCGGGGGCAGGGATGAGATAGGGATGGGATCGACAGGGGCCGCAAGAGAAGCAGCGGGGTCAGGAGCAGCGGACGCGGAAGAGGGGGAGGAGAAGTTGGGGCACGCACAGCGCTTAAGGTGCTCGGAGGCGGTGCGCGAGGGATTCGAGGCGGAGAACAAGGACGCGCAGAGCGTGCACCGGAGCTTCGCGGCCGAGGGGTGCGCCGCCCCGGCGGCCGTGACCAGGATGGGCTCCAGGTGGGCCCAATACCACGCCCCTTTCCCTTTTGTCGCTTTGCTCCGCACCGCCAGCAGCCGCTCGTACCGCTTCCTCGCCGCCCGCGCCGCCGCATCCTCCGCCCCCACCGCCCCTTCCCCTCCCGCCGACTCCATCCAAATCAATACCCCAAACACTCGATCTCCCTTCCCTCGACCAGCCACCTCCGCCACGAAAAGCATACAAAACTCAGCCTTTCTTCCCCCACCAATATTTATGAAATCCCACAATCAACTCCTCCTCCCATGCGTCGAACCAGAAACCCGATGTCACAAACTAAACTTTCCCAGTTTAAGCATGGCATGATGAGCTTTTCTGCAACTGCATCATATCTCTATTCTCCACTTTCACTTCCGCCTCTTCTGCACATCGAAAAAGGGGATGCATCCCAATCACTCACCCAAATAATGCATCAAGCGACTGCAAACAGCATCGCCCAACCCAATAAGCCCCTCGTGCGGTGTCAGACAGAAGTAGATATATACCAGACATCAGTCAGGAGGAAGAAGAAGAAGAAGAAGAACAAGAACAAGAAGAGAAGAAAGGGAAGGGGAAAATAAGAAATGTGAGGTAGGAAATTTAAGGCCATGTGGCGATCGTTTTCCAACTGTAGAAGAGAGGAAGCTTTGACTAGTCTCGTAAGACGAATGCCTCGGCAAACAGAGGCAGAGGGAGGAGCGTATTGAAAGACTGGTGGTGGTAGTGGTAGTAGGTGAGTGACCAGCCTAGCTTCTGTACTCCATGCATCAGATGCACTGAGGCAGACGTACAATTACAAAGTTTCAAAGAGAGAGCAGCGAAATCTCCAGCATCAAGATTCGCAGCGGGAGCACACTCTGGATTTACACACCTGCGCCAGGCTTTAGGCACTTGGGGATTCCTACTAGGGTTCTTGCTTGGGCCAGATTTGGAGTTGTAGTTAATATGGTCTATAGATCGGAGTCGGAGTCGGAGTCGGAGTCGGAGTCGGAGTCGAGTGCCATAGTTCTGGACTAACACGAGTGTGCGATCGGTGCAATCGGTGAATCATGTTTCTTGAGTTTGTAAATAGACTAGCTAGGGTGCCAATTGCGTTTGGCACGATAGGCGTCTCCATTGGGGTTGAGCCGAAGTAGATTGAATTTGGCGCGGAAGTTTTTTTTCTTCCTAAATCCATGTCTAATAGAGAGGTATATATTACTTGATTATTTTGTGCAAATATAAGCTCATTAGGACTTGAGTTTCTAGATTACTTGTTTTTTTTTACATCATTTTCCTATAATTCTATTAGCTTAAGATTTTTTTGCAACACAAGATCCTTTTCTTCCTTAGTATATGGACCACTAACAAATTGTCATTGTTATGTTGTATACTAAATAATGAGCTCAATGAACTCCCTTTTGTAAGAGTTTCATAAATGAATTGAGGTCGACATTATTTGAGATCTACTTATTCAGTGAAATTTGGCCAAAAAAAAAAAGTAGCATTACAATTAATGTCATGATGTCCTCGGTCCCTACCATAGATAGCTATCGTATATTCATAACTAAAGCTAACAATATTAGATACGCCTTATTAATGTAGTAGAAAAATGATGCTCTACTATGAAAAAAAAACACTATATTATCTTATGTTTCATTGATACAACTCTACCATTCAGGTACTAACTCGGCTAGATCATATAGGGGGCATTATCTTATGTTTCATGATAAAAGTAGCTGCCCCTAAGGCTACAGTGTTGCAATCAAGCCTTCCAATGGATAATCAAACATCTAAGGTTTTAGTCTCAACTGAGATGCACTATCAAAATTTTTCCCACAGTGGGATAACAAACCTAAGAATGCTGGCCGCTTGGATGGACCACTAGAAGCACTTTTCGATTTACTTGGTGGCTGGTGAAAAACTTCTGTGGATTGAGTCGATCACCTTCAAAATTAATTTGATCATAAGAATTAAATACTTAAATTACTAAAAAAATGATACGAGAAGAGTAACTTATCAGAAAATTATGCGTTGATAAGTTGAAATTGAAATCTACATACTCCTAATCCTATGAATACAAATGTTTTCTTAAATATAATTTAGAGTAAAAATTAAAAAAGGCATCATAAATTATCTAAATCATCAAATCAAAAGAGTGTTCCTTATTTAAAAAAATATTTATTCTATAGATTGTAGTAATTATGGATAGCTATTATAATGTGTAAAATCTAATATAATACATACGTTATTATAGAAGATACTAAATAGCTACTATAATTATTTTAAAATAATTTTGATGAAGTTTAAATAATTTTAACCAAGTTAGTAAAAAATATTTTGATATAATAATATTCATAGTTTAGGATTTAGAGTTCATAATTTTAAAGTTTAAGATTTAAAGTTTAGCTAGGTAACTATTATAATTATTTTAAAGTGATTTTGATTAATTTAAAGTAATTTTGATAAAATTTAATTAATTTTGATCAAGTTGATAAAGTGTATTTTAATATAATAGTCTTTTGTGTATAGTAATTTTGATTAAAATAAAATAGTTAAATTTTCACGTAGTTGTTGCCCGTTATAATAGCTAATAGTAGTTATTACATAATTGTAGTTAAATCCTAAATCCTAAAATATTGAACCTTAAATTTTAATGTCTAAATATTTTTATATCAAAATACTCTTTATCAATTTAGTTAAAATTATTTAAATTTTATCAAAATCACTTTAAAATAATTATTATACTAATTGTAGCTATTATAGTATTACAATAATATTATATTATAAATTATATATTATAATAGCTATAGAATAATTTTTATACATTGCAACTATCGATAACTACTATAATAATATTGGAATAAGAGATATTTTCAGACACTCATTTGATTTAATTTTTTAAAGGTTTTTTATTTTTTTATGACTTATAAAATTTGAGACGTCTTTTTAACTTTTGTCTTATAATTTAAGTGAAAGTATAGAATAAAGCGATCCTACTTTTTCGAGAGAAATATTTGACAAGTCCATAAAAAGACTCGGCTATTGCATGTGGCGCTGGCGTAGGCCAAACTTGAAACTTCCCGATCCACTCGGAAAAAAAAGTCAGGATTGTGGTACCAACTCCGTGGAATAATTGTCCCATTCAGGTCTCAATATGTTAACATATATATATATAGTTAATTAAATTAAATACTTTTTCTTTTTTATTTTCCAGTGCAATTTATTTATTTTATTTATTTTAGTCAGTGAGTACAGAATACAAAGACGAATGCATTAATGATGCCGACAAGGACGTAAGAGTAACAAATACATCTAATTTTAGTTAGGTGGATCCATCATTTTCTTGTTGTACTATATGTATCTGTGGTATATAGACAAGAGCCTATGGTCACGTTTTAAGGCTGAAATCTATTCTTTAAACAAAAGTGAGTGTTCGTTCACTGACTCATCAAGGTTTGTCTTTGTTGCCCGTCGTCACATGACATAACGATGATGAAGGGTTTTAACACCTCTCACAAATTCTTCAGAATGATATGTTCTAACATAATTGGAATTTACTTCTCTCTCTCTTTTGTTGCTTGTGTTGGATAATTTATGTGGACTAGCATAATTAATAGGATGCTATTGGGCTTAGCCATAATGGGTAGGCTTGGTCCATTATTTCCTCTATATGTAGAGACCCCTACTCCTAACCCTAACGTATGTGTTTTGTCGCCCCATTGAGACATACATGAAATTTTTGTCTATGGCGGGTGATAGGAGCAGTTTCTTCTCTACTTTCTCTCTATTGTTTAGGTTTCTTTCTCAGAAACAAAGATGAACTCATCGGCATCTTCTGCTCCAGGTATTTTCCTAACGTCTAATTTCGTATATTGTGTTTTCCTCATTTGTCATATCATGAATTAGATGTTGTAGATATTTTGTTTTTATCAATTGGTATCAGAGGGAGGTTTACTAATTCTAATATGACAATGAGTTTTTCCTTCTTCAAGCAATCCTTTTCCCTAAATTTATTTTACGATTTGGAGAAAATCGTCGTGTTGCGATTTGATGCATCTCCAGCCATTGGGCGAATTCCTTCGTGACCTTCAAGGGAACATGATTGCCTGGTAGTGCGCTTCATGCGTTCTGCTCTTGAAAATCCACATCCCACAGTGGGCGTTATATATTTCTTTGGGAGAGGGAAATATAACCTACTAGATTGTTTATTTCTTTGGGCGTTAATTTGGGATTAGTTGGGAGAAAGAAAAGAGTATCACGATCGGTAAACCTACAAGGTGTGTTCTGCTCTTGTAACCCACTAGATGCGTTCTGCTCTTGTAACCTGCTCTTATAAACTCCATAATTGAGAGATCCAAACGCGATCTTGCTTGCTGACGCCACGCCCAGGCCTGTGCTTGAGGAGATTTACAGTCTGCGGCAGGACAGCGTGCACAGTTGGAAAGTCAGCCGACTGGCGGAACACGAGCCTTGTGTGCGTCGGTGCGTGGTAAATGTTGTATTTTGTTCGGAGTAGGAAATGAGATCAAAGGGAGTCACTCTTAACCACACAATTAATAATGCATGTCTTTTTCATAATGCATGTCTTTATATGCAAAACCAATGCATGTTTTTTTTTGATAATGCATGTCTTTATATGCAAAACCATTTTCCAAGTGAATTACTGTGACAGAACTTTCATCCTACGGGTTTAAAATTTTTAATGGATTATATATGAATTCATAAATATCGGTTATTTTAAATTACAATTGGTATCGTGAAGACTTTAGTTTTTGAATATTTTCCTTTTGTTTTGTCTTGTCTTTAAACTTTCATTATGAATGTTTTAAAGACCACAGTGCCAACAAAGAGCTGAAATTTTAGGATGCACTTGCCATCTTACTTGATGCTTAATTCATGGGGTTTCACAATTACAAGTAATTCATACAATCACTTATTACTTGAAGTCTTCTGTTTTTGGATATTGTCCTTTTGGAAAAGTCAGATCGTGATTACATTAAAATAATAATTAATGTGAAATAGTAATTAATGTGGTCTCTTACTGAAAAAAAAATAATAATAATAATTCAAAGAAGAGGTTTGGAGTTTGGAAGGCCGAATGAGAGAGAGGGAGAGAGGGAGAGCGACGCTTCCCCTCCAGCCTCTCTATTGATCTTCTCCTTGGGACGTTTGGGGTGGATCACAACTAGCTAACCCCATTCTTGTTTGGTTCTTTTTGCTTGCTTAATTAAAGTAATGGCTTTGTTCTTCTCCATTAACCAAATTGCCTACGACATTTGTTATTTTAAATTATCTTAAATTTAAAAGAGGTCTTCTAAATTTAAAATCATTTTGTATTGTTGTTGATATTTTTTCATAGTTGTGAGCTCGCCTTCGCGAGACGGATTATGATAAAATATTATTATTGAAAAATTATTATTAATGTGACATTAGGAATTATTTTAATAATGCACTTACCCTATCGGTT
>NC_133864.1:20454048-20507925 GCF_044706935.1 Curcuma longa
TATATAGCAAACTAATCAGCTATATCTAGAGTACAAAGTTTGTATTTTCGTTAACACCAATAACCATAACTAATCTACTTTGAACATTTCAGGGATTTTGACTTTCTATAATCTTAGCAAGAAATGCTAGGAAAAAAAATCAAACAGGAAAATAAATGAAACAGGGTAACAGGCGATGGTTTAGGGCAGCGGTACAGCAGAGGGCTCACTTCTGTTTAGGAAGACGACAGAAAATACCTTGAAACGGGAGGGGGCCGAGGGAGGAGAGGGCGCTGGGCAGAGGGCGGCAGCGAGCAAGCTTGGCGAGCAGAGGGGCGTCGGCGAAGCTTGGCGAACAGAGGGGCGTCGGCGAGCAAGAAATGCTAGGAAAAAAAATCAAACAGGAAAATAAATCAAACAGGGTAACAGGCGATGGTTTAGGGCAGCGGCGAGCAGAGGGCTCGCTTCTGTTTAGGACAAGACGACAGAAAATACCTTGAAACGGGAGGACCGAGGGAGGAGAGGGCGCCGGGCAGAGGGCGGCAGAGAACAAGCTTGGCGAGCAGAGGGGCGTCGGCTAGCAAGCGCAGGGAGCAGAGGGCTTGAAGAGCAAGCGCGGCGAGTAAGCGCGGCGAGCAGGGGGCTTGGCGAGCAAGCGCAGGGAGTAGAGGGCTTGAAGAGCAAGCGCGGCGAGCAGGGGGCTTGGCGAGCAAGCGCAGGGAGCAGAGGGCTTGAAGAGCAAGCGTGGCGAGCAGGGGGCTTGGCGAGCAGAGGGGCGTCGGCGAACAAGCTTGGCGAGCAGAGGGGCGTCGGCGAACAAGCTTGGCGAGCAGAGGGGCGTCGGCGAGGGGGCTTGGCGAGCAAGCGCAGGGAGCAGACGGCTTGAAGAGCAAGCGTGGCGAGCAAGCGCGGCGAGCACGCGGCGAGGAAGCGCGGCGAGGAAGCGCGGCGAGCAGGGGGCTTGGCGAGCAGAGGGGCGTCGGCGGAGAAGAGGGCGATCGCTTAGGGTTAGGGTGGAAGCGGGGAAGAGAGCGAGCAGGAGCGATCGAGGGTTCGGGTTAAGTTTTTGTTGCCACGCGCGCACGGAGAGGCGGAGTTCCCAGCCACGTCCGCATCCACGTCGGAGGCGCTCAGTATAACAACTCTGTATATATATATATATATATATATATATATATATATATATATATACTCACCTCGAGTGAGTCCGAATCAGATCTAACTCGGGCTTATAATCGGGTCAAGGAGTCGATTCCAACCATTGGACGTGCTTCCAATCATTGGGGTTATTTTTTTTATAAATTTATAATTTTTAAATATATTTTTAATAATAATAATAATAATCTTGAACTATCATAAATTGTGAACTGAAGCGTGAATCGGCGGTTCCGAATTATGAATCATAATCGTTTTGGAAGATTAAGGTTAAGGATATTTCATGAACCGTCAAACTGACGATTTTGAACCGTGATCGGGTTTAGATAAACAGAGGAAAATGTTCTTGTGCGATCTATTTTTCCTCTCATCACTCTCAAGTAAACACATAAGTGCCCTCTATCTTTCAAACCACCCCCAGGGTGAAAAACTAGCAACAACACTTTGTCCTATCCCTCAATATTGTTATCCCAGCCAAGCAACCTGAAAAATGCAATAATAGCCCTAAATAATGTTATTGTATCCTTGTGCTGGAGTTGGACCCAGGTGCCTAGGTGCTTGCGTGCCAAGCCATGCTGCTAAGCGTTGTATCCTACTCAACAATGATAAAAATATGCAATTTTATATTTTCGATAATACAAAATTTCATGTATTATATTTAACTTATCATATACTTTATACTCTTTACAGAATCCAAATTCATTTAGGTTTATTTTACTTTATGAGAGGAAAGAGGCCGGGAGGAAAAGCAACACAAATACATGAGTGATCCATCTTTGCCTCTCTCCCTTCTTGTTCCTATGTTTCTGCCTGTACACTTGTCTTTTTAAGAGTTGAAATGACAATGAAAAAGAGAGTAGAAAAATGGCACGGAGGAAAGTATTGTCTTTCCATTGGCATAGTTAAAACTTTTATGTATTATTGAACTGCAGAGTCTTGGGAGGATGTATGGTTAAGTTTGGCTTCTTCTCATTCCATCATTGCTCCTCATGGATCCTTGAGAATAATTAGTTTTTTTTTTTTGACAAATTAGTTTATGGTGACTTGAGATTAATCTTTTTATTGAATTTCAACCAAACACTATTAATGATTTTTGGGTTGATATGTGTATATACGAACAAAATTGACTATTTTCATAACCTGGGACAGAATGTAATGACAAACATAATCAGTTGACTTTCGTATTGTAGTAAATTATATAGGTTTAGCAACCTATGCATGATTTTATTTTTATTTTACTTGGCCTTTGAATAAATCTCTTTAACTCTATAGTGTGAATATCTGAAACGGTCTCTTAGAGTTTTCTTCATCAAACAAAATTTGACAACCTATTCTTGGTTTTTAGCTTGATTTTATTGAATTTGATATTGTTCTATTTCTTATGTACCTATGTTAGTTCCTTATTGATGTCGTTTCTTCATATTTCAGAAGTATCACCCTACAAGAGTTCTCACAATTGTGTATCAACCTTTTGCACATACTTATATACCATGAAGCAAAAGTTAACACTAGGCAGCGCAACTTAATCGGTTATACCTTGTTTTTCCTATGTTCACTTTGTCTTATTGTGGTAAGCTCCTATTCTATGACAAATTCTCCTTAAATTTCAGTTTAGAATGTAATTTTCATCACTGAAAGGTTACATACAGTTGGAGGTTGCTACATCTGGAAAAGGAGGGCTTGGAGTTTTTATTGGTATATGCGTTATCAGTGCAGCTTTGGTCTTTCTGATGGTTTTGTTGAGGGGGGGAATTGTGGGTGACTTGTCCATGATGTGCCCGGAATTCCTTCAGGTAATTAAGATTAACTTAAAACATTTTTTTGAAGCATAATTTTTCCCCCATTAAAGTCCAAAGAAACATTGTTGCATCCCAATGAGCTATCAAACTCTTCATTCAATATTACAGTCATTCTTGGCTGGGCTAAAGCCTCATTTCTCCGTTGAGGCTAATCACAAACATAACTCGCAAGATGGTCTTCGCAAGGGTGCTAGTAAGTGAACTGTAAATGTTCAGGATAACATTTTTAGTGCATGAAGCATCAAGAAGCCAAGAATGTTCTCTTTGTTAAGTCACTAATTACACAATCATTTTCCAGTAATGTTCTTTGCAATTTCAACAATTTTTGAGCTACTGTGTGTGCTGCTCTATGCATTCATCTTCCCTAAACTGCCGATTGTCAAGTATTTCCATTCAAAAGCAGCTACAGAAGGATCACTTACTGTTACTGCTGATCTTGCTGTTGCTGGAGTCCATTCAAAGGCTGGTGATTGATGCAATGCTTAACTAGTTGCATAGATGCCGATTCTGTCTGGACAAAGAAGGGATTCTAAGTTTAGAAAACATGGATTTTATTAAGTCTCAACGATCTAAAAAACAGGATTTTATCATGTTCTGTGTATGTTTAGATTGTTATCCATTGCAGTGCAGCATCATGAGAGTTTAATATCTGAATAGCTGAACTCATTGCTGTCGTATAATCGACCACACACGTTATATTCTTGGGAATGACAAAGTAAACGGGTGGTTTGGGGCCGGAGAAAAAGTAGGCTCTGAAACAAAGTCAATGCTGTACATGTTTTATTGCAGTACATCATTGACGAGGCAAGAAGGTGACGAATAGTACATAAGTGAGCCCATAAGTTATATAGTACATCAATTTCAGAAACAACGATAAGACTATGTCTGCAGTACGAAGGATGGCCAAGTTGTATCCATGGTACGATGGGAAGTACAGATTTGGGCCACGGCCAAGATGGAAAAGCTCCAGTAGTTTCTATAAACAGAGCAGGGAAGGGAAGACAGGTTAACCAAGAGCATCTGGATCAAAGGCACCATTGAGTGCAGCGTTGATGAGGTCCAATTCCCATGCCATCATCTTCTTTAAGGGGTTGGCAAGGCAGGAAGGAATTCACCAACGCTGCCTTCAATAATGCCTTCGACATCTGGGAAGAATGAAGCGGAAGCATATCTAATTCACTTTTTTGTTTCTATTCCTCGTTTTTTTCTCAGTTACGTCTGACTTGCAGAGACGATGAATCAGCACATTACAGAGATCGTTGGCCTGCCCTTTGCCTGTGTATCCAATGCCTCTGTTTTGACATATAATTTCGTTCCTAATTTAGCGATCGATTATAATTCAGTCGTTAGTTAGCGACGGAACTTAAAAATTGATCGCTAAAACAGCGATCAAATTATAATCGATCGCTAAATCCGTCGTTATTTGTGATTATTTTTGTAGTGTTTTTTCAAATATTTCTAACCTTCAATTGCCTTTTACTTATTTTAACTCTTTGTCTTCCTCCCATAATCATTGTTTAGTTGCAAGAAGCAATCCTTTCCTTTCTACAAATATATGGCTGTCTCAACCTTAAGAGTATAGGCATTCTCCATCTTTTCTTTCGCGAATGACATTTAGTTCAAGTATCCATTAACATTTATCCTCTTTTTAATAAAGTAAATAGGAAAACCTTTTCACAGAGGATTTTTTTTTTAATTTTACTTTTCACCCCTCCAAGTAAACAGGGATAAGAGTTCATAGACCTTATATATCCTCCTCCTTTTCTTTCACAAATCAAGTGTAGTTTAAGTCCCCATTAATTAACATTTTTCCTCTTTTGTAATTCTCAAGTCTCCTTTTCGACCCTTTCTATGACAATCTCTCTTTTCGACCCTTTCTCTTCTATGTAAATCTCTCTTTTAATATTCAATTTAGTAACTATTTCAATTTTTTTATAATTCATGACATGATATGAATTTTGAGAATTAAATTGTTATGCATTATAGAATTGCATTAGCATAATAAATTTTGTTTGAAGTTCCTGGATCGGATAGATTTAAAGATTTTTTTTTTAATAAAATTATTTCATGAGAAATTAGTACACGGGGATTTCCAGGACGTAATCAAAGTATACGCTCCGCATTTCCTTGAATCTTGTCGGATTCTTCCCAAAGAATTTTACTCTGTGGAAGTAGATTCTCAATCTGGTAGCTGAATCTCCGAGAATATATAGTTCCAAATAAGAGAGAAAATCCATGATTGGTTAAGTAAGCCAGAAGATAACCAGTCAGATAGAATGAGCGGAACTGGGTAGGCACCAAATCTAACGGAGCACTCTCATTGGCCCCAGCAAATTCCAGAAAATCTCCACCTCGCACTCGTGGCCATATCGCTCACCACTACCGTGCTCTTACATACGCCTCCCACGGCCTCCATTCCTTGTCAATTCCACCAGAAGCACAGCCACGCCTGGAACCACAACAGACATCCACAGATGGCGGCAGCAACTCTCACTGCAGCTTCTTCTCGTGCCGCCACCGTCGTCAGCACCTTCCTCGGCCAAACCCGGCCATCAAACGGCCACTCCCTCAGAGATTTTGTTCCCGTGGGAAAAGGAAAGTTCACCATGGTAAGCTTAAGCTTTTCAATCTACCAAGGAATTATCACAAACAGATGCGCGGCGCATGTATGATTGCTAATGGTGAATCATATTCAGGGGAACGAGCTGTGGTACGGCCCAGACCGTCTTAAGTACCTGGGACCTTTCTCAGCTCAGACACCGTCGTACCTCACCGGCGAGTTCCCCGGCGACTACGGGTGGGACACCGCGGGGCTGTCCGCTGACCCGGAAGCCTTCGCCAAGAACCGAGCTCTGGAGGTGATCCACGGGAGGTGGGCGATGTTGGGGGCGCTTGGGTGCATCACGCCGGAGGTGCTGCAGAAGTGGCTGCGAGTGCAGTTCAAGGAGCCAGTGTGGTTCAAGGCCGGGTCGCAGATCTTCTCGGAGGGCGGCCTCGACTACCTGGGCAACCCCAACCTGGTGCACGCGCAGAGCATCCTCGCCGTGCTGGGGTTCCAGGTCATCCTCATGGGGTTGGTGGAGGGGTACCGCATCAACGGTCTCCCCGACGTGGGCGAGGGCAATGATCTGTACCCCGGCGGCACCTACTTTGACCCGCTGGGCCTCGCCGACGACCCCGTCGCCTTCGCGGAGCTGAAGGTGAAGGAGATCAAGAACGGGCGGCTGGCGATGTTCTCCATGTTCGGCTTCTTCGTGCAGGCGATCGTGACGGGGAAGGGGCCGCTGGAGAACCTGTTGGATCATCTGGACGATCCGGTGGCCAACAATGCGTGGGTTTACGCCACCAAGTTCGTGCCGGGCTCTTGATTCCTATGCTGAAATTTGCCATTTGTAAGAAACAGAGGAGTTGGAATTTGCAAGTGTTGTTGTAGAAGATGTGCATTGATGTGTTGTATGTACGTTGTTCTATCATCATGCATGGATGTTAGTTCATTTATGCTTCCCTTCGGATCGCAAATCTGGTTACGATGGCTTAATTTCAAATTTTAACTGTCGAAATCAGTCATATTGCAGCTCTCCTTTAATTCATTAGAATTTTTTATTTTAAAAATATCTATAATTGAAGTAAATTCACACAATTTCAGAAACATAAAATTTGTGAAAAGTGGGAAGAATCTGGAAAGACTGGAACCATTTTGGACGAGGAACCGATATTGTGTCTAAATCCCGTTGATGCTGCCCAAAAATCAGTGGGAGATCTGGCAATCGTCCACTTCTTCTTGTTCCACCTGTGAATTTATCAACCTCTTAATGGAGGAACTCACACTCTGGTTTTTGTCACTCTCATGGGTAGCAAAATAACTCAAACTTGTGCCTATTGGTAAAAAGTGCCTCAGCTTAGGATCAGTGTTTTCGATGCTTAGGCCATTAGAATCTTGCTTGATTGTGCAGAAATGATGTTGTTTGTTATCGATGTCTGGGTCATGCGTCGTTAGGTGAGCTGATGAGGACAAGCTCTTTAGGTGGATCTGACAAGAGGAGGATGTTTATGTTGGAAGGAAAAGTAAATGAAAAAAATTGGAAAATGGATTCCAATGTCAATGGAAGTTTAGTTTTATATTGAAAATTTTGAGACAATATTACTGAATTATATTAAATAAACACACAATGAAGTATCCATCCATCTTCTTTTCTCACGTTCTTCACCTTCCTAGAAAACAGCCTTGTTTGGTAACTCTTTGTTTTCTCGATAATAGTGTTTGAGTACAAATTCAAGTTTAATAGCTAGTACTTGATTGCTAATGTGGTTAAGCCGTTATACTATGGGAAATAGATATCCATGTGAACTTCTAAGCGTTGTAAAAAAAAGACAAATCTATCTTAAGAAAATTGTCTCTAACATAAGCACATCAACTTGCTCGACAACCTTGCCTCCCAACTTGATAGTTAGAGCTGTCAGATGGGTCGATTGGTGGCGAAGCGAGCTGGGCCATCACAAATTCATCATCTAGTAGGTTGGAAAATTCTTAACCCCACCCAACCCAAAGTGGGTTGCACGTGTTAGACGAGTCAGCCCACGTGTCTAATATATATATATATATATATATATATATATAAAAGTTAAAATTTTAAGTTTGAATTATAAATTAGGCACACCAGCCATTAGTCCATTGAATTTTTCACTTTAGTTTTAAGTTTTGAAAAAAACATCTTTTCAACCCTCAAGCTAACCTAAGCCTGCCACGAGTGGGCCTACCTCGACCTGCAACCCCCGTGAGCGGACCTATTTAAGTCGGGCAGATGATCGATTGATAAAATTTCAATCCAACTCGCTTAAATTATTTAGTGGGACGGGTCAATCCGACGACCCCAACCCAAATTGATGCCTTTTATTGACAACACATGCTTGGCACCCCACCTACTTGGCAGGTGCTACCCTACTTGATAGATCAACCTTCTTGTTCAACCTCCCTGCTCAAATTCCCGATTTGGCAACTTGACAACTACCTACCCCCCCCCCCCCCCGCCTCTCCTGGCTAGATAGTTCAGCCTCCCTGTGCTGATCGACCTCCCTACTTTGCACTTGAAGCCTAGCAATTCAGTTTTCCCTAGAGGCCTACTTAGCCCAACTCAATAGCCCGACCTCCCGGCTTGATCTTTTAGACTCAATTCTTGAATTGCTTAATGTGATCTTCTGGACATGTAGCTCCTGTGTAGTCGGCAAGCTGAGGAGTTCAGAAATGGCAAGGCAGTTCCTCCTCCAGGGCACGCCGGGCGAAAGGCATGCCCTCCGGTTCACTTGTCTCTCTTAACCAGGGTCCCTTACCCTTGGTCGGATCTTGAGGGGGTGTTCCACCAGCCGCAAACTTCATGGACGCATCATATCCTTCCGCTCTCCGAAATAGAGTAACGGTGTGGGCTCGTGGTACCTCCACCGGTTGCTGCCTCCGAGTAGGGATCGGAGGTACTTCAGCAGACAAGGTCGGTATCCTTGATGGCGGCGCTAGGGCTCCAGGCTGATTCTGTGAGGTTGCCTTGACAACAGCAACCACAATCTGATTGAACTTGTCGTGAGTCATGGTGATGATGGTTGGTCTACCGGGGTCATCCATCAGCACGTCTCAATTCAGGTTCTCAACACAAGGTTCCCACAGACGATGTCAATTATGTTCTTGCTTGAGATAACCTCCGAATGAGTCACCGGACAACAAGCTTCTGTGTTGACAAAGTCGCCTGCAATCCATGACCAGTGGAAGGAGATGGTGTTCCCATGAGGTTGCAAAAAGAAGAATGAGGGTGAGAACGGAGGTCAAGGGGTGCCTGGCTCATTCACTCTGACGCTCAAGTTAGCTCCCGGCGAAGGATAGAGAAGAGGCCAAAGAAATGGAGACTGTCAATAGGGTGTTCGTGTGCGCGTACCTGCGCCTGCGGTAAATGGGGTCATTATATACGAAGTAAGAGGAGGTGTCACATTGAAGGTAAGGGGAATATCCCATTGCGGTAGTTGAGGGTTCCGTCACCCATACTTGGTACGTATACCATGTTGTATTAATGGAGCAGATGATCTACCGTTGAATATTTTACTATTCCACATGTTAGTCTGCTGGCGGTTCAATAAGCTGAGGGAGGTAGTGATGTCGGAATGGAGCTGACTAAGGAGAAGACCTTTATCTGGGAAATCACGAATTCACTCGGGGGTAGAGCCAGTTGAGCATCGAGTGGGCCATAGAGTCAGTTGGTTCAGGGAGTCAAATCAAAGATCGATCACTGAGCTAGAGCAGAGAGCTCGATCTTGGAATTTGGAAGCGGAGATAGGGTAGAGAGCTCGGGCGGTTGTTGGATCGGTTGGTCTCGGAGTCAGATGCTGAACCGAGCTATTCGCGGAGTCGGAGTCAAGCAAGAGGTTAGGCACGGAACTAGAGCTAGGAGCTCGGACACAGAGCTCAGGCACAGAGTTCGGGTGTGGAACTGGGCTAGGTGCTGAGCTACGTTAGCAAAGGAGTCGAGCCCTGCATCCTATGTGTTGCATCATTTGGACCAGATCTTGACTCCAAATCTTAACTTTTTTGACCAAGGTATGGGACCCTGTATCCTACGTATCGTCATCATTTGGATCAGATCTTAACTTCAAATCTTAAATTTGTTTCACCAACATATACCAATCCATAACAGTGATGAAGCAACGACACTTCTTTTCATCAAATTTGAGTTACTAACCAAATTTGAGTTAGAGAGAGAGAGAGAGAGAGTACTAAGACAATAGAAAGAGAAATACAATTTGTGTATTATTTATTAATCTTTTATGACCTTTTTCCCAGTTTTCAACTTATAATTTAGCTCCCCTGTTCTTGATAGAACTAAGCCACTTTTGGCAATCGAACTTTACAAATTCGGTTCGTCGCCTTCATCGACAAACCAAAAAATTTTACCGAGTAGAAAAATAAATTGCATGCCTAAAACCAAATTAGAAATCATTGATACGATGGATGGATCCATCTATATCAGAACTTGGAGCACTCTTTGGGTAGACCCGTGCCATCATCGACGCCGACGACCTCCTCTTCGGTACAACTGATGACGTCCTTCCTCAGCTTAGCACCCGCCGCCTTCAGCCCCTTCAACGACACCGCCTGGTTGAACAGATTGATCACCGGCAGCTTGGACGCCGGCGGCATCTTCCCCGCTGGCAGCAGGTGCGTGAAGTCGTCGGTCATAAGCGGCACCTCGAAGTCCATCTTGTTGTGCTTGACGATGTTATCCTTGGCACTGATGTGGGCGCCGGGCTCCATGTGGTTGGTGGAGAAGCTAGCCTGATCGGGGAAGTTGGGGTAGAGGCTCACGTAGCCGCGCAGGTACATCATGTCGATAAGGAACTTCTTCCACGACGCCTGCCACCCATTGGTCCGCGACTTGGGGATCTGCACCGGGTTCTGCTTCGCGTCCTCTGTGAATCTCGCGCCCATGTAGGCGTAGAACTCGCGCCAGTGCTTGGGGAAGAAGACGGCGCCCCAGCTGCAGGGGAGCTGGTGCAGGTACGGCGTGTTGGGGTGGATCCGCTTGAAGAACTCCGTCGCGTTCCATCTGGGCCGCTCCTTCACCACCTCGACGAGGCGCGGGGTGTAGAGGGCAATGGAGGAGAGCTGCGGGAGCGACACCTGCGGGTCGTAGTGGTAGGCGAGGAGGGCGTACTTGATCCACAAGTAGTAATAGGGTGACACCTCGATGTCGTCCTCGAGGAGGAGGCCGAACTCGTCGTTGGAGGTCGGGTACCAGCTCTCGCTCACGGCGCGGATGAGGCCGCCTTGGATGATGCGCCGCCGGATTCGCTTCGGGCCCTGCGCCCACGAGAAGGAGCCGACCAGCTGGAGGGTCGCCTCGTCCACCTTGCTGTCCATGTTGAAGGTGAGCTGCACCTCGTCGCCGAGGTAGTACGCGTCCTGCAGCGACTGGAGCAGCCGCTGCAGGGAAGTGGCACGGTTTTGGGTGATGATGTTCACAGTGATCCGCATCCGGTTCCAATCTGCCAAAATCACAAAATCCAGATTAATTATGCTCAACTATATAATCACTGATGTAGCTTGTTCATTACTCGGTAATGCTGTGGGTCGTAGATCCGCCATCCACAAAACCTTCTGCACCGCCGGCCTCGGTAGAAGAACAAGAGCCGTGCCATTTGCACTGCCCTCGCACGCAACTTTTAGAGCGTTTTTAATATTTTGATCGATATCGTCAACGGTAATCAGCAAGCTGGGATTGTGAATCTTGAGAAGCCCCTTCAAGCTTGAATACACAGCCTGCATCACTGGAACATCCGAATTCGATACGCCTGAAATGGCTCCAACTTCTAAATCGAAGATCTTGAACCTCCTTTCCTTGCATACATTCTTGGGCCACATGAGAACAGAGACGGCGTCCTCGCAAGAACAGTGTCTTCCGCCGGAGACGACGATGTAGGCTTTCCGTCCCACGGTGGTGCGGAACTTCTCGAGGAGCGGAGCGAGGGCTCTGACTTCGTCGGGGGTGTGAGCGTAGAAGAAAGCCTCTACCTTTTGAGGGTGCATGGCAGCCCACTGAGTGATGTAGCCGGTGGACAGAGCGCGCCACCATTGATCGTCGCGGACTTGGACGACGTCCTTGAAGATGACGGTGGTCTCTGAAACGTAGGCGAGTCTGTGCTCGCTGTCGCCCCATGTCTCCTTGTCATTTGGATCGACAGGCAGCACGAAGGAGCCTGCGTTCCTGTACTTCTGAAGCTGATAGCTGCACATTTTTAATCAATTTCAGAAATCCTTGTTGTCATCTTCTTGCAGGAAAGTGAAAAAAGATATCAGATAAACAATTGAATCGATTTGATTAAATATTACCTGAGGTGCAAATCTTCACCAGTCATGAAAGTGAACGGCGTCTCCACGAAAAGAGTCTTCACCAGATCCGCAGACAAAAACCAGGAACTCGACAAGAAATCCACCTGCACAATCTTCTCAACTGTGATATCGTAAGCCGGATCCGGCAGATATAATCCGGCCTCCTTAGAGCGGAACTTGCGATAGCTCGGGAATGTGAAATCCTTCTGTCGGAAGGGAAGAATCCGGCCGATGCTCCCTAAAACAGAGTTTTTGTACTTCTCCGTACCGCCGACATGCGTCAGAATCTCCAGCATCCGCCGGCCAGGAATCATGTCGTCGTCGAGGATGTACACGAAGTCGGACTCTGTCTGCAGCGCCATCTGGAACCGCCCGTAGTACTTGAAGTCGTAGCTCGAACTGATGAAGCTGATCCGGGAATGGTTGTAGCTCCCCACGATTCCCCGGAGCACCGCCTCATTGGGGCTGCCAAACGAGAGCACCCAGACGTGGTGGAACGGCACCGTCTGGTTCAGCAGCGAGTCGAGCTGCGCGCAGAGTGTCCTCCGCTTGAAGTGGTTCAGAATCACCGTCACCCTCGGGGAATTGGTCCCGGTCCGGCTCCACTGGGACGGCATCTGAAGCAGCTCCGACAGAGTCTCTGTTCCGGCGTTCTTGCTTTGGAACGCCAGCACCTCGTCGTAGAGCTCGCGCTTCAGCTTGATCATGACGGCGTCGTTAGACTTCTTCTGCTCGAACTCGATGCGCTCGGACTCGCAGACGTCGGCCGGTTTGAGGCCCGCGAGGGCGGAGGAGGCGACGTTGTTGGGATTGACGATGAAATGCTTCCATTGGTGGGCGATGCGGGTGGCCCAGGAGAAGTCGGCGGCGCGGGTACGGAGGTCGACGGAGGGGCTCATGTAGTAGACGAGGAAGGTGGCGTAGATGACGAAGCCGAACTGGAGGCAGGTCAAGCTGGCGACGAGGCGGAAGGAGGCGAGTTTGGGGACGGCGCGCGGCTTTCCGGCGTAGTCGCGGATCATGCCTTCGAGGAAATCGCCGCTCCGCATGGTGGGCGCGCGGACGAGCCCCATCTTCGACGTTGAACTAATCGGAGGCCAGAAACTGAGACGCAGCGGCGATTAACGAGCAAGTTAATGATTTTGTCAAGCAGATGGCTGGCCGATTCGAAAAAGTATCGACCCTCGTTTCATCAATTGTAAACATCATACGAATCAAGAATCAAAGATCGAATACATATTGAATTTAAGGAAACCAAAGCAGTGAATAGAAAGATATCAGATTGATTGATGGAAATGTTTGGCAGGAGTAAAAGTGGAAAATTCCTGAATCGGCAACTGTTTATGATCATTAATTTATAAGCTTATGGGAATAAACATGCCAAGCAATACAGAAACCAGCTTAAGAAATAAAAATCAAATATCAAAAATAGACATAAAAAAAGGAGAAACCTGAATGGACGAAGTGATTGAAATTTATGAGCCTGAAATGGGAAACTGAATGGCGAGGAATTTGAGGATTTGAGAACACCAATAGAACACAGGATCTTGTGCCAAGGCAAGACTTATATAGCTAAGAATGATATGTACTGAACCAAACAATGGCCAAGGTTCACATGATTTGAGCCCTCGCTGCGTTATCTTCACTTCACCACCCCACACATTTGCACACCACTAAAAGCCGGTTTTGGAGCCGCAGAATAAGGGAAGAAGCACCGCCATTAACAACTGTTGCTCTACATGCCACCACCCTCGTGCCTTGTTCGCTGTGCTTGTCTATGATGTAATTAAGTCTCCTCTCTCCTTTTTCGTTTTTTTTCTCCTCCTCCTTTTTTCAGTTTCATAAGCAAGCTAGCTTGAAATTTAGAAGAGTTAAAAAAGAAACAGAATTTGTACCTTAACGAATGGGCTGGCGAAGAGATGGCTTGGCTTTGTGGTCAAAAACAGAGCAGCAGAAGAACCTTAAATCTCAATAAAAGTTCAAATCCCGAAGCTTGCCGATTAATTTCTCTGAAAGCGCGAAGCCACAATGTGCGAAGAAGGGATTAGTTTACGTATTCCCATGCGCAGATCGTCGTCGTCAAATCCTTCAGACATGGAGAAAGAGTGGAAGCTTCAGCCACGTTAATGGCTGGCTTGTTAAAGAAATGGTGATGAGAAGACAAGGTAATTAAGGTTGAAGGAAGACAGCAAGGGCACTGGACACCGGCGTTGATGGATCTAAGAAATGAAGATACGACTCAATCTATGTGGCCACTGATTCCTGCATTATATAAATATAGAAAAATCGATGCAATCGTTGACTTAATATATCGGTGAGCAAAAAACGATAGGACAAGAGAATGGATTTATAAACATTTTGGCATCTCTAAGATTTGAGTTCTGCTTTCATGGTTTCAGTGCTGTAGTTAGCGAGGTTGTTTATCAGTTTCTAACACTGAGTCAAGGTAGTGCCCAGTGATAATTTAGGTGAGATCGCACTGGAGTTGCAGAGCTCCACGTAAATCGATGGAGACTGAGGAAGAAGGAGAGATTCGGAAGCGAAAAAATGCAAAGAAAAAGGAAAGAGAGGAGAGATTTTACAATTACGTGAGTCAACGAAATGTGCAAAATTGCCTAATTACTTTGCTCTTTAATCATTCATGGGAATGATATTTGGTAGAGGAACTCAATTGTGTTTTTTTTTTCTCATTGTTGAGATATATGTGAGTTTAATCTTATTTATTATCATATATTTGATTAGAGCTTTCTATTTCTAGTTAATTATATAATTTAAATTAATTTAAACTATAGTACTCATATGATATAATTTAATACTTATAGAAAAACCACTATTTAAGACATTGCATTAAAAATAAAGCCTTTCTCCATTTCTTAAGATAAATTATTATTCATCATTGTGGAAAGAAATTTACTACTGTCCGTTATTATGGAGAGAAGATTAAAATTTCTTCAAATTTCAAGTAGTTCTTTTGTGGTGCACTATTTGATCTTCTTCATTCTTTTTATCTTATTTTTAGATTGTTGGCATCAAGTGTTTTATACTTGTATATATTTAGTTATATTGTTGATCATGATTGATATTCTCATAATTATAGGATACTTAGAATTTTTTTTATTTTTTGAAAATATAGATATCTAATTCCTCGAACTAACTAATTTTGAAAGTGATGAATCCGATCCCGCAAAAATTTCTGATCTTAATAAATCTGAAAGTGCTGCAATACTGCACTGACATATAGGATACTTACAAGGTTCTACTCCACATTGATATATTATATGTTTTAAGATCTCAAACTAAAAGGTTGGCATTTAGAATCCAACAAGTGAATGCCAACTTGGCTCCTTGACTCATATAGATGACTCTTGATCTCTCCCTTCCCGAGTTTTCTTCTGAGAGTTATCTCTTGAGCTCTCTACCTAGTTCAGTGCTCATCCATTGACATCCACCTCGTGAGTAGATTCGAGCATCAATGATATTGTTGAATTACTACTTTGTATATTAATGAAATGTGTCTTGCATTGCAAATTTTTGAGAAACCAACAAGTCTGTCAAATCAATTTTCCAAAAGATGAGTAGAAGGTTAATCTAACCATCCTTATTTAAAGCTCATTACTGGATAATCTTTAACTTAATTAGTTTAATTTTATTGCAAATGATATATACGACTCATGCTTTAAATTTTATGCTTTGCCTAATTATGAAAAAATAAATAGATTGATTAAGACCTAGCTCGCCGTGGAGTTGAACAGGGGGAGAAGAAGAACTAGAGAAGAGCTTCCAGAGGCCTCTGAAACTTCCGGACCTGCGAACACAGAAGACGTCAGTAGGACGGCCGGAGGTGCCCCGGCGCGACCTCTCCGACGCTCAAGTCAGGAACAATGGAAGAGAGGAGGAAGAAGATGAACAGTAGGAGAGCTTGAGCGTATATAAAGAGTAGGGGTTTTTTTTGTGTCGAGAGAGCGCAAACCTGTCCGACGGAGTGGCTTTTAAAAGAGAAGGTGAGCGTGCTCGTGCGTCACATCACCATTAAAGAATGTCTTATCACGATTAATGAGATGTCAGGGCCACTCGAGTTCTTTGTCCCGTCGCCGTAAAAGTATTATCCTGTCAGCCTCCTCACATAGGCATCAGAGAGATAACATTAATGAGGGGGGGGGGGGGGCGTGGGCTTGTCAGAAGTCATGATAAGGTGGGCCAAAAGTGTCACCGAGTGGGGCGGGAAATGTCATGCCCGAAGAGGTGTTCAGCTAAGATTATGCCCGAATGAGGGTTCGGCTGCAGTGGTTGGCGCCGACTGACTACGCGGCTAATGTGGTGACCGAATAACTATTCGGCTAGTGTGGTCCAGTAAAATTGTCTCCTCTATTATATAGAAAGTTATTTTTAATCAAAATGAAAAATGTCTAAGAAAAGAACTAAAGACATTGGATTTAGTATGAATGAACACAAAAAGACACAGTTTAAACTATGCACAAGCCATTAATACCGTGTTTAATTTTCTGTGCACGGTCAATTAATCACATTAAAAACAAAACAAACAAAAACCTTTCGCCTGGGAAAAGCCAAAGATTATCAAATTATAAGGAGACTTAGACCTTTCTGCATGTCATGAAATCTAAGCATATTATAATTAAGCCGAGCTCAACGTCAAATTGCCCCTCCATGCATGGGACCATCTCTGCGTGAGTAGTATTATTAATTATGAACTAACGAAACTTGAATTAATAATTAATTAGTTCATCAGTCCTAAGTTATAGTGTGCAACTAATAAGTTTGATCTTGTAACTTTATATAAGTTTACAAGAGGTAAACAAAGTGATCAAATTTGTATTTTTGAACAAGAGTTGAATCCAATTAGATATTTTAATTGATGTCAGAGTCAATTGGATAATTGAATAGATCTGAAAGTTGACTAGCTAGGCAATCCAATCAACTCTAAAGTTGACTAAATATAAGGGATTGAAGAATATATTTTTATCTAAGCAATAATCAACTAGCAGTTGTTTTAGTTGACTAAATGCTTAAGCAGTCAATTGACTAGAGGAGAGTTAAATTGAACAATTAGAGCTATTTCTTATATAATTTTTTTTTTGAAGGTTTTCAATTGGTTATGGGTTGTAAGTACGAAGATATATAATCTAATTCTTCTCTAATGTTGTGCTAGCCATCAAAGGTTCTATGGGATTGGATAAAGTTAAGGGATCAACTTAAGCACCTTTGTATTATTCTCTTTTATTTTAGTGTTGTATTTCATTCTTATTACGAAGAGGGATTTAATTTTAAAATGTTTGATGGAATTGTAAAGGGATTTACCCCATTATCTCTTATTAAGAGTGATGGATAGTGAAACATTTGCATAGTGATGGGCTTGGCACATCGTATGACAAACTATACTAAATTCTTTTGTTAATATTATTTATTTGTGTGTTTTATTATTTTCATTGCATGCTATTTCTACATATATTTCAGCAACGTCATCCTGCCTCACACAATTGGTCTCACGATCATCTGTGAGGAGGTAAATCAGGAAACTACAATTGGCCATGACGAAAAAGACACATTACCTCAGCTTCGTCGAAATTCGACCTTGTCTACTTCAGCAACTCTGCTCCGTACTCGCAAGCAATTAACACACCCCTTGCCCTCTAAACAAGGTCACATATACACCATTAATGATTCTACACTTAGCTCGTTGATTGATGTAGACAATGGCTTGTGCAAGGAAGAAAGAAGCTTGACTGGCCTCCGGACATGATGGCAAGATGCTTATGCTTCGTTTGAGAGGAGGTGAGGGAAGGAGAGGGAAGGGTAAAAAAGGAGAAAGAGAATTTTGATCTTTATTTGGGATGGAGTAAGTTAAGGAAGGGAAGGGGAAAGAATGATAAACTTTACCCTTGCATGCTCACGATATAATTAATTTCTTACACCCCAATTTAGGAGGTAAGGAAGGGGAAGAGAAACTTTAAAAAAATTATTTTAATTTTATCCTTATGTTAAATTCTTAAAATAACTCATCTATTAGGTATTTCATTTTTGCACCGTCGTTCTTCATCATATAACGTGAGCCGTCACAGGGTCTAATCACTCGCACTCCACGACATCGACATCAGCCTTCGTCGCAAATCTCTCCAAAGATAAAATTTAAGAGGACAAAAACATGTAATCATAATCTCCTACTCCTCTTCCTTCTCCATTGTCGTAGGACTTTAAAAGGAAGATAAACCATTTATATGCTATTATCAATTACCAACAAGATAATTAAATTTATGTTAATAGAAAAGTACTTTTAGATCTTTTTCATCGAAGTAGACCCGACCACGGTTCGGAACCGCCGGTTCGACGGTTCGGAACCGCCGGTTCGACGGTTCGTGGGAGGTCGACCCTTAACCTTAACCGCCCAAGACGGTTACGGTTCACGGTTCGGAACCGCCGGTTCACGGTTCGGTTCACGGTTCGCCACGGTTCGTGACGGTTCGAGATTATTATATTAAAAAAATTAAAATTTAAAATTTATTAAATTTAAAATTTAAAATTTATTGAAAAAAGGGCTTGCACTTATTAAGTTGCCTACGTATCCCCTTAGGGTATAGGGGAATCAAAGCCCACGTAGTTCTTTTACATTTTTACCCTTTTACATCACTCATTCACTCACTTCCATTTCCTCCCGTTCCTCCCGTCGTATTCGTTCCTTCCGTATCAAATTCTTCGGCTTCATCTTCTGAAAGTTGCATTCCTTGGATTCTCTTCTCGGCTCTGGTCCAATCGTCGAGTAGTGCTTGGGCTTCCAATGAGTCGGGAGACATAGTTGATCGTCGTTCATCTAATATGTTGCCGCCGGCACTGAATGTCTGCTCCACAGCAACAGTTGACACTGGACATGCTAAAATTTCTTTGGCAATTACCGAGAGAACGGGAAAACTTGAAGCCTTCTGTGACCACCACTTCAAAATATCGAAATCTTCGCTGTCTGCTTCATTAAAATCAAAAGAAGTGGTAAAATAATTCTCAAGTTCCTGTGTGGAACTTGAGGATCCTCGTGGACGTTTCGTCCGTTCTTTTAATAAAAGTTGTGCTTTTGTAAGTTTTAAATTAACATTAGTAGTTTGTTGTTGTGTTTCAGAAATATTAGTTTGTGTTCCATATTTAACATAATATTGATTATAAATATCAGATAAATAATTTCTAATAATATATATAATATTAGCAGGATTAGGAGAAGAAGAATCTTTAACAGGAATTAAAGCGTCATAATATAAAGTAAGCATTTCTTGTAAAACTTCTAATTTAAATCTAGGATCTAAAGCAAATGCAACTAAATAAAGTTCAGGAATTAAATAAAAATATTTTTCCCATTTTGTTTTCATAGCTACTATACAAGAAGTTAAAGCTTCATTATTAATATGTTCATTTAAAATTAATACTATACTACAAAAATTCACTAAAATTAAATGAGCAGTAGGATAATAAACACCGGAAAGTTGTTCGGTTGCATCATTAAAAACTTTTAAAATTTCACAAATACTACTACAAATATTCCATTGTTGTGAAAATAAATATATATTAGTATTACTATTTTCTGCAAAAAATAAACATAATAAATCTTTATATTGAAATGAATCTTGTAATAATTGATATGTAGAATTCCAACGTGTTGGTACATCACGTGGAAATTTTTTAGGTCTCATTCCATTAGCTCTACAAAATCTACCCCATTGTTTCATCATAGATGGATGAGACCATAAATAAGAAATTGCTATTCTAATTGGTTTAATATAATTTTCTAAAAGCCTTAATCCATCTTGAACACATAAATTTAAAACATGGCAAACACAACGAATATGAAAAAATAAACCACCAATAACAGGTTGACAAATAAATTTTAATTCGTCTATAGAAGCGGTATTAGAACTAGCATTATCTAATGATATTGAAAATATTTTTTGAGTTAATCCATATTCTTCTAAAATTAAACATAATAACTGTGCAATATTATGAGCAGAATGTGATTCATCAAAAACTCTATAAGCTATTAACCGTTTTTGGAGGATCCAAGAGCTATCAATCCAATGGCAAGTCACACCCATATAGGAATGAGTTTGCCAATGATCGCTCCAAATATCGGCACATAAAGAAACTTTATTATTTAATTTACTAAATTCATCAATTAAATTCTTTTTTCCTTGTTTTACTAATTTTTTAATTGTACGGGTAAGAGTAGTCCTAGGAACACGTTTAGCACTAGGATTAAGGGATTCTTTACAAAAATCTTCAAAAGTACATTTAGATCCAAAACTAAAAGATAAATGTTCTACGGAAACAAATTTAGCTAATGATTCTCTTAATTTATTATCAGAATATAAAAATAAACCAGAATCAGTACTACTACCGGTAGAAAATCTAGATAATTGTGTTTGATTTAAGTCAAGTCCATATTCTGTCGGGTGCTTCGTTTCTACATGTCGTTTTAACGACCCATAGCCGCCGCCGGCTTGGAATTTGTAGGAAGCATTACAATGCTTGCATTTTGCACGCATTTCTCCCGACGGAAGAGTGACTTTCTCAAAATGTTTTGTAAAAATAGTAGATTTAAGAGGAGGAGGTTCCCGAACCTTAGAAGTAATTGCATCATTACTTCCTTGTGTTTCGGGCGTCGGAAGGTGTTGGGCGGCCTCGATCTCATCGTCGGTGGATTGGATGATGGGATCCTCGTGTGCTATTTCTTTCCCCCTCCGAGATCGATGTGAAGAACTTCCACCGCGGCCTCCTTCCATTGTAGTCGAAAGACGGAGTCGGAGCTCGGAAACGAATGAACGCGAACTTACGAAATTGAGAATGAGAGTTAGAGAGTAGAGAAGTGTGTGAAAAATGATGAAATGAGCTCCCTATTTATAGAATTTGGATCATAACGGACACTAAATCATAGCCATTGATCAAAAAACGGTCAAATGATCTCATCCGTTGAAAAAAAAATCAAAAAAAAAAAATAAAAAGCCTCCAACGGCTCCAAACCGCCGGTTAACCGGCGGTTCAGAGCCGTTGGAACCGCCGGTTCCAACGGCTATAGCAAAAAAAAAAAATTAAAAGCTTGAACCGGCGGTTCAAACCGCCGATTAACCGGCTGAACCGCCGGTTCAAGAGGGCTTGAACCTTAACCGGCCCGGCAGCCTGCCGGGCCAGTTACGGTTTGGCCCGGCTAACCGGGTCAACGGGCCGGGTCCGGCCGTTGACCCGGTCCGGGTCCGGGCCGGGTCCGGGCTGGACCCGGCCCGTGGGCAGGTCTAGATACGACCACTCAACCATACAATTAAGTAATCCATAAAGCCCAATTTATTTTATCCAGACTTGAAGATATCATAGCTCATGGTTTTGTCTGATAGCCTATTTCATGGAGAATTAAAATTGATAAAAATAGATATATAAAAAAAGTATTACCTTTCCCTCTGAGTCATTCTCAAATGATGTTGAAACACTTCCTTTGATCCTTATTACTTGAAGGATCAAAATAGTAGCAAAAAGGGATTTGATTTAGCTCAAGATTCAACTCTTCTTTCAACTTTTAGCATTCTTTAAACTATTTTGATCAGTAAAAAGGAATATTAGGTAAATTAGTGGAAACAAAAAATTAGTTAGTTAATTAGTCGAGGAAGTTTTGACTCTAGTTATGTATGAAATTTCTTATTGTGCATTTGAATTTTTTTCAAATAAATATAGTTGTTGCACTCTAGGCTTATTAGCGTAAACATATTATGTGATCTTAATTTAAGGAAGTTGAGATTATTTTTTTTACTTTCTAATTAACAGTGTGAACATCTGATATTAATTTATTTTTTTCATTTATTTAATTATAGATGGGTGATCAAAATAGTAAACGTAACGATTTCATTAAGTTACACCGTATGTATCAATTCGCATCGGCACAAGTTGTTTGTTTGGTTGCGGCTTGGTATGCGCGAAATAGGCACAAACAAAATAATCAAATTACTCGTCTTGTACTTTTAGAAGGAGAATATGTACGAAATGAATTAACTAAATTAAATCTCAAGCTAACTCTTTTGTTGGAGCATCATCAAAGAACAAGAGTGCAAAGAAAGGTAAAGTTGATGATGCAGTATAAGCAATATAGTTGACCATGTAGCTCAAGCCATTATCAATTTAACACATGAAATGACTAAGTCAAATGAATTTTCTATTCCTCATAATGAAGTGTGGAGTTTATTGACTCAATTAGGTGTTGAGCAATATATTATTGACTCAATTAGGTGTTGAGCAATATAAATTTTCTACATGCTATTTGTATCTTGTTCAACGCCCAAAGATGTTGAGAGCTTTACTTGGATGCCCTTTTGAATATCGTAAAAATTTATTATTCCAAATGATGGATGAAAAGAATCTACCGCATGATTAGTTTGTTACTTGTTGGATGATATATATTTGGATATTATGTAATATGCATTTGGATGTTATGCACTTGGATGATTTTAGATGTTTTTTAAACTATTATTATTCAATGTAAGACTTGTTACTTGATGATTAAATATACTTTGTTCTCATCATGGTAGAATGAATATTGTATATTTTTACTTGGAGTAGTTTTTTCTGAAAATGTGTTGTACACATAGATATATAAAATACGTGAGAATGATGATCTCATTGTTAAAACCGATGGAATCAAAATATCTCCACAATGGCATGATATTGTCCACTTTGAGCCTAAGCCCTCATGGCTTTGTTCTTGGGCTCTCCCCAAAAGACCTCATACCAATGGAGATACTTTTCATCCTTTTAACCCCATGATCTTTTTCATGTACTTTAGATGTGGGACTATGTTTGCACCCTTGCAACCCAACAATCCCCCCTCAAACAAAGGACCACATGCCCCCCTCAACGTCGTTTTTGATGTCTGAATCCTCGACCTACCAGGACTTTTTGCCCCTCGGTCCATCCGACCTACTAGAACTTCCCACCTAATCGCAGCTAAGATTTTTTGCCCCTCAGTCCACCCGACTTACTAGGACTTCCCACCTAGTCGCAACTAGGACTTTTTGCCCCTCGGTCCACCCGACCTACTAGGGCTTCTCACCTGGTGTCTGGTCCTCTTGATTCAGACACGGGAGCACCCACTTCCTTTGTTTAAGATTCAAACCACATGGTTAGATCTGGATCATGGCTCATCCGGCAGTTAGTCCGGTGAAGAGCGGTCTCGCTCTGATACCACTTGTTAAAATCGATGGAATCAAAATATCTCCACAATGGCATGATATTGTCCACTTTGGGTCTAATTAAGCTCTCATGGCTTTGTTCTTGGACTCTCCCCAAAAGGTCTCATACCAATGGAGATACTTTTCATCCTTTTGACCCCATAATCTTTTCCATGTACTTTAGATGTGGGACTATGTTTGCACCCTTGCAACCCAACACTCATATCCTAATTATATCAATTCTTTTATTGTCATATATTTTTTTATGATTTTCATAAAAATAGGATAGTAGATATTTTTGCTTTGTGATGATTTATTTTTTGTGTTATCTATGTACTAGAGTACTGACATGTTCTACCTATTTTATAGTGTTAGTTTCTAGATTTTTATATCAGTAAATTTTTATAGAAATATATGTAAAAATGTTGATTTATCCTTTATCGTACAAAAGTGTACACAGATTCTGTATTTCACATGTTTATTATATGTCTACTCATTATTCTTTTAAATTTTTTTATTTATTTAAGTCATAAATATTAATTTTAGTTGGTCTCACAAGATGATTTTGGCAAAAAAAATCTTACATCCATAGATTTAATGAGATATAGATATTTTTTTCACATATAGATTTATTTTAAAAAGTAAGAGTATTTTTATAATTTTATATTATGTTAATGAACCTTCTCTTTCTCCTCAATAAGGAAAATATAAATACTTTTCTTTTCCTCCCTTCCCCTTCCGTTAATGAACCTTCTCATACCCCATCCAAACAGAGCGTTAATAGGATACTTAGGTATATATCCATGATTCAAATTTCAATTACTGTACACTATAAGATATTTTTCTCTAATAGAATAAAAAATATAGGACGTTGACTGTTGGACGAGAAGTCATTCTCATTTTCGAATTTATCCGATGAACGAACTAAGGAGAAAACCGTCCATCTTCTAGCTTAGACACGTGCAAGTCCATATACCTAGATTAATTTTTTTAATAAAAAACATGACCATTGTTCCTGTTGAGATCTGCTTCTGGATGCGCCGACTCTTCTCAGCACCACACCTAGGCGAGCTTGATTGAGGAGGAGAACGGGGAGCTTCTAAAACCTGCGCTCACAAACATCGTGAAAAGGAAGGCCAGGGGTTGCCCTGGCACGACCACTCCGATGCTTAAGTTAGTTCGTGGAGGGAGAGGAAGAAGACGAAAGTGAAAAGTGAAGATTGTGAGATTGCATACCTCCCTCTAGTACAGAACCAACCTTATATATGAGCTTGGAGAGTCTTGTCCCATCATGAGTATGATGGGGGTTTCATCATCGTTATGAATGTGTCAGAAGGTATGGTATAATCAAAGCATGTGTCCCATCGTTGACTTGTGCTTCAGAGGTCATGTCATGTACGTCTGTCAGAGCAGGATCATGATTAGCTACAGAGATGGCAGGAGAACATTCACAACCGTATGATGGTGGAGTGGTCCTTCAAATGACAGGGCAGGGAGAGTTGAAGGAAGCCGAATCGGCCCAGGCGGATAAAAGTGGACGTCGAGTCAAGTCGGTTTGGGAGATCCAATCCCAGCTAACTCGGTTCAATTTGAGAGGGCAGGTCCGAGTCGAGGATTCGAATCGGTCGTTGATAGAAAAGCTAACGGAGTTTGTATTCTTAATGGATTAATACGATCATGCAGACATGCAGTTGATCCTCTGACACAGTGATAATTTTTATCATTTTAATCTTGTTGAAATTGAGGATTTTAAATATCCCGAATCCTACCATTGAGAACTTAATTCCCCGAGAAATAGTGTTCAGGCGAGATGAACACTATTTAATGAATTGAGCTTGACAAACTGAAAGGCCAGAGAGTCGTCGTTAAACCAGCAAAAGAGTTTCTGATTTCGGTGCATCAACAAATTAAAATTTTGAAAGATCAATCTTGCTCAGGAACTCATCCACTGAAGTCTCGGGTACAGAGACCCTGAGTAGTTTGATCAGCGAATAGAACAGCCAAACGAGAAAAATGGATGCGTACGGCTTCGGAGTCGTTCTGATTGAATCGATTATTGGAGAATGGCATGCATGGGATGAAACTTCATATCCCTATTTTGTATTAGTCCAAAAATGGAGAGCTTGGTGAGTTACATAATCAGATTCCATACATGGGTTCTGCAGGTTGACTCTTGGTTCTCATTTATTCTTACTTGAGATCGTTTTCTGATGATTCACCGATAAACTGTCTTCGAAGTTGATAGAGTTTTCTAATGATTTGACGAAGGAAGAGGTTGTTCAGAATCTCTATCAGTGAAGTAGACATTAGGATTATCTGCAAGACTCAATCAGATGTTAGAATGGGTGTCGAGGTGGAGTTGGGCGTGACCATTCCGATTCTCAAATTAGCACAGGGAATAATAGAAGATGATATAGTAGTATTATAATGGGGAAGAAGAAGATATATGTGTCCATGCCCTCGTGTGTACCTTTTCTGAGACTTGTCAGAAGAGTATCTCTGTCATTACCAGCAAGAAGATCAGATCTGACAGTCATTTTCTATCTCTCCATTAGCTGAATGTCACGTGCTATGTAAGAGAGTATATAGAAAACCAAATCTGACAATCATATGATTGTTCTATTTATTTGTGGTGTCATACTCAGGAATATTACAATAATCATCAGTGGTCTTGTAGAGTGCAAGCTTGACCAACGATGGGTGATCTGAGTGACCTTGAAGGTTGGAGTGTCTTGATGGGGTTACCGAGACTTAATGTGTCTTGCTTGAGTTGCCGAGGCCAAGTCCCTGAGTTGGATAAGCCGAGCTGATGGAATCGGATGGGCTAATCTGAAGGAGAAGCCTGAGTCCTCTGGGATCGTTTGAACCGAGTTGAAAGAGAAGTCGGGTGACCTAAGTCCTCTAGGGGATAAGATGGTGATAAGTTGATGTAGTCAAGGAGTCGGAGACCTCTGAAGTTGGGTGAGCTGAGTTGATGGAGGAATTGGGTGATCGCTTTGACCTCCACATATGTTTGACTTTGATCTACATCTATGCTTGACTGTTCACTTGACTTTGTCAAATATAGGTCTCTTTATCCACCGTATCATAAGCCTCCTCATAAGTCTAGTCAAAGAAGATCTGATTCTGACTGACTGTACTGAGATGATTATAGTCTGATTGCTGACCCGAACCTAAGGATGGCGCGACACTAAATTTTTGCCTCCTTATCAAATGTCTCAATAATACATGAGATATGCGTTATTAATGCAAGTGATATCCATGATGGCGTATCATTCTTGAGATCAGCTAGTCCTATCGAACCATAAATAATGCCTAGTCCTAGGTTGACATGTGTTAGGGTAATGTAGGATCGCTTGATTTGAGACAACTGATTAGATTCTGTCGGTTCGATTGCGAGATCGAACGGCTTAGAATGGCTACCCACCTTTTTGGTTCCCCGATCCAACAGATGGTATTCTAAGTTTGGGGTATATTAAGGCCAGTGACAATGAATAACCGTTGTATTAACCAAGTCCTTCTCTTTAAGCATCATCCGACAATTCTCTACAACTTCACAAACACCTTTTATTTGTAAGTCCTTTACTCTAGTTCCTTTGTATTGCCCTCCTTTGTTTCCACCTTTCGTCTCTTTTCCTTATTACTCATGGCAATCACAAGCTCTTCTGCTTCTTGGGTAGGAGTCCATGAAATCAGATATTAACGGGAGAGGGGTGGCATATATCAGATAAGAATGCAATTCAAAATTTTGATCAGACCGACCGATCATAAATTAGTGATTTTCAATGTCTTTGACTGACCGCACCATCCCCTAGATGATTTTTTGACCTTTTTTAGGGGTCAGATAATAAGTGATCTTAGGTTTCATGTCCCTCATTTCTTTGTTCTATAGATCTCTGTAGAGTAGTCATTATTTTTCACCTATACTAAATCCCTCTCAACCCTTTGAATTTTTCATTATTATTTTTATCCAAAGAAAATAAAAATCGAGATCTTCCAATTTACTACTCGACTCTCTTAGTTGTTAAAGAGACTTTACATTTTGACGTCATTATTATGTTAATGCAGCATAATATTTTTCTTGAATCGATCTAGATCATCTTCGATTGGACTATCCGTTATACTACAAATTTCAGACATAAGTTCACATTCAAATTTCAGACATGTTTAACTGCAAATAAAGCGAGCACAATGGGAAAAGGCATTATCATACAAATAACATTATTGAGTCGGTGGCACACTAATGTGCAGGTAGATCATGGTACGAAAGCAGTTGAACACTGAGTGCAATTATAGGATGCTTGCCCTATTCTTCCTCAAATGATTAATCCTCGATGCAGTGGTTGAAGCCAGCAAATCCCAGTGGTGATGGAGATGCAAGGTTTGGAGGATTCGGACTTAAGGTGAAACAAGCCACGAGAGTAAAACACTTTTTCAATCAACTGCTCAGCACTCTAGTCATAGTCATGGCCATGGCCATGCAAAAGGGAGAGACGACTAGTGGAAGGACACCATTGTACCATCTGCCTGGTAATTATCAAACGATTATCTGCAAAAGAAATTCAATAACCAAGCTACAAAAATCAAACTAGACTCTCCGCTGTAGTTCTTTCCCCCTCCTTCATTCCTTGCTTCTTCTAACTAAACAATGAAGAGACTCATTGTCTGGTCAATTGCTCTGTTTCATTCGCCTAGTAACTACTAACTCACTGTGACCACTCACTGCCTCCTCTGTACAAAATTTAGAGGGGAATACAGAAAAGATAATTATGACAATCATAATCATAATAAATCAGAAAGCAGGAAAGTTTCTATAATATTAACAAGAAGAAATTGGGGAATAAAAGGCTAAATTTTGCTGCTGGCGATTCTTGTTCATCATCGACTGACATCGTGCAACGAAATTGTTGCATGGCTCACTGCCTCCGGCGAATGCACGCGAGGAGATCGCAGCTGTCGGAGGAGGAGACAGGGGCGCCGGAAGCGGCAGCCCTCTGCGTCGCCACGATGCGCATCTCGACCACCTTCTTGTGCGAGTTGGAGTGGATGGAGGGAACAAAGGTGGGGCTGGCAGCGGGTCGGTACTCGGGAAAGAGACGCCCGGACTTGTACCGGACGCCGCAGGCGTTGCAGAGCGTCTTGGGCCCCAACGGCCCGGCTCGCCACTGAGGGGTCTTCTGGATTTCGCAGTGCGTGCACTTCCGCACCGGCGGCGGGGAGTCCGTCTCGTCCCCTACGGGGACCGTGCTCTTCTTGTTTTGCTTTTTCTTCAGAGGAGCCGGAGCGGGGAACGACTCGCCGAAGCTCTCCGGGTCTGAAGTCGCGCCGGAGGTAGAAACCGGATCAGGGACGGCGACCGCCAATGGGGACGGTGAATAGCAGACGACGATGTGGGGGCGGGGCGAGAATGCAGCACGGCGCGTCCGCTTTCTGCGCGCGCGGGCAGGGACGACGAGAGTGGTGAGCGGCTCCGGTGGGCTCAGTTGAAGAGATGATGCCCTTGTGTCCTTATTGCTGCCGATAAAGTAGGAACCGGAGGTCGAGGAAGAGGAAGAGAAAGAGGAGTAGCTTCGACCCCCACTGCCGCCGGCGTTAGTGTTCGCCTCGAGCACAGGACTGGAGGTGAAAAAGGAACAGAGCTCATTGACTTTGGCTTGGCCATGGCCATGGCCATGGCCGCTGTTGGTACTTTTGTTGACAGCGCCGCCGCTGCACGGGAGGCCGAGTGAGAAGGAGTCAGAGTCTTCGAGGAATTCGGACATCCATTCCAGTTGCACCATGTCAAGCTCATCGTACTGTCATTTGAACAAACATCACATCTTCTATCCTCCTATTAATTCTAATAACGTTTGCAATTAATTATAGGAAACGTATACTTTTGTTGGGCTGAAGGAAAACTTACCGGGCTCTGCTTGTCTTCCTCCGTGCTAAATTTTCCGTCCACAGATTTCCTGTTTTCGCCAGCGAAGCCTTCGAGCGAGTCCTTACCGTCGCTGCCGCCTAGAAGCTGGTCGGCAAAGGACCCCGGCGAAGAAATCGAACGCCGGCCGCTATGGTCGCCACGAGGCTCCACCATCCCGAGCACGTCCTCGTCGCCGGGGAAGTCGAGCAAGTCCTCGATGTGGTCGAACAGGTCGCCCACGCCGTCTTCCATCTCCTCCCTCTCTGCACAACGCAGCATCATGAACACGATGTCAGACCAAAAACCAGCGACGCCATTAACGAAACGCTCGGACAAACCTGGGAACGAACCCAATGCATGCATGGAATTGCACATGGCACGACCAGCGGGAACGCACGCAGGGAAGGAAGCGGGGAGGTTCAAAGCGACAAGGAACCGTAGATTTATACGGTATCTAAAGGCTGTCGATGTGGTGGGGCGGCTGCCATTGATTGGCGTTGACGCGTCATTTCGCCAATTGACGGCCTGACGAAGAAATGGAGTTACTGCTACCCACGGCGCCACTCGTTTCTTTCCCCTTTCGATTTGGGCGCAATTGGATACGTACCATAAAAATGATTTCCGTTTATTAATAAATCTTCGAGCAGAGGTGGTCGAACAGGGTAAGCGGCATTTAATTTGACCGAGTAAAAATGGGTTTCGACAGAATGTTTTAGCTGTCAAACTCTACACTTCTCGGACTGTGTGCGGAGAAACGGCAATGGTGGCCACCGGAGAAAAGAGGCAGGAAATCCAAAACCCCGTCAAACTCACGCGTCGATGCATGACGACTACTACTTCTATCAGCTAAGGGGAGGACTCATTGGTCAGGAAGAAGCGAGAAAAGTCGTTCGATTCTGCAAGCGGATTCTTGCTTCAAACAAAGAACGGAATAGAAGGGAATAGAAGGAAGCCAGAGAGAGACCAAGTGCGTGTCCTCACCAGGTAGAGAAGCTTCGGAGGACACCAGCTGCAGCAGGATGAGCGCTTCGTCTTCGAGCGATGGGCAGAAACAACAAGAGGGGACAAACCCCATGAGATTAACAAGGAAAAAGAGAGAAAGAGAGAGGGGGCAATGGCAGAGTGATGATCAGTCCACAGCAACACATGAGCATGGCCCACAGGTTGGTGATGCTGCTCTCTCTCTCTCTCATCGCCAGCTGTCGTGACGTCGAAGCCTCCTCAATCTACCTTGCGGATTGCTCGCCGGTGGGGCCCGCGGCCGCCGGAGCAGTATTACTCACACCGTTCCTCCACCGCCTCCTCGTTTCCATTTTTTACAACCTTCTGTTAGATCTGCTGCCACTTCCTTTCTTTTTTTGCTTCGCTTTATTAATTTTCCGATTCATGATTCGAAAGCTTTGCCGTGCGGACAAGCAAAGAAACAATGGCGTAGTAGAAATTAATTTTTTTTTTGAAAATGATGAAAAATTGGTAGTAAATAATGCGTCGTGTGGTCTTTTTTAATTTCTTTTTTTACATAACAATTTCTTTGAATTTACTTTACATTATGTGACCCATCTCAGCTGATTTATTATGCTGCACTTAAATTGTCGGGTCAGCGTTCGTTGTCTTCACCCACCCGGTGAGGAAATTGAATTTTTTTCATGTGATTTCTCAAAATTTGCCTTTGATTTTCTTCCTCTACTCGAGCTTCAATTTGTTTCTTTCATTAGTTTACCAAAATGCACTCAGGTAAGCTTGTTGATCAAACAAGTATGGCTTATTGGAAAAGTAAATAAAATATAGATAAAATTATTTTCAATATGAATGAAAAAAAAATAGTTTCGTATTGAAAGTTTTATAGTAATAAAGTTAATTTATATTGAATCACAATTTGCTGAGCATGCAACAAGGCTTTAATTGCGAGAGCACTTTATAAGTTGATATACAGTTCGATTACATAATTAATAAATATATACAATTCTATAGTGGGGGAAAGGCTATGAATATAAACAAGTTGAACAATAATCCGATCCACATTTTATGCCACAATTAAGAGTGAGCAATTGGTTGATAACCTGAATTGATTGAACAGTTGCAAATCACAATTGAATAAATCAATTTTTTTACCTAATCAAATCAGCTGAACTTTCATATAAAAATAAAATAAACTGAACCAATAAAATATTAATTAAATCGATTGAAAACTAAAATAATCGAACTTTCGATTAAGTCAAGACTCAGAAACAAAGGAGAGTCACAAATTATGAAATTAAATATTTTAAACTCTCAATTTTAATTGGGACATAGCTGAATTCAATTTAATAAAATCTAGACCGAATCAATTTAACTAAAATAATCAATATTTAAAAAAATAAAATTTTGAATTAACCAAATTAAATTTTTAACTTCGGTCACTTAATTCAATTTAACCGACCTTTTGCTAACCCCTAACCAATATCACCGATAAAACAGTGAGTGGTGTGCATGCATGTCCTACGATCCCAGCTATAGATAATCATCTAATTAGACTTGCACGATTACCATCTAATTAGTTAACTAATAACTTGTAACCAAAGATAATAGAATACATTTGCTCCTCGTGGATGCTCCTACTTTGCCCAACACTTCACGTGGTTTAACAAGATGAATCACGCATAGTCCAACTAATGGAAGAAACTAACTTTAAAACAGGTCAACAATATTGGAGAAAAATATTATAATTTAAGTTGGACTGAATCGAAAGAAAAGATTGAAGGTAAGAAAATGATGGGCAAATCACGCATAATTCAATTTTACATGCTTGTATTTCTCCCTAATAAACTACGAAACGTTCACATGAATAAATCTGAGAGATGGAGATTAATTATAATAATTACACTAGTTAATTAACAATGGATTTACCTCTCTCCTCGTCACGTGGTTGCAAGCTCACCTTCTCATTATTTTTTCTTCTTCTCTATTTTCGTTATAATTAATTAATCGCATAGATTTATTAATTAGATGATTAAATCGGCTGTCTTTAATTAACCCAGCAGATCTCATCAAAGCAAGGCAAAATTCCAACACGCACATCCTGGCCGTCCATCTTTGACAGCGACGGTGGACGTTGGATTCTCGGGGCAAAATGGGTCCCCAGGTAGTCGGATTACTGTAGATCGATAAAATATTTAATTTGGTTGGGATTGATCCTGATACGAGGAGAGGGTGCGGGTCCCTTGGAGGAGCTGGTGGTCAGAGACGCTTTATTCTTTACCCGCACATGTACCAACGACGGCGACAGCTGGATCACAGTCAAAACCACCACGCATCCCGTCACGTGCGTCACGTTGTCGTAGAATCGTAGCCTCTCCGCATGCGGTGCGATCACGTGCCTTTGATCCCCGGGTTCTTAGCTTCTTCTTCTTTTGGTAAATCAATTTTGTTTGACAAAACAATAGTTAGTAAAAGTAAGCGGTTCCTTAAAGCACCTTAAAACCTTTAACCCAAGGATATAAATTTAAACTTGACACACTATTTGTCCCTTTTAGGACAACTTTTAGGATGAGTGAACAAAATAATGGTGCAATAATATTGATGTAGGGTAGATCATCAAAGGTTGAAGAGTTGAAAGGGCGATCCGCTAGTAAATTAGAAGGGCTTGAGAATTGCAATCACGGTTGAAATTGAAAAATTATAATAGAAGTTGTGCCTAAGTATGGAAAAATTAAAGCACTTTATTATTGCATTTGGTTCTATTTAAGTCTTTAAATGGTTTTGTGTTAAGGGGTGGAGGGGAGGAGTTTTGATTGATAATAATAATGAGAATAAAATTATTATTTTCTTGTGGATTTTCATCTTGTGAAGTGGAATTAGCATATCTTCCAAGTGTCTTCCTATTTCCTTGTTATCCAACTAGTTCACTAGTTAACTATCCCTTCCTATCATCGATAGAGTTGTCAGATGAGTCGATCCATAAAAAATCCATCATCTAACAAATTGGGATTGACTGAAAAATTTTCAACTCAACCCATCCTAAGGTAGGTTGAGAATTAGGCAAGTGAATTGACGAGCCTATCAAAAAATAAAAAATATTAAAAATTTTAAGTTTGGGTTGCAAATAGGTGGGTCAGCCCACAAGCTCATTGAGTTTTTTATTTTAATTTTAAGTTTTAAACTTTTTTTCTTCTTCTTAACCTATGGGGCAGCTCGAGCTCGCCACGGGTTGCCTTGCTTGAACCCACAACCGTTGCGGGTTAGTCTATTTAGGGATGCCAAGTGATGGATTGATAAAATTTCTATCTAACTTGCTTAAATTGTTTGATGGGGTGGATCAACTTGATGGACTCAACTCAAATTGACACCTCTAATCATCAGGTATTAAAGCCAAAACTTTTCATTGTAGGCCTTTGTTCTTACTATGATGGCAATAAGATGAGAAAGAGGTGGACGTGGCAAAGGCAAGGAACATTTGGAAGATGGACAAGATGCTAAAATATTCAAACACTTCAAAGACAAAGTTAAGGAATTGACCTTACATCTTGAACGTTAGAGTGAACGAGGTTCAAGCCAAGGGCATTCGAGTGGTGAATTGCTTCTTGGGAAAAGATGAAGGTAAGGATGCATGAAAATTTCCTTCCTTTAAATTTTACTTAAATAATTTTTATGAAATTCAATAATTTGCACCAAGGCAATCAAAGTGTGATTGATTATACAGAAGATTTCTATAAATTGATGGCTAAATGTGATATTCAAGAATCAAAAGACCAACTTATAGCAAGGTAAACTAATGGGCTCAAACTATCTAATAGAGATGAATTAAGGAACATCAGATATGGAGGCTAAATGATGCTTTTCAATTGGCCTTAAAAGTTGAAAGACATCTTTGTATACCAAAAATAAGACCAATGTGTGTTTCAAGTGTGGCGAAACAGGTTATTACATGAATGAGTGTCCAAGGCGGAGAAGTGATGTTCGTGTAGCAAATATAAATGAAGGAGATGAGGACCTTGAGAGTGAAGGCGAAGCATCGAAATATGATGATTATGACAATTATGAAAGAGTAGAGATTGAACTTGAGGATGATGAATGCTTGGTTATTCAAAAGCACTCGCAACTCCTAAGCAAGATAATGATCAAAATTGTCTTCAATGCAATATCTTCAAAACAAGATGCAAATCAAATGATGTTCACACTTTGAAGATGTATTCACTAGTCATTGATGAAGGCACTTGAAGGAGATTGATGAATTTTGTTTCTTAAGAAATGATGGACAAGCTCAAACTCCCAGTGGTGCCACATCTTCACCCATATGCAATCTCATGGATAAAACAGGATAATGAGGCAAGAATTGATAAAGCTTGGTGTGACATAACTCCTATGGGTGTTGGACATATACTATTGGATAGGCCTTAGCAATTTGATATGAGTACTATTCATGATAGACAAAAGAATACAAACACTTTTTTTATGGAAAAAATTGAAATTGTTCTTTTGCCTTGCAAAGATTTTAACAAACCCAAAGCTTCAAAAGAAGAGGGGAATGTTGTTCTTACCTTGTCACAATTTGAAAATGCAACTCAAAGAAATGGAATTGTGTATGTCTTGGTTGCTAACGAAGACATAGAGGCTATGGAAGTACTTGAGAGTGTCAAAGCTCTTTTGGAGGAATTTAGCGATGTACTACTTGAGGAGTTATCTAATGGTCTTCCTCCTTTGTGAGAAATTCAACACCATATAGATTTGATTCTTGAAGCTACAATTCTAAACAAATCACATTATCGGATGAGCCCAAAGGAGCATGAGGAGTTAAACTGACAGGTACTTGATTTATTAAACCAAGAGTTCATTCAAGAAAATTTACATTCTTATGTGATCTCTGCTCTTTTAACCTCAAAGAAAGATGATTTGTGACATATATGTATTGATAGTCGAGCACTCAACTATATCACTATCAAATATAGATTCCCTATATCAAGCATTGATGATATGTTTGATATGTTAGCTGGCGCACAAGTATTCTCCAAACTTGATTTGTGAAGGTCATACCATTAAATTAGAATTAGACTAAGGGATGAATGGAAGACAACACTCAAAACAAAGGATGACTTGTATGAATGACTCGTCATGCCTTTCAAGCTTTATGATGTCCAACACCTTCATGAGGGTAATGACTTAGGTTCTTCACCCTTTCATTGGAAAGTTTGTTGTTGACATAACTTAGTGAAAAATTAAATGTGACAAGGAAGAAATATTCTACTTATGATGTGGAACTCTATGTAATTGTTCAAGCACTTTCAACATTGGTGACCTTACCTCATTCAAAGGGAATTCATTCTTAACTCAAATCATGAAATTCTCAAATATATAAATTTGCAGGCCAACTTGAATAAAAGACATACTGGTTGGGTCTCATTCCTACAGGAATACACTTTCATATTGAGACACAAAAGTGGAAAGCTTAACAAAGTTGCCTATGCACTTAGCTAGAGAGTTGCATTGATTAATTCAATGATTGTGCTAGTGGAGGGAGTTGATGCCATTCGAGATATGCATGAAGATGATAATGATTTCCAGATCATTTACCAAAAGTGCAAGGAGGGAGTCCACGAGGATCATTTTGGATGAGATAAAACTTGGTTGTTGATTAAGGAGAAATATTTTTGGCCTACACTTTATCGAAATATTGCGAAATTTGTGAAAAGGTGCCGAGTATGCCAAACTTGTAAAGGACAAAGCCAAAACTTTGGTGTTTATACTCCCTTACCTATTCTAGATATATACTCCTAGCTAGGAGACTGTTAGCATGGATTTTGTTGTTGGGTTGCCAAGAACACAACGAGATATTGATTCTATCTCTATGGCAGTGGATCGCTTCTAAATTGCAAAAAGACCATAGTTGCTTTATATATTGTTGATTTGTATTGTAAAGAAGTTGTCAAACTTCATGGACTCCCCAAGACTATTACATCAAATTGTGATTCAAAATTCCTTAGTCAATTTTGGAGAAGTTTGTGATAGAGATTAGGTACTAAGCTGCTTTATAGTAGTGCGTACCATCTTGAAATGGACAGACAAACTGAGGTTGTCAATCGCACGTTGGGGAATTTACTTGAAGCTTTGCTTTGAAAAGGCTAAAGCAATGGGATATCATCCTTTCTAGAGCTGAGTTTTGCTTATAATTCTGTTGTGAATCGTTCTACAAGAAAAACTCCTTTTGAAGTAGTGTATGGGAGTCAATCCTCGTCACTATCTGGACTTTGTTGATGTTCTTACAGTTAATAAGGTGGCTGAAGATTTTGCAACAACAATGGCAAGGGTCAAAGAGGAGGTTAAAAAGAAGCTTCAAGAAAGTAATAAATCCTATAAAGAAGCTGCAAATGCCCAGAGAAGAATTTAAATTTTCAATGAAAATGATCTTGTTTAGGTTTATTTGAAGAAAAAGAGATTTCCTACTGATCATACAACAAGCTCAAGGAAAAGAAAATTGGGTTGTGTCGGATTTTAAAGAAAATAAATAATAATGCCTACAAGGTCGAGCTCCCATCACATACACATACTCATCCGACATTCAATGTTCATGATTTGACTCCTTATCATGGAGAAAACGAGTTGAACTCTGAGTTGAGTTCTTTCTGGCTTGGGGAGGATGATGCAGGGCAGATCACCAAACGTTAGGGAGTTGAAAGGACGGTCTGCTAGTAAATTACAAAGTCTTGGGGAGCTGAAATTGACTCCTTATATGTTCAGAGCTTTAGACCTCAACAGGACATGTAAATCACTTTTGAGTTCGAATGCATACACACTTACCTATTAAAAAAGATAAATGAATTTAATCCAACAATGCTTCTCTTAGATCAACATATTGTAGCTAAAGTTATAGAACTCTAATTTCCTTAATTAGGAGGACACTTAAACTTTGCATAATTTAAGTTTCAATCTCTTGTTGCCCCTCTTTGTAGAATAGCAAGAAGGGATTGAAACTTCAAGCATTCCATCCAAAACTTCATGAAATTCATCAATAGATGTTGATTTAATGGTAGCAAACTAAATTCATCAATACGTCAACCACGTCGATTGGACCGAACATATTCATTGAGCTACTTACATAGACAATCTTAGAGGTCTGCTTCTCTATTAGTGAGGTGGAGTTTGCTGAATTAATGGTCTAAGCTAATTATTATAAACAAAAACTTCTAAATCAATTATTAAAAGTCCCCATACCTCTTACTATAAGATGTTTTCTTGTTAGCATCAACTATGTCAAACCTATGTGATATTTATTTTTAACACATTCTCCTCCATGAAGTCGCACAAGATCATTACATGAAAGGACAATAGATCGATAGTGATGATGAAGAGAATGATAAGGATTGACATCCACAATTCAATCCAGTTAGTTCACTATGGTGTTTATGAAAATGGTGGTATGGAGGTAATTAGTGTGTAAGCTTGATACTTATGCTAAAAACATATTAAGAAATATTCTTTTCTCCTATCAATCATGATGATGTGTTATAGTCGTGAGCCTTTTCCTGCTCAACTTGATGGAGAACGAAAACCTTTTTAATGATCAGCAACAGTGTGAGCTAGTGAGTTGGTTGCCATGGTGCTTCAGACATTCACGTTGACAGATCTCTTGGTTGTATCTGCATCTGCATCTGGTGAGGTGGAAGAAAAACTGAAGAATATCTCTACCCTAGCTGTTTGTTTGAGAAGGCAGAGTTTGTCCGTGTAGATCTCGCAGAAGACACTGCATTCCATTGGGCTCAACAATTATCTTTTCTGGCAATCTAAATATGATAAGTAGCTAGATGACGATGAATCCTCTCGTAATTCACACGCCATGAAGTTTATTACAAAGTACAGCAGAAAAAAACCAGGAACATGCACGGAACGATTACGAAATTTGTGTGCACACTGATTAATTAAGCGAGAATCTCATTCAGTCCCTTGGCAGGCGCTACGCCGATGCCGCCATTCGTCTTCTCCTGCGCTACCAACTCTGCCTGCTGCTCGATCTTCGCTAGCTTCTTGAGCTTTGCCAGCTCCAGGTCCTGGCTCATCTTCCTGCGGTACATCTCGCTGAACGTGATCGGCTCCTCCAGTATCGGCTTCTCCCCCTCCCTAACCGCCAGCGGGTACACGATCGCCTCCGGCGCAGGGTTCTGAAACGTCGCGATCGACAACCTGCTGCAGTTGGAGTTCACCACCGCCTGGTGGTCCGCGTTCTTAAAACGCCCGTTGCTCAGATACTGCGCACGCACAACCAAAAACCATACATGAACTCTGTGCCATTTCATCGAACGAGTAGTGCCTGATAAGTATACTCACGTGGCCATGGTCGCCGAGGTTGACGACAAAGGCACCCTCCACGGGCTCGACCGTGATCCATGTCTTGCCGCCGTCCTTGGTGGCTTGGAGGCCGCCGACCTGGTCTTGGAGGAGGAGGGTGATGGTGCCGGGGTCGGTGTGGCGCTTGAGGCCGAGCGTGAGGTCGGGCTGCGGGCACTTGGGGTAGTAATTGACCACGACCTTCTGGTCCATGTCGACGCAGGCTTTGGTGAGGGCCTCCTTGTCGAGGCCCATCGCCTCCGACAGCACCTCCAGCAGCTTGCACGCCAGTCCCATCAGCTTCTCGCTGTACGCCTCCACCACCGACCGCCATCCCTCGGGCTTGTCCGGCCACCGCGAGTAGTCGCGGGCGCGCAGCGGGTAGGAGAAGTAGGTGACGATCTCCCTCCAGTCCTGAACCGCCTCTCCCTACAAACCGGCCGAACCGGAAATTTCGGCTCAGTTCCGAAAGAACCAATAAAGTTGAGACAAGTGTTTCAGTACCTGCAAGTGGCTGGAGACGATGAAGCCGCCCTTCTTGCCGCCGGACATGTCGAACCGGAGCTTCTCCTCCGGCGGGAGCGCGAAGAACTCCCTCGCGAGGCGCGTCATCTCGGCTATGAGGCCGGCGTCGACGCCGTGGTCCACCACCTGGAACACGCCCCAGTCCTCGCAGGCTTCCACGATCCTGCGGCGGATCTCCTCCCTCTTCCCTCCGTCATCACTGGCGGCCTCGTCGTCGATCCCCGCGAGCGAGATGACTGGAATATCGTGGCTGAAGTGGTTGTAGGCTACCTTGGGGCGCTCGTCCTCGTCGCGGACGAAGCTCGCCCGCAGCGTCTCCTCATTCGTCGGAAGAACCGTCGCACCCGGTGCCATCGATCAGAAGACTGCTCCCCTTTTTTCTATATAGTTGAGTTGTCACGGTGAGGTGGGATGATGAAGATGAGACGGTGCATTTAAAGGCATTACATCACGAGGAAATGCAACTCGAACTGCCTTGCGGCTTCAACTACCACCGCTCGTTCCAGCTACCTCCATATCGTACCGTCGTTTTTCTTTCTTTTTTATTATTTTTCTATTTTGGAAGGATACGATCGCATTTCTCTACGAGCAGTGTTTGAATAAGTGGAAGGTAGGATACACGCCCGCACCTATCCTTCCTTTGTTTTTCCCCACCCAACTACTGACCATTCGTTTTGCCACGGGAACGGCATTAATCATGACAAAGAAAACATGGCGTTGGACGGGAAGTAATAGCTAATGTTTTATATTCTTTTAATTTTTCAAGGTTTATCCTAATATGTTTTTCTGTTTGAGAGATCAAGAAACTTCTTTGTGAAGATATTTTATATAAGACAACAATATGAATTTCTTATTTTTTAAAAAAAAAATTATTCATAAAATTAAGAAAAATGTTAATTTCCTTCTCCTCTCCTATAGATTTTCTAATATATATCCTTCGCTTTTAAATTTCCTTAGTTAGTTGAGCCTCCTATATTATTCTCTTTCGTATATATATATTTTTTATAATTTAGATATCCGAAGTTCATCTAATTAATTCTAAAGATAAATGTTCAGTTCATTTAGGCCTTAGCTCCGTTACCAGTGGCTCTAGTGGTGTAATAAATGACCAAACATAGTAAAAAGATAATTAGAACTAAGCCTAAAATAATTTATCATTATTATGTTTAACTTTCTTTCTGCCTTATTTTCTCTCAAGTAAGCACCTTTCTTCCCACACCTTTTTTTTTTCTTAAATCTTCCCTTACTATTCATCTTCTCAGATTTCTTTCTTGCTCAGTTTAGGAAACAGGTCGTGAGAGTTGGTACCTTAAGATAATGAATGGTAAGTTTAAGGATCAGGCTTGAATAATATGCATACTTCTAGCACTCCATTTGGATTTTGTTACCTTCTTCTAAAACTTTTAAAAGAGTTCAAAATGATTAAACGAGGAAGAATGCATCAGTTATTCAACCAATGTTATAGAGGAAATGACATGTTTTTTTAACAATCAAACCAAATTCAAGTCATCTCCTGGTATAGAATAGTCCAATTGAGACTACTGGATTCGTAAACAAGCAAAGCTTACTAAAAAATGTCAAAAGTCAGATATCGAGGATCACAAACTTACTTTGCTATTGGAGAGAAACTCCAAACTGCATCTCGAAAGACAAATATGGGTGAAAATTAGTTTCTGGAAAATATTTTTCTTCCAAAAAAAGTCTCTAGAAAACCTGGATCGAGTGCCAATGTCACTGGTTCTTATCTTCAGCTTTCTTTGGCTGTAGAAGAACGAATATCTTACATTAATTGGGCTCTCCATCTAATTAGAAAAGAATGAAATGAAACCTCAATGAATGAAACAAAGCAGAAGATGGACAACAGGTGTATAAACCCATCAAAAAATATTCCTGATCTCAATAATATGATTTGTGTTTTAATGGAATAATCTATGTTTAACAATGTTCTAGATAATTGTAAAAGCAACCACAGAAAGTTCTGTAATATGTATCTGTATGCATATGCAAAAAGCTCAGACTGCCATTACCAAGCTAAATGTTGTTTATGCAGATATGAGCAACTAGACAATATAACAAAGAGATGGTGACATAAAGGGTTGCTGATAAAAAGGTACTAATACATGGCTGATTTCTTCTCCTAAATTGGGTTTCATATCCGCCCCAATCCCTACCAAATTGTTTGCTCTTGTTTTTCAATGCCTTTGATAAAAAAAAACGAAATGTTGCACAATACAACTAGGAGATAAAAAAAATCACTAAGTAGAAAATGGGTCAAGTTGTTGGTTTTTGGGGAACCTGCTCTAAAAGGTCACTAAAGAACCAAAAATAATTGACTCATCAATGCTGCAAATTTACTTGGTAGTATTACCCACTTGTGTTTGATTGACAGGCAAACTATTTCTTACATAAGGCATGAAGATCACTTCAGCAAAGTTTACCATTTTCAAGCACAATGCATTTCAGTTGGTGAGACAGAAATAAAACTAGAATCAGGAAGCCCGAAGCAAAATAAATTTGGAATTGCATTTTTTACAAAAAAAAAGAGAGTAAAAACTAACTCTGATTTATTAAGAAAACAAGAAAAACAAAGCAGTCATGCTAACTAAAGCTTTACTCACATAAAAGAAGCCATGCTAAGTAAAGGATAGTTTTAAATTCTCATCCTCTGATATCTTTAAACCTCACTGATCATTCTACAATTCTTTCTGATGATTTTTTTATTATCCTGGATTCTGCTGATAGAACTAGAAGGCATTTTTTCAACTATTAGATCCTTTCAACTGAACTATAGAAGAAATGGTACCTTACCCTGATGAAGAAAGGGCACATAGAAATACGAGTGAGAAAAGGATTAATAAGCAAATACAAATTAAGAAATGATTGTGGATAATACAGATTCTGCTTATGATAAATTAATATGGATTATAGTTTATATTCTCGGTCCGGTTCAATTCTGTCTCTTCCTTCTAGGCAATCTTCCTTTTTTAATTATAAGAGAGTTAAGGAGTGGAGTTAAAAATCTTGTATTCTGCTGAGATTAGCATTAGAGAAAAGAGGATAGGCCAGAAGCACCAAAGACACTTTGCCTGAATTTATATAGATTGTTAATATATCTCATTCTTCAATCAGTAAAACCCATGGCCCGTGGACATAATACTACGAAGATTGAAAGGAGGCGGAACAACTTCAATCAGGGTTCAGTAGAACCTGAAACCATAAAACAGATAACTTGCTATATCATTGACATGATTAGCATGCTATACCATGCCATGTCAATGATATAGACTGATAGAATATCTCTTTCTTCATTCAGCAAAGACACAACAATCTTGTATTATGCTAAGATTAGCATAGAGAAAAAAGGATGGGCCAACAGCACCAAAGCACTTTGTCTGAATTTATATAGATCATTAGTATATCTCATTCTTCAATCAGCAAAGCCCATGATCCATGGACATAATACTAGGAAGATTGAAAGGAGGTGTAACAACTTCAATCAGGGTCCAGTAGAACCTGAAACCATAATCATGTCAATGATATATATTGATAGAACATCTCTTTCTTCATTCAGCAAAGACCATGGGCACAATGGTGTCCAGTATAGCATGCTGAAAAGATTGAAAGGTGTGTAACAATTTCACTTATGTTCAGTAGAATGTAAACTATAAAAATGGATAATTTGCTATATCCTTGACATTATCAAAAAGAAAATAGTTGTAGCAACTACCAGCATGAAACTTATGTTTAATTAAATAATCATTATATTATTGAAGATAATGAAAAATGGAAAGCCTTTCCTGAGACTATAGAGAATAAAAGGACATACGCTCATATTTTAAGATAACTTTTAAAAATATTTCTATATCTTTCCTGAGAGTATAGAGAATTGAATGATAATCTTATTTTATTATTTTGAACACCAAAAGTCTGAAAGTATCATAAACTCAATAGTGATCTCATATTATCATTTTAACTGCTGAAAGACAGTCAAAATATTTTGGCCAATATAGCTTGACGAACTTCTACTTGTCAAAAAAAAAAAAGTAATGACATAAATGGACTCATAAGAGCATCATGACACAATAGTGGTCTTATAATGTTACTTTGACCATTGAAAACACCTTGATGATCTTCTAGTGCTAAAAAAAAGAAAATTTAAGGGAATGAATAGACTCTTGGGAGCATCATAAAGACAATAGTGGTCTCATATTCCTGTTTTGATCAATAAAAGACCATAAAAAATGTTTCGGCCAAAACATTTTGATGATCCACATTGTTGGTCTTCTATTGTCAAAATCAAAAGATAAGGGTCTTGAGCATCATAAACACAATGGTAGTCTCATAATCCCATGTTGACTATTGAAAGGTCTTCTTAATGATCTTCAACCAATCACAATCAAAAAGTAAGAACATGAATGAACTCCTATGAACATGATGAACACAATGGATTATAGTCTCATATTTTGATTTTGAGCACTGAAAGGACAAATCATTTTAATGGTCTTCTAGTGGTCACAATCAAAGTGTAAGGGCATTAGGCTCTTGGGAGAATCATGGAAGCAATGGTGATCTCATATTGTCACTTAGACCAAGTTTTGGCTAAGACATCTTGATGCATTTCTAGTGGCTAAAATCAAAAGGTAAAAAAATATGAATAGATTCATGAGAGTACTATGAATGCAATATTGATCTTATATTGCTATTTTGGAAACTAGAAGACCATCAATATATTCTTATAGAGGAAAGTCATCAAAGTATTTTGGCAAAATCACGTTGATAACCTATCCAGTGGTTAAAATGATAATATGAGACCATCACTGTGTTCAATGGTTCTCCCAAGAGTCTATTTATACTATTTTTTGTTTTGACCACTAGAAGGTCATTAAAGTATTTTAGCTAAATCGCCTAATGATATTTCAGGTGGTCAAAGTTGCAATATGAGATCACCACTGCGTTCATAAAGCTCCTAGGAGTTAATTCATACCATTACTTTTTTATTTTGATCACTGGAAGGCAATAAAAGTATTTTGGCCAAAACACATTGAAAATATGAGAACATCATTGTGTTCATGATGCTCCTAAGAGTCCATTCATACCTTTCATTTTTTATTTTGACTACTAAGGTGTTTTAGCCAATCACTTTAACTTTTAGCAATCGAAATGACAAAATAAGATGTCATTCGTTTCGTCATGCTCACAAGAATTGATTCATGTTTACTTGTTAATTTTTGAAGGTCATTAAATTTTTTCTCTCCAAAAGTTATTGTACCCTTTTAATTAAAATGCAAGGGTGTTTTGGGAATGATGTGCACCCTTTGGTAATTCTAAAACTATAGTGCGTTTTTTGATAAACATCAAATCTCGAGTGCATACCATTATATAAGAGTGTTATATATTTCACAAAGAAGTTACTTTTTAAGCCCATTATAAAAGAGTGTTATATATTTCACAAAGAAGTTACTTTTTAAAGTGTATAATTAAGATTCAAACTAGGCGACAAGAAAAGAAAGTAAACTAAATCACACCCAAAAAGGTTAAGTTATAATGTAAAAAAAGATTTGTGAAATTACTGCATCTACCTAGTTTATACAAAAAATGTAGAGGAGAAAGAATATCACAAGTAGTTTAGACTGTCACATAGGATCTTAAGACAACATCAAACTTGTCTTTCATATTTTATTATTTTTTTTATTTTGATGGTAATTTTCAACAGCGAGATCTAATTATACAATTGATTATACGAAAGATTTGGTTTATTAGAGGAAGAAGTTAATAAAACGACTCAAATTTCAAAATAAAGAAAAAACCAGACAAAAACAGAACTTAAAATATGGAGATAAGACAGAGAAATGGTTGATTGAGAGGAAATTAAATGTGAGCTCGAAACCTAAAAGAACACCAACAAGAAGCACGCACCTTAGTACCCGGGAATGACTGGTGGATCTCCTCCTCGGGGATGAGCACGGGCCACACAACTCCGGCTTCACGGAACATTTGCTCAGTTTCTAGGAGCTGCCCTCGGTCGAGTATCCGCTTGCGAATGACCTGGGCAGGAGTAGCGGCGGCGTCGATAACTTCCTCGACACCGTTGACGTATGTTACGACTACCCGTGGTGGGCTATCATCTGTGCGGCGCTGCAGCTCGACCTGGCAGGCGGGGTTGGACTCCTTGGCCTTGCGGCCGTTGCACAGCGCCAGGATCTCCACGCACGCCGCCTTCCGTGGGTCCAGCGCATTGAACTCCACCCGCACCTTCGACAGGAACTTCAACATCACTAGCCCGACTACTCACCACCGGTCGGAAACGGCGGCGATGGTTGAAGGAGATGAATCGCCGGAAGAAATTTTGGGGATGGATCTCGATAACCCTAAACCCTCGGATCCGGATTCGGTTATATCTTATATGACCAACCGGTTAAATTATTTTATAAAATATTTTGGGTACAAAATCATTGATCAATACAAAATTAAAATAATTCTAATTAAATATAAATAAATTTAATATAATAATATTTATATTTAATAATTTTAATTAAATTAAAGTAAATTACTTGAATATATTATCACAATTATGTTATTTCTTTATAATACGTAAATGATCTCATCTATGCAACAAATTTAAATTACCATACAAAAGTTGATCCTCAAAATATTTATCCATTGAAATTTAAAATTTAATTCTCTTAATTAATTGTTCATCTAAATATTATTGTATACTGAATTGAGAATAATTTTAGAATTAAAAATATAATATGTTTTTTTAAATAAAAAAGCACTTTTTGGGTACATAAAAAAAGTTAGAATTTTATCAAAAATAGAGGTCTACTGTTGAAGGCTCTTAGGTTAACTACTGACGATGAACCCTAGCAGGCTATCAGCATCCTAGCGAATGCAAGATTTATTTGATCGGTTATCTATGAGCGGCTGAAGGAGTAGTGGACGGTTAGGATGTCATGATTCTTGTGGAATTGTGAGTTTTTATGTCGTCGGAGGATTTGAATGAATCCATAAGCGAGTAAAGTAGAACTGCAGAAATAGATGGCTTCGCCGCCGGAGGACACGACAACGTCGACTCCTCGTCGGACGATCTCCCGGGAGATGAAGGTATTTTGCTCAATACCTTGTGTTCGTTAAATTCCTTTATTTTATGACGGTGAATGATGTGAATTTAACACGGAGAATGCAGCGAAAAAGAAAGGGGACAGGAGATGGGAAGAGTTCAAGCATCCCACTTCGCGAAGAAGAACAAAAACACCACAAATCTGAGACTGCTAAGGTTTTATCTTTGTTTGGCTTTTGCCCTCTTCCTTTTAGTTCGGATAGAAATTTATGTTATCTTTGTTTGACTTTACAGTCTGTTTGGGAGGAGGTGAGGGAAGGGGAGGGAAAGGTAAGGAAGGGGAAAAAAAAATTTACCTGTGTTTGGGATGGGGTGAGATAAGAAGGGGAAGGGGAAAGAAGGGGAAACCTTCCCCTTCTATACTTATGAATAAGCACAATTTCTTACACCCCAAATCGGGGTGTAAGCAAGGGGAAGTAAATATTAAACGTTTGTATTCCAATTTTACCCATCTAAATCGATCCCGGAAGAGCGACGGCAACGACAACCTCTTCCACCGGAGGCGGAAGCTTCGGCGCGCCGGGATTCAAGGAGATCTGCTTCACCGAGGGGATCGGCTGCCGATATCTTTCGCTTACCTGTAAGAAATCATTCGTAACGACCAACGGACTCCAAAACCTAGAAAATCGAGTGGACGAGGCTGCCTGCGGGAGCAGCTTAGAGGATTAGAGCTTCTTCATGGGAGCAGATCGAAGCAGAGAGAGGAACGACGAATCAGGGGGGATTAAAGTTGCAGAATGAAACGCCGGGGAGCGCGTGGTGACTCTCGCCCTTGGAGACACGCCAAACTGCTCGATGAAACGCCGGGGAACGCGCTCGCCGAGCTCTCCCTCGTTCCAAGCCGCGTTTCGGGTCCCGTTCCTGATTCTCTGTCCGATTGCTCTGACCTCCGCTTCGTTGCTCTGAGTAAGAATTTGTTCTTCGGCACCATCCCCGCCGACCTCGGAGGCCTCCGCACCCTTGATCTCAGCAGCAGCCAAAGGTTATTTTTGACCTTCTATATATTTAACTTCTATTCCTTTCCCTTTCCTCTTAAATAAATTTTTTTTTCTTCCCAAACAAGGTTACTTCTCTTCCCCTCCCTTTCCCTCCCTTCCCTTTCCTTCCCTTCCCCTCCCGTTAATGAACCTTCCCTCACCCCATCCAAACAGAGCGTTGCGCTCTTCCTTTTATTTCGGATAGAAATTTATGTCCTATCTCATAGAAAAATCACGAAAATGATAGAAGAAAAGGGATGAAAAGATCACTTCGAGGGAATCGACCTCTAATAACCAAAGTAAATTGATTATTTAATTGAATCACTTCATTACTTATCCTCAAAATATTACATAATGACTCTATATATAACCCTACAACAATACCAAATCAATATAAAAATTATTAATAAATCTAATAATCTATTCAAAAGATAAATATTAATAAATCTAATGACCTTATCTAAATTAATAACAAATCTAATAGCATATTTTAAAGGATAATATTTTAAAGGGTTATTTGAATAAGTCTATTTGGGAATCGTATCATTCCACCGTTCTTCAAAACAACCTTGTCCTCAAGGTTGATCCTTTTCTTTTCTTTTTTTTTCGATGATTTGTATAAAATAACTTCCTATTGTGCACCAATTGAAATCTCCTTTTGATGAAGACAAATGACCTTTTATAATTCTTTTTTAAATTTGAAATTTTCCTTTGGATCTCATTGAAAATTTATGAGCATGCCAATAATTTCTTTTTCTTCGCTTAACTTTGCGTTGGGTCTTCATCGAGTTATGATGAAAAAATACTCTATGATTTGTCGAATGTTTTTGGAGATGATAAGACATTATTGCTTGTTCACTAAAATGATGGAAGTAGAGATTGGTGTAAATCCAATGACTTCAATTACGGGTGTCACAAAGTTTAACTCCTCATATATATTGTCTCTGTAACTATCTCGTTGTTGTTCAATGAATCCTTTTACTTTTATTGGTTGTGGAGGTTGTAATCCTTCTGAGACACGAATTGATTTTGTAATAGCGACATCTTATTTTTTATTGACACTTTCTTGTATTTTTTCTTCATTGATATCATCTTTTTCCTTTGAATCCTCTATTGGTTCATCCGTCAATACTCTCCTTTGTGTGACATTGACGACTTTGGTGCCACTTATTATTTCTTCGCGTTTCCTCATTGACTTTCCCTTTTTGAAATTGTGCAAAGGATAATGCAGCTTTTACAATGCGAGGATAATACGTCTTCATCTCTTTTTGGATGTTAAGATGAAGTTCTTCGATAAAAGTATTCAATAATTTTCGTTCTGACCAATAACAAGTTTGGTTAAAGAGTTGAAGAAAGCGACTATGATATTCTGCTATTGTGGTGATTTGTTGAATTTTGGATAATTTCTCATCTGCATTATTATACTATTGAGGTGTGAAACAAGTGAGAAAGACTATCTATAAACTCCTCCCATATTGCAGATCCATGATATGACTTATATAAATACCATCGAAGAGCCTCTCCATCCAGATGCAAAGAAGCTATTTCTATTAGTGTTAGCCCTTAGAGCCAATTATGAGATGATTGACAAGGGAATTTTTATATCATATTTCATTAATAAAAGACAAAGTTTATGGTTATTATATTTACTTCAGATCTGTGTCACATGAATAAGTATAATAATGTCTTAGGGTAGTAGGTTCTAATTTACAATATATCAATTGGTTGAATTGATAGTGGAAGGTTGTAGATATATATAGAATACTACTCTTAACTATTCCTAGTCAAGTTTTAATATACAAGGACAATATTAATGCGTTGAGACTAGCATGTAGGTCAATTGATGACTTAATTTCATAAGTCATTGATATAAGATATCAAGTTGACACATGCGTATATATTAGAGAATATGTACTGAATTGATCTGTTATAAGAATATTTCATGGATCGTTATATGAGTGTCATAAACATTCTCATAGTGACTATTAGTATAAATAGTTTTTAGATTTGAAGTCACTACGGTTCCCTACATAAGGAGTTGTGTACTTTAGTATAAGCAAATGTCACTTGTAACAAGGTGGACAATAAAGTCGATCACTGGGTATGCAATAAGTTATGCGGAGGGATGTGAGTGATGTAGATGAGATCTATCCCTTCCATATGACGGAAGTGTATCTATAGACCCTTGATTAAGTAGGATTACTAAAATGCATGACCATGCTTAAATAAGTCAATATGAGATATTGAACTCATTTGGTTAAGTGAGTTTACTTGGAGATCAAGAAACATAAAAATTGATAAGGGGATGACACGGTCTATGCCTCATGGATTAATCTAGATATCGAGGATAAAAGGACCAAGTTATACAAGATAATAGACACAGAAAGGTTAGGTCGAATTTCGATATTCTCATCACTTGGGTAACAATGATGTATTGTTAAATGTCACTTCATTGCTTATGTATCTAAAATGTTATTTTAGATATATTGCCAACGTTATGAGAACCTATTAGGTCACATACAAAGAATATGTTGATTTGGAGATGAGTTTATTTTAGTTTGACTAAAATATGATAGATCCTAAAATTATAGAGTTAAGTCTAATCCGAGTTAGACTTAAATGAATCTAACTATTCGATTATTGAATTGAGTCTAATCTGAATTAGACTCAACCACTAAAGATGATTAATGTCCATTAATAGAGATTAATGGAGCAAGGAAAACAAAAGGCAGAATTCTTTTAAATTGGATGACCCTTTGTATTCATTGGTATTCGTTGGATGACCCTTTGTATTCATTGATAATCCTTTGATGAGTACAAAAGGTCATTTTTTATGCATTTGGTGGATGATCATTTTTAGTCTCCTCTTGTTCTCCTCTTGGCCAAACCATCTAAGTTGCTAGCACAACGAAGGTGGTTCTTTTCCAAAAGTTGAGTTCGTGCGACGAATGAAGGATGTATTCGTGTGGATACTGAAGAGACGCGGTCATTCTGATCGTGCTGAGATCTACCGAATTAAGTTGCTGCTAGGATTGTTCCGTTCACGCAACAAAAAGTGACAACTCGATCAAACATGTATACTGCATTCGCATGGATCTCTAGAGGGATCGATTTTGTTCTGCTGTGTTTATTTATTATTTTTCATAAAAGATCCCTACAATTTAGACCTTCGAATTATTTGATGTGTTGTGTAGGATAAAATATCTTTCTGCTTTAGAAATAAATTTGATAGGATCTCTACTTCTGCCAATAAGGGAATTCATTTTCATAAGATCTCCAATTTGTCATAATATGAAATTAACTTTGCTCTGATACCAAGTTGATAGGAACCTGTGTCCTATCTCATAGAAAATAACGAAAAGGATGGAAGAAAGGGGATGAGAAGATCACTTCGAGGGGATCAACTTCCAATAACCAAAGTAAATTAATTACTTAATTGAATCACTTCATTACTTATCCTCAAAATATTACATAATGACTCTATATATAACCCTACAACAATACTAAATCAATATAAAAATTATTAATAAATCTAATAACCTATTCAAAGGATAAATATTAATAAATCTAATGACCTTATCTAAATTAATAACAAATCTAATAACATATTCTAAAAAGATAATATTTTGAAGGGGTTATTTGAATAAGTCTATTTGGAGATTGTATCAATTTCTCCCACTCTTGTTGCTTACTGTAGACTGGTGATTTCTTCAAGGGTAGTTGCACCCCAAAAAGCAGGAAGAACAGGAACGAAAAGGTGAAGACTTGTAAATGGGATTTGGAGCAAGAAGTAGAGATTGATTCTTGTTTGCCAGGGCAGAGATATAAAACCCTGGATCAGGTTTTTTCCACCCATCTATTGAAGTTTATACTTACAGCTTCAACTTGGTTTTTTTTATGTCTTGATGATTATGTTTTCAAATGCAGAGAGAGCCGTTTAGGATATTCCTTGAGACACTCTACCAGAAGCTTCCAGAGGATGAATTGCCTGCATTGTGGTAAAGGTTTACTTAATTGTCTGCAAATTCTAGGAAATGGAAGGTGGTAATCCGGTTATGGATCATTCAGTTGTTTGCCTGTGCTTGATTTATAGATGATACTTTCTAAGTCAGTTTGGGCAATATATAAACAAACCATAGTTAGTAAATGCATATTAAGGTACTCTTCCGCCCAATGAGTTCATCTTATCATGTTTTGGAGTTTGATCCAAGCATTAGGTGTACCTTGACTAGGACAATTTCTTGCTTGTTATGTCGTGATGTAGTTGCACGAGAGAAGTTTGGTGTGCCATATAACTTGATTTTGGCTAGTCGAGCTGTACATGAGGATGATCTGCCGTATGCCATTTAATCTTTGCATAAACAGGAGTGAGAATGTATAATGTTGGGAGAAATGGCATCAAGTATATTTTGTATTGGTATTATAACAGTGACTTTTACTTATTAGCCTGTATATTCTTTAACTTTGTTCAAGCAATCCTGCCAGCTATCATACGCTTCTGTTTTTCCTGCATTTTTCCTAGTGAAAAATAACAAAATAAGGGGAATTGGATGATTCATTCGTGTGAGCAAACCTCTGTGTGTAGATATTACACATGATGATTATGAAAATAATAGGTATGAATGCACCAATATAGCATGGACGATGAATAGTGTTTGTCATTGAGCTTTTAAAGTCTTTTGTTTGGTGCATGTACAGATGTACTAGAGCTCTGCAATAAAAAACTATAAGACATCCTTACCATTTTATATTCTTTCTGAAATACGGCACTAAAGGTTAATCAAGCAAGCAACAGTAGAGGTACCTTCACCCTTAAAAAAATTTAGCAAATTGCCATCTTGATCATACATTTGAGCATTTCAATAATAATCTTGTTCTTCTATTTGCTATCCTGTTGTGCAGGAATTTCAGGTACAACCTTCTCTTGTTTAATGTTACATTCTGAGCAACAACATCCAAATTGAGTAGATGTATACTAGCCACCATTTTTGTTCCAAGCCACCTTAAGTAGTTCACTTGTTTCTTGTTCTTTCATGGCATGTAATTTCAATTTTTTTGACTGGTTTTTAGTTCTCAAGGAGTAAACTCATACTTTCCTTGAAGATTCATCAATATTATGTGAGAAAGTACCCATTATCACCGTCTCTCTCTCAAAAGGACCAAAGGTATTCAAATAGACCAAATAAATAATATTTTTCTTTCTTTTAGAGAATTTAGTAAAGAAGACCTTATGTTGCTTACCAACTAAACAATCATTACAAGCGGCGAGTAATACCTTTACCATAGGAAATAAGAGACTCTTTGCTAGTCCTTTTCACTCATATGGCCTAGTCTCCTATAATATAGATCTTGAGAGAATCTTCCATTGCATCTGAGTCATCTTGGAGTAATTTTTCTTGAGTCTTGTAGAGTGAACAGTTGGCTTTGCCTCTAGCAATCATTATTATTTCTTTGATGAGCTTCCACTTTAAAAATAATTGTGATATTTTATAAGTTCAAGGCATCTGTAGAAATCTGATTCATTGGAATATTTGACACGTGTAGCAGATCCTTCAATACAAGTGTAAACATTGGTTCCTATGCCCACATCTTAGTTCTTACAATAGTCAAACTGTTGTTGCCGATTTTTACTTTATCAAAATCACCAACTTTGTACATAGTAAATAATTCTTTTCTAGGAGTTACTACTGAATTAATTTCCTCTTTCACTTAAGTATTCACGCAATCACACTTTTCTTCTTCTCAAGTGTTGCAACTTCTGGCACTGAGCTGTTGTATTTTGATAATTTTATATCTTCTCACTGTTTTATTTCTTTTTCAAATCCTATAATTTTTTATGTGATTGACTTACTGCAGTGATAATGTTTGATCTTTTCTCTGGACTATGATTTATCTTTAGATTTTCCTTGCTTTTGTAGACCTTTGTTCTTTGTAACAAAAGCTTATGATATCTCTGACATCTTCTCTTTATTGAATAAAGTAGCTTGACCATACTTATGAATTGAATTCTATCTGATGTTGAGTGATAGCTCCCACAAGTATATAGGTGTCGTCAAGTAATAAAAAGTATCGAATCCACAGGAACTGTTGATAGCTATGGTAATGTCACAAGGCTAGTTATCTAGACTCTAAAAGAAGCGAAAAAGTCGAGAATTATGGACTGGGTAGAGAGAGAGAGATTGACTTGGCGGTTTATAGAACGAGTTGGATGAGTTTAGGATTTCAGATTCACATCCATGTTAGGCGACGTCCTTAATCCATGTTTTCTCTTTTACTCTCCATGTTTATCATCTTGTAGGGATTCTAACCAAAATACCAACTAGTCCTAGTCGCGAAAACTCCTTTTCGTTGGAATCAGCCAGATAGTATGACCCACACTCAAGTTGGCACATAATTCGGTAGGACCCTTCCCAATGTGGCTCCAACTTGTTGACATTACCCATAGGTTTTACTTTCTTCTAGACGAATTCTCCAACTCAAAAAGAGCGAGGAATAACCCGCTTGTTATAAGCTTGGCTCATACGTTGCTGGTAGGAGTTAAGACGCGCGTTTACCTTGTCGCGAGTTTCTGAGATGAGGTCCAACTCTAACAACCTTTGATTAGAGTTTGCTTCTTTGCCTTCGTATCCTTGGATCCTGGCTGACTCACAACCAATCTCGACTGGGACTATGACTTCACCATCGTAGACGAGATAAAACGGTGTCATACTAGTGCTGTCACACGGAGTTGTGCGATAGACCCATAGAATATTGGGGATTTCCTCGACCCAACACCCTTTAGTGTGATCCAACTTAGTTTTTAATCCTTGGACGAGTTCCCGATTTATGAATTCAGTCTGGTCGTTACTTTGCGGGTAGTAGACCGAAGTGAAAGCCTGCTGAATCTTAAAACCTTGGCATCATTGTTGGAGTTTATTACTTTAAAATTGTCTTCTGTTATCGGATACCAATTTGCGAGAAATGTTGTATCTACAAACAATACTTTGCCACAGGAATTTGAGGACAACCTTTTCGTTGATCCACATAAGTAGTTCAGTCTCCACCCATTTTGAGAAGTAA
>NC_133864.1:20508025-20550706 GCF_044706935.1 Curcuma longa
CCATGCATTGCTGTGCGATGGGTGACACGGCGTTTACCTGGCTTTCAAAGAAGCAACCGATCGTGACACTCTCGACATGTGAAGCTGAATATGTGGCAGCATCTTTATGTGTACGTCATGCGATATGGCTCAGAAATTTATTGGGGAACTTGGAGCAACAACAACTTGGTGCGACTGTAATACGAGTTGACAACAAATCAGCAATTGAGTTGAGCAAGAATCCGGTGAATCATGAGAGAAGCAAGCATATTGACGTTCGTTTTCACTTCATCCGAGATCAAGTGAAGGAAGGAAGTGTGGAATTAGTGCACTTGGCAAGTCGGGACCAAGTCGCAGATATCTTCACGAAACCGCTACCGATGATACTTCTCGACAACTGCAAAAGACTGATTGGCATGAAAGATGGCAGAAGCATTTAAGTTTATGGGGGAGTATTGTTGAATAAACATTAAATGTCCATTTTCTTTAGTTATTTCAGCAGTTTTAGGAATATGAAATGTCAAGAGTCAGCAATTACTCTTAGATAATGGGTTTTAATTGCCTATAGTTAAGTTTATTTCAGTTTTAAAAGGGTAGACTACATCCTATAAATAAGTCATTGTATTGCTTGTAAGGAGATATAGAATCGAAGAAGAAAAGCCTCTCTTCTAAATTTTTCTCCACAAGTTTTCTAAACTTTTCTCCACAAGTCCACATATAGTTTGATAATCATCCAATTATCTTTCTACAGTAATAATTCTTTTCTAGGAGTTACTACTGAATTAATTTCCTCTTTCACTTAAGTATTCACGCAATCACACTTTTCTTCTTCTCAAGTGTTGCAACTTCTGGCACTGAGCTGTTGTATTTTGATCATTTTATTATCTTCTCACTGTTTTGTTTCTTTTTCAGATCCAATAATTTTTTATGTGATTGACTTACCGCAGTGATAATGTTTGATCTTTTCTCTAGACTATGATTTATCTTTAGATTTTCCTTGCTTTTGTAGACCTTTGTTCCTTGTAACAAAAGCTTATGATATCTATGTAACATCTTTCTCTTTATTGAATAAAGTAGCTTGACCATACTTATGAATTGAATTCTATCTGGTGTTGAGTTTGGAATAGATGTTCTGAAAGTCTTCCAACTGCCCGGCACAGAACCTAAAGGCTATAATGCCTCTATTCTGGGAATTCTCAAATGATGGTTTTGGTAGTATTATGTGGGCAGGTTCTCAAAGTATGTGACTCTTATTCCGGTGTTCAATGAATGCTCAGTTGAAAAGATGACCCACTACTTTTTAAAATAGCAATGAAATATTGGTCGTTTCAAAGATCACTGTAAGTGATAAAGACTTGGGAGTCATTAGAAGATTTTGGAGAGAGCTTTTCAGGCTATACATGACAGATTTGAATATGTTATAGTCATGCACCTACAAACAAATGGCCAAAGTAAATGACATTTTGGAGGAATATCTATGGCACTATGTGGATGTCGACTAGAAGGATAGGACAAATTGCTAAATGTCCAGTTCTCCTATAACACTGGTGTAAATTAACAGAAAGAGCCCTTTTGAGATTATGGTTGTACACCAACAACTAAATCAATTGGTATGACCTTACTCCAAAATATAAAGAAATGGGCTGATGAAAAGAGCAGATTCATAGAGTTTCATGTTTGAGATATGCTCCTTGTTCCGGTCAAATGTCGTGGACGGTCATGCCACCAGTCAACAAGTGATCCGGTGCATGTGAGATCTTGCTTCTGTCGGTGAAAGGACCTGAAGACAAACTGAGCAAGGATGTTAGATTGACGTTGGAGAGTCCCGGCAAACCACTCCGACACTCAAGTCAGGATCCGTTGAAGAGAATGAGATTTTTTGGAGAAAGAAGAAGAGTTCACTCAGCTCCAAAGAGATTTCTCTGTACCTGTTGGAGGGTTTATATACTCACCTGGAAAGCATCTCCACGTCGACCCGAGGGAGGTCGTTTGAAGGGTTCGATGAGATTGAATCTGATAACTGTTGACATTAGGCACATACATGGGGCATCTGGGGGATCAGATTTGATAACCTCGTAATCGCCTTCTTTTTACTAAGCTAATATGCGACAATCACTAAATATTCCTACTTCCTTTTGGCGTTATGCGTAGATATGAGAGTGTCCTGGGAGGTCAGGTCTGACAACCTTGTAACCGCATATCTTTTATACCTTCTGGCTATTACATGTTTCAGGAGTCTGTGCAGCCTCCGAATTAGGCTAAAAGGTGGTGCCCAATGATGGGACAACAAGAGGCCAAGTGGTCGAATGGATGAGCGATTGAGTGGCCGAGATGCAAAGGGGTCGAGAGGTCGAGTGACCGAGAGGTCTAGTGGTCAAGAGGCCGAATGGCCGAGTGCCCGAGAGACTTGACTGAGTGGCCAAGTGACTGAGTGACCGAGAGACTTGGCCGAGTAGTCGAGTGACCAAGTGACTAAGTGACCGAGAGACTTAGCCGAGTGGTCGAGTGACCGAGTGATCGAGAGACTTGGTCGAGAGACCAAGAGACTGCTGAGTGGCCGAGAGATTTAGCCGAGTGGCTGAGAGACTGAGAAACTGCTGAGTGGCTGAGAGGTTGAGTTTTAAGATAATGGTCCATTCTTTATTAACTCTTAACTTTTGACTCGACACATCAGCTTATTTTTTGACTATCAGTGCCATGTAGAAGCAACCAAAATCCGCTACATCACAAGTCTTCCCTTTAAATCAAGTCGAATGAGGCATAGACCGACTAACTGGACAACATTAGGTCGGGCGAATTCCCATGAACCAGATACGTAAGATCGTGTATCGTTGTGCGAGAGGATTGCCATGATGTGGGATTTGTCTCGAGGTCTGGGCTCGTTCCATCACATTAATGGCGAAGGCATGTGGTTGCAGTTCCGAGAATCATACGGTCAGATCAACCGCCATTGCGCCACGTGTCCATCTTTGACATTCTACAGTCGTGTTTGGAACCTCGACTAAGATCAACGGCCGAGATTGATGGCGCGCTTCGAACGAGAAGGGTCGTGACGATCTGATTGGTCCGTCTCACGATGCCCTTTGACCATGGCGATGTAGTCACCCACATCCAATGGTCTCTCCGAGTGACACAACGGCCCTACTGTGTGATTCGATAAAAGTATAAAAGGGATTGTACTGGAGGCTGTCGTCTTCATCAATGCACTCAGACCTTTTGCGGAGCCATTCCCGTCGCCTTCTCCTTCCCTCTGTCTGTCGGCTCCTCCCTTAGTTGTTGCTTTTGACTTCGAAAACCCTATCATCACCCTCACCGCCATCATAAGTTTAGCTTTTCTCCTGTCGGTCGTTGTTGTTGTTTCACTTTCTTTTTCTTTTTCGTTTTCTTTCTGTTTGATCCCATGGCCTTCTGAAAACCCTTGGTACGAGACTCAGCGTTCCATATACAAAAAGGATGCTGCCCGCCATCTCCGACTGCAGTACAAAATTCCTTCCGACCACACTATTTACATTCCGATATCGGAACACCGACCTCACGAGCCTCTGCCCAATTACATAACATGCTTCCATAGTCAATTAACAAGCGGCCTTAGATTTTCGATCCCATCCTTCATACAAGACTTAGCCACCTTCTTCTAAATCAATCTATCCCATCTCACACCTATCAATCTATCCTATCTCGCACCTAATTCATTTCGTTTAATTTGTGGGGTCGTTATCGTCTAGCAGCTAACCAAGTGTCTTTAGACATGCCCCCTTTTCCACACCTTTTTCAGCCCGAGGCGGGTCAAGTGCAGAGTATTCTACTTTGCCGCTCGATCGGGGTGTACCTTCCTCAGCGAGAACCCGACCTCCTACAAGGGCTGGAAAGGGCGGTTTTTTTTTTACATCAAACCTCCACAACAATGTACTTGGCCAACCACCTAGCGTCTCGACCTTCTTGTGCTACCTCCCTTAGGACAATACAACCTTTCTTCAGCCTTCCTAGATGCGATCGAGATTCTGACTGCTACATCGCGATTCTCTTAGATGATCGACTGTGTAAGAAGTTCTTTCTCTTGTTAAACCTTCTTCCTCACTGACTAACCTTGCTTTGTGGTGCAGGGCAAATCATGTGGAACGCATTAATGAACAAAACCCTTAAGTGGGATTTGACTTCGGTAGACAACATGTAGGTCGAAGAGGATGCAACTGAGGCCTCTTCTGAGTTTCCCCCTTCCCGTCTGTCCTTGATAAACGAAACCCTGAATGCCGAGGGCGAAACCAACAAGACGAGAGCCGAGGGGGTAGAGTTCTGAGGGTCAGCGTCGGCCAAGGCTAAAAACCAACCGTAGCGATAGAGTCGCTTGACACCGAAGCCCCGACCGGGACCTGGGTCCGCAAGACTATTCGCAAATCCAAAAAGACCTGTTCAGAGTTCAACGGTTGGGGCTGAACTTTCAAAGAAACGGAAGTTAGCCCCATCTTCGGAGAAGGCTACCTTTGCAGATCCTTCTTCACTGAACTGTCACCCTGAGGCCCGAGACAAGGGCAAAGGAAAATCGGCCATGGCTCGACAGTCTTGCCGCCACTTGAAGGGTAAAGTATACTAACTGATTTATCCGAGGAAGTGGATAACAATCCTTAGGGCAAGCTTGTTGAGATCTCTGAAGTCGACGCAAACTCACCATTTGCCTCCTGGTTTGGGTATCAAAACTACGTTCGCTAGCCAAGAGGGGAATTGTACCTTCCGAATTTGCCTTGCCTTTAAAAGCTTAGTGACTTCTTCCCTAATCACTTTGTCTTGCTTTGGTGCAAAGTATCTCCACTCCTTTTTTATCACACCGGTCGAAATCTAGGGAGTAGGTTGAGATGATGTTCTATTATTGTCGGAGCTATGCTGGTGATTTCCTAAGGTGACTAGGCAAAAATATCATTATTCCGGATGAGGCATGCGATTAATTGCTCTTTGAGCGCAGTTGGTAGGTTAGCCGCCACCTGCATGACACGATCAGGTTGGCCCGGGACAATATGGACTTCTTCCTTTTCCCAACCTAGCTGGGGAAGGGGCATCTCCTGTAAGGAATGCACCTCAGCCTTATGCATCCTTCGAGCTTTGTGGAGGTCTGTCTGAATCATGTCGATATAACATTTGCGAGCAACACTCTGATCTCTACTGATCGAGCCGACTTGATCGTTCATCGGGAATTTCAGCTTTTGATGGAAAGTGGATACTACTGCACATAATGAGTTAAGGGCAGGTCTCTCGAGGATGACGTAAGAGGACGGGGCATCCACCATAATGAAAATAATGCTCCGAGGGGTTCTCCCAATGAGAGGGGGAGATGTATCTGTCCCAGAGGTTAGATCTCGTGTCCAATGAACCCGAACAGAGCGGTGGACATGGGCTGCAGCTCATCTTGGTCAATCTGCATTTTGTCGAAAGCTTTCTTGTATAGTACATTTACTGAACTGTTGGTATCGATGAATATTCGAGTCACGTTGTAATTAGCGATGGTGACACGAATTAGTAAGGCGTCATCATCAAGGACGGCAACCCCCTCGAGATCCTGGGGCTCGAATCTAATGGAGGGACCCCTCTCCTAGCCCCTACTGGTGCCTACACTGTAAGTCTCTAATCGCCGCCTATGAGCTTTGTGAGAACGATTAGAATCTCCATCCGTGGGACCTCCGACAATCATATTGATGTCGCCTCGATGAGCAATGTTGTCCTGATGATCTCAATGAGCCTTAAGGTGGTTATCTTGCTGCAACTCTCGACGATCGTGTCGACGATCCTCCTCATGATTACTTCAACGGAGTTCTTGCTGATCTGGGGAGCGTTGCCAAGGCAGCTTAGGCTCGCGTCGAGGGATTGATTCAACCATTTGCTGGGTTGGCCTTCTCTCCTTGTCTTCTCGTCAAGCGTACTGGACTGGGATATGTCTAGCCATATATGAATATCCTCCACCTTGGTGTCTCCCTAATGACACGATTGATCTCCTGTGCCAGCTGTCGACACTCTTGCGTGTTGTGAGCAGATGATTAGTGGTAAACACAAAAACGGATTGACTTTTCCGACGGCAGCTGACTCGGACGCCTAGTAGGGGTCGGAACTGAGTGACTACTTGGGCCACCCTCTCATCCCTATGGGTAGGGACGTAGTTAAGCAATTTGGGAGGGACCTTCTTCCTAGGCGCAGGTGGAGTATGCTTCTTGTCCGGTAGAGGGGTTGCCCCCATGTCACCCTTATGGGCAAGTTGCGTTTCTTCCACGTGTATATACTTGGTTGCTCGTTCCAACATCCTTTGATAGCTTACGAGCGGTTTCTTTACTAGAGACCTGAAGAAATTCCCATCTATCAATCCTTGCATGAAAGCACTTGTCAATATATCCGAGGGTGTAGAGGAGATGTCCTAAACGACTCGGTCGAACCGATAGAGATATTCCCACAACGTTTCTCGAGGTTTCTGTTTCATAGTAAACAAGTTGAGAGGAGTCTTCTGATATTTCTTACTGGTGGCGAACTGATGTAGAAAAACGACTTTGAAGTCCTTGAAGGAGTGAATAGAAGAGATGGGGAGTCGGTTGAACCATCATTGCGCCAATCCTGATAAAGTGTTTAAGAAAACACAACACATCACTCCATCTGTATATCGATATAGGAGGGAGGCATTCTCGAAGCAACACAGATGGTCTTCCGGATCGGAGGACCCGATACTCGCCCAGTTGCGGTTGTCGGAAATGACGAGGTAATTCTTGCTCAAGGATTTCTCGAGCAAAAGGCGTTTCCAGTATGTCTTCATGGTTAAGGGCGGGGTCTTTTCCCTTGTGGTCTTCTCAAAGCCCCTCCCCTGCGCGGGATTCATTCGAGCCCTCCTCTACAGGCGCTGCACCCTTGTTGATCGAGATCATAGGCGGCGAAACTTCTTCAACAGGTGGCTGCGTCTGGCCACCTAGAGGGACACCAGTCGTAGGGAGTGATGGAGGTTGCGTCTACTATAATACCTCTTGGATAGCCCGATGAATGAGCTAGTTGAGGTCTTCTCGCGTAAGGGTTACCATTTCCTCATGGTTCCTTTCTTCGGCAAGGTCGCGGTTATCAATGGTCCGTCTAATATTGACCATCACAGTGTCCTAGATCAGTGTTCCCACAAGCGATGTCAATTTGTTTGGATTGGATGTCGTGGACGGTCAACTCCAGTCAACAAGTGATCCGACGCACGCAAGACCCTGCTTCTGCCGGTGAAAGGACCTGAAGACAAATTGAGCAAAGATGTTAGATTGGCTTCGAAGAGTCCCGGTAGGCCACTCCGATGCTCAAGTCAGGATACGTTGAAGAGAATGAGGTTTTTTGGAGAAAGAAGAAGAGTTCACCCTCTTCCAGAGAGACTTCTCCATATCTGTTGAAGAGTTTATATACTCACCTAGAAAGCATCTCCACGTCGACTCGAGGGGGGTCGTTTGAAGGGTTCAAGGAAATCGGATCTGACGACTGCTAATATTAGGTGCAGACATGGGGCATCTGGGGGACTAGATCTGATAACCTCGTAAGTATTCTTGTTTCCTTTTGGCGTTATGTGCAGATATGAGAGTGTTTGGAGAGGTTAGGTCTGGTAACCTCGTAATCACACTCCTTTTATACCTTCTGACTGTTACATGTTTTAGGAGTCTTTGTAGCCACCGAATTAGGCTAAAAGGTAGTGTCTAATTCTAGGACAACGAGAGGCCAAGTAGCCGAATGGTTGAGCGACTGAGTAACCGAAATGCAAAGGGGTCGAGTGACTGAGAGGCCGAATGACCAAGTGACTGAGATATCGAATGGTTAAGTCAGAGTGACCGAGAGGTTGAATGGCTAAGTAACCAAGAGACTTTGACCAAGTGACTGAGAGGCTTGGCTGAGTGGCCGAGTGACTGAGAGACTTGGCCGAGTGGTCGAGTGACCTAGAGACTTGGCCGCATGGCCGAGAGGCTTGGCTGAGTGGTCGAGAGACCGAGAGACTGCTTAGTGGCCGTGAGGCTGAGACTTAGGTTAATGGTTCATTCTTTATTGACTATTGACTTTTGACTCGACACATTAGATTATCTTTTGACTACCAACACCATTAGGAGCAATCAGAATCCGCCACATCACTCATAAAGCTATATCTTCAATAGAAGTTCAAGGAAGGGTCACTCAAAATCATTAATTAGGTTGAAAATTTTAACTATAAGTTTGACCTTTCCTCCTACATCAATATTCATCTTGTTCTCCATATAAATATTCTTAAACCTTTCTAAGAAAACAAAGATCATATTAGGGGGCAACCTAAGCGTGCTTCAACTATAATCTAAGTACTTTCTAAGTGACTGAGGGAAGGAATCATTAAACTTACCCTGCACGCCCAAAATGACAAAGAAGTAACAGTATCCTTATCCATAGTGGTCAAACTTCCAAGACCAGGACATGAATACTTGATTCACTGAAAGGATCAATCCGAGAGTAAAGCAAGTTGGGAAACAAGTGAAGTTTGTAGATATTTGTCCAAGTAAATACAGAGATTTCATGCACAAGAGGTAATGGAACCAATAAGTTGTCCTATATTACACCTGTAGTTTTCCATATCAAGCTGTGAGTCTGTGGGAGTACACAAAAAAGGCATTGAGTTTTGTTACCTTATAATTGCCTGAGAATATCAGGTAGCTTAAAAGAAATCCTGATAGTCAACACTACAGATACGTAGGAGATTAAATGCATTCCTCCGATAAATTGATTCATGATTTGACGTTGAATAAGTAATCACAAAGTGAAGTTATAGATGATGTGTATATTAGTATATATGCCATCTCAACTTTGTTACTGATATGCAAACTTGTCAAACATCATTTATGTTTGTTTCTGTTTTCCTTTTTCTGTTATGAATATTCACTTGCTGCATAACATAACAAAATATGCAGTCTTTTAAAATTAGTGCATATGGTTGATCCATTGTAGGATGATGGAGTGGGGTTTACTTCCGTATGACGAAGCAAAGAAGGCTTGCGAAAGAAATCTCAGTAAGAAACTGTGCAAGATGGAGTCTGAGGTTGAAGATACAAGATCATCAAGTTTGTCACAGAAAAACGTGGATTTTGCATCCAGAACTGTGTCGAAGACCAAGAAACAAAAGACCCACAACAACACCACTGATGGTGCCGTTTCAGAACCCAGCTCAGGAAGAAACAAGCAGCAGAAGAAAAAACATAAGGTTTGAGATTAATCACGTCCATCAGAAATCTGGTTTGCTTCATTATCTTTTACCTGACAATGGTGCAAACATTCTATTTCCTTACTATATTCTACAACAAGCAAAAATTGGTCGGGTGGTAAAGATATAAACTACTTGTATATTCAAATTGGAAGCATATTGAATCTCCCCATGACAGACAATGCATAATTGTTTGTTATTGTTGTCCTTGATTACATGGGTTCTTGAAATCTTCTTTGGACCCTTGCTCCATGTAATGTCATGTGGTAAGTTAGCTAGAGGGATTCATATGATTTGCGATCAAGCTTCAAGGTAACTTTGCTTTTAGGAGAATTAGCAATTGACACTCGCACCTGCATACTTCTTCATAAGTTACTGATGTGCATGAAAAATAATATCACGGGTTTGAGATTAAGGGGAAAAAACATTCATAAACCCATGAAGTTAGCTTGTAAACTGAAGTATGCATAAGCTCACGTCAATGATATCAAGCTTTCTATGCATTAACTGCCCTTTACCAACAGCATATTAACATTAGAATGTATTTGTTTGGGGTTATCGTTGATAATTTTAATTATTGATTTAAAGTTATGTTGTTTAATCATATTTGATTCTGAATGATTTTTAAGTGATTGAATATGTCTGTCACGTCGATAAAAAGACAATCAGAATGTGATTACTTCAGCAGCGTTAAATTTTATGCAATTTTAGGATTAATATTTTTTTTACAAAATTATCCTCTAATTTTTTTTTAGCGCCAACGACTTACGGAGAGGATGCATGATGCAGAAGTGCGGAGCGGTGGTGGCAAGCACCTCGCGTAGGTTGTTCTCCAATCACGATGGGGAAGAGGGGAACAATGAGGTGAGCATCGCTGAGGTGAGGCGAGACTAGCAAAGACAAGACTAGCGGTGGTGAAGCAAGTGACGGTGGTGACGAGGTGCAGGTGAGAGAGAGAGGATAACACAATGATGATGAGTGAGCATTAGTTTTTTTAATTAAAATTTTAATTAATTATCCTAATCAAATTATTTTATTAAAATATATATAAATTTATTTTAAATTTTAAAAATTATAAATAAATTATATTTATTTATTATATATATTATTAACTTATTATTATCATTAATATTATTAATATTAATAATTAATTTAAAATATTTTAAAAAAAATTAAGTAAATATCAAATTGATTTAGTTGTAAAAATTTTAAATCAAGGATAATATAGTAAAGATTAAACTATGTTATACATTAAAATTTTTAAATAAATAAGTATTTATTATATTATTTAAGATTGAATCAAACAACATTAAATTATATTTTATTTTCTATCATTTTAGTCAAATAATCACATAACTAAAGTTATACATGAAAACTTAAATCAAATGCAGCCTTAGAATTTTTTTATTTTCATTTATCTTCTAAATTTTAGTTTTCTTGGATTCTTTTTTAAAAAATTTGAAAAATTTTATTTGCCCGTATATCCAAATACCTAAGTACTTATTCACATAATTACATCATAATAAACTTAAACAATATTACTAACACAAAATAATATGGTTGAGCTCAATTACAAGACAGGAGTCATTTCCTTGGAAATTCTCCTTGGTTGTGAACAGTGGCGGAGTTAAAAAATTTTATAACTCTTGAGTTGCTTGGGCAGACTAATAAAAAAAGTCCTCGGACTAGCTTCTCTCTCACACGTTCTTCCTTTCTCCCATTATAAATCTGACTCATATCTCCTTAACATTGTCAGCCCCCTCAAGCTAAAGCTTAGTAGGGCAACATATGCCCCCACGGGCGGGAGCAGCTGGTCAGGACCTAGATGCTTGCAGTTGAAGAGGTATGCGGTTCGAGGCTCATGGCGCACATGAGATAATATCAAAATGTGTCATGTTTCCAATTCCTCGAGCCACTATGCCCTGGCCAGTCCCGCATTCACCGTGATTTACTCCCCCTCATACTTGTGGGGCCGGGGTGGGGGGGCCGCTAGGTTAGCGGTTCCAACCTTTTGCAGTTGAGTAGGGCAACATATGGTTTCGCCCTTGGCTAGGAAAATTTTCAATTTATCTTTTTATAAATTAAATTGATCTTTCAAAAGTTTCAAAAACCATATTGTCCCCCCCCCCCCCCCCCCCCCCCTTTGCTTAACATCATCGTGTTTAGAATTAGAAAATCTAATTCATTTTCAAATTAATTTAGTGAGTTTAATTAAATCCATCAATTCTTTGAATACGAGTGCATATATTCTTCCTTATTTTGTTAGAAATAATTTTTTTATTTTTTATTAATAGCCCACATGTGGAAATATTCTGTATTTATTTCTTTATTAAATGATTCATATTTATTGACTTTATTATGATTAAATAGTAGTCATAATTAATATTAATGACTTGATTTAAAATCTTGAGCGTCAAAGATTATACAAATGCGAAACTCAATTTGCATATTCACCAAGATATATGTATTCTAACATATTTATCTAGCTGATTGTGATATTTAATATTTATTCAATACATCTACTTTGTATTGCAATTAAAATGTCATTAACTAGGGAACGACTGTGTTGCAATTAAAATGTCATTAACTAGGGAACGATTTACTGAAGTGGACAAAGATTAAATTTTAACAAAGTTGAGACAATGTCTTTCTTCGTAGTGGTCAATTGTAGTTTTTTGATTTACCTCCTCACAGATGGTGATGGAATCGATCGTGTGTGATTGTTAGGGTGACGAATTAACAACTTGAGTGAGTTATCAACAAAACTCACTATAGAATGTCATCTTACTTGCACATCATAGTGAACAATGATCCTTCATTGGGCACATCGTAATATGCTGCTACTAGAGATTTGGTAGTAGAACACTGCTATCCAAAAACATTCACCACAAGAAAACTATGAAATAGTGACGGAATTAGCAACAAACTTTTATTCCATCGCTAACATTAGCGATGGAAATAATCATTCTGTTGCTAATTGTTCATTTAGCGATGAAAATTTATTTCCATTGCTAAATCATCGCTAACACCTCAAAATAATGACGACAATAGTGACAGAATGTATTTCTGTCACTATTTTAGTGACGAAAATAATAATGTCGTCGCTAAATAAGAGACGAAATTAATATATAAAGCAACGAAAATATGAATTAGCCACGAAATTTTAAAATCCGTCACCAATTTAGCGACGAAATTTAAAAATCCATCGCTAATTTAGCGATGAAATTTAAAATTCGTCGCTAAATTAGCGACGAATTTTTAAATTTCGTCGCTAATTTCAACCCTATTTCAGCAACAGTTTTGCGACGGAAGTTTTTATTTTCATCGCTAATATCGCGATTTTTAGGGTTCCCAACCCTTTTCTTCTTTGCCTGCGCGACCCTTTCCCTCCCAACGAACTGACCTCCCTTCCGGCGATCTCCTCGTGCGCAAGATCTGCTCGGCTCTCCTCCGGCGAACTCCTCCGGCTAACTGACCTCCCACGACGTTCTCTCCACTGACCACCTGGCGATCTTTCCTCCGACGACCTCTCCTAGCTCCTCGGCGATCTGTCCACTGAACTCTCCGGTGATCCGACCTTTTCTCTCCCAAAGGTAAGCTAAACTGTTTAGGGTTAAAGTTTGATAAGCTAAACTGTTTAGGGTTAAATTAAAGTTTGATAATCTAAATTTGATTATGCTGTAGTAAGATAGCCCTATATCTGAATAATTTGGTTATGATGTAGTAAGATAACTAATCTGAATTTGGTTATGATGGTTGTTTAGGGTTAAAGTTTGATTATCATTGTCTATGGTTTAGGGTTACAAAATCCATTTCAGTTTTTTTAACACATGTGGTGGCTCAAATGTCCTTTGCAAGGATAGAATATTAGAACCAAATGCAGATTGTAGATGGTGATCTTGCAAAACAACCTCTATATCGTCCAGTAGCTAGGAGGGTGAGATTTGAGGCATAACTATGGTAAAATAATTTAATTTATCTCTTATTCTTGTTACTATCTAAATTATCAGAAGAAAAATGGTGTCCTAGAGTTAGCTAATCAGTTATGATTGCTAACCAACCAAAACCTCAAGTTGTGATTAATGTAGGAAATTGAACAATTCCAGAATTGCAAAAAATTTCCTTCTAATATCCAGCCAAAATAAGGCAGAAAAACTCAGGCTACAATTTTATAAAATTTGGTTATGATGTGGTAAGATGACCTATAATAATCATGACCTATAGTAATCTGAATTTGATAAAGTTTGATTTCTAATTATTTTTCCGTTTTAAGATGAATCTTTAAGGGTAAGAATTAAATTAGCTAAAATAATAATCAGTGCAATTAATTGACTAAATATTTAAGGGTAAGAAATAAATTGAATTGGAGTGACTAAATTAATTAGATAAGTGGCGTAACTATGCTAATGAACTACTAAAGATTTACATAAAATATATGCAATCATATTCCTCATCTTGAACATGATTATACAAACAAGAGGTTGGTCCCAATATTATTTATATTCAATGAAAATTTATTTTTGCAGAAGGTTACAATGTATATGAATAAAGCTTGGATGTACAATAGATTAGATGATGAATTTATCTGAGTTGAATTTTATACTGGAGTTGAAGAGTTTGTGAACTTTACTAAGAGTCATCCAGAATGCATGAATGGTGCAGAGTTACGTTGTTCGTGCAATCATTGCAAATGTTGAAATAAATCTTTCTGTGATGAGGATACCGTGAAAGTGCATATATGTAAAAATAGTTTTGTTCAAAACTACTATAATTGGTACTGTCACGGATGTTTCTCATGGAATTAGAACTTCGGCTGCTTCTTATAATTTTGCATCTGGACCCCCTCCGTAAGATACAAGTATATTCTGCTTACTACGTTAATGGTTTTAAATTCCACATGACACAACGGGAATCACAAAGATTGACCTTTAATTCTGGTGTTTACGTAAAAGGATCTATCAACAATAATAACTCAGAATTTGATTATTATGGGAGACTCGAGGAAATTATTGAGATTGAATATCCTGCCTTACCCATAAAAAAATGTGTGTTAGTCAAATATTCTTGGTATAATCTGACTCCCAGAATAGGAATCAGAATACACTCAAACTATAATTTAGTTGAGGCTAATGCAAACAAAAGGTTTAACAAGTTTGAACCTTTCATTTTTGCGGTCCAAGCAGGTCAGATTTTCTATCTTGAATATCTGACGAAGGCAAGAAAAGTTAGTGAATATTCGATTAAACGAAGAGATGTTATTGGAAAGTTTCGATTGATAAAGTTTTCGTGGAGAAGGTGGAGCTAATTCGATTAAACGAAGAGATGTTTTTTCTTGAGGATGTAATAGGAAGCACAGTCGCTTGAGCATTAATGTTTATAGTTTTGTCTGATGTAGTAAAGATGAATTTTTGTTACTCTGATATATATTATATTGTTAGAGCTCTCATTTTATAATTGTGAATGTGATATTTGTATGTGGTATTTGTGTGTTGGATTATAAATATTGGAGATATGATTTTATAATTATTTGTATTTATATTATATTTGTGTATATAAGAATATTATATATTAAAAATATAATTAACCACAGCGTGCGGATGCGTGCTGCGGATAAGTGCATCCGCAACACGCACTCGCGCGCTGCGGATACACTTTTCCGCAGTGCACGAGTGCGCGCTGCGGATACACTTTTCTGCAGCGCACGAGTGCGTGCTACTGATGCAATTTTCCGCAGCGCACGGGTGCGAGCTGCGGAAAAGTGCATCCGCAGCGCGCAAGCGTGCGCTGCGGAAAAGTGCATAACTTTCAACAGCTTGGAGTTATGCAGCATGCAATGTGCGCTGCGGATAGACTTTTTGCACGCTGCGGAAAGTCATATTTAATTTGTTGTAGTGAATGGTTACATTGTTTATCATACAAAGGCTCGTTCAACCATAGAAGTACCGAACTCCAACATGACAACACCGTGATGCATTTCAACATGAAGAAGTAGAGATACATTTAGTAGATTTTCAGATTCAAAATTTATCTGTTTTACTTGTAGATTCTAATGTATCTTATCAGGAGATAGATGATGGAGAGATGTCGAATAGTCAGGAGGTTGTTGAACTAACTGAGTCTAGCGAGGAGGATCAAGAAAATATTAATGTTGATAATTTAGATTGTAACGATGAATGAAAACTATTTGTTTTGTTAAAATATGTTTATCTCATAATTAATACTTATTTGTCTTGTCCGTGAAAAATAAATTACATGTCATTTAGTAGTCCAATTCCACAGCATTAAATGACAAAAAATCATATTTAAACTGCTGAGACATAAAGATACTTTATATTGTAGCACTGTGATACACTTGATTATACAAAAATACTAGACCAATACTTTTGATTCATTCAACCATACAAAAATACTATACCAATAATGTTCCAACAATGCACCAGTTTAGTGAACAAATAAGTTAACTCTTGGCTCATGAGCCAAAGAACTCATATGTTTTATCTTAACCAAATAAGCTACTGTAACAACCCATAAGAATTATGAGGCATAGCAAATAGTTGTTCAGCTTGCTGTTTGATTTTGTTTCTTGTTCTTACAACTTGCAAATTTAGCTTTCATGCAACACTAGTAGATTTAGCTTTCATGCAACACTAAATCTGCATTTCTTTTTGCTTGTTAATTCTTTTCGAAAACCTCTATCAGTAAACCTCTATTAGTAAAATCGTTATCAGTCGACTGATTGTAGTATACAATCGACTAATATTGGTGTCAGTCGACTGAAAGAAATTTTAGTCGACTGATACTAAGTTTTTTAGCTAGATTCAAAATTCCAATCGACTGATACTCATGTCAGTCGAATGGATTTTTGAATCGACTCAACTGAATCATCCGAACAGTCGACTGATATTGTTTTGGAAGCAAATAGAATAGAATTGACTCGACTGATTCTTCAGATCAGTCGACTGATTATGAATAGAGTCGACTGATTCCTTAAATCAATCGACTAAGTCTGTTTTCGAAGCAAACAGACTAGAATCAACTCGACTGATTCTCTAAATCAGTTGACTGATTATGAATAGAGTCGACCGATTCATTAAATCAGTCAACTGAGTCTGTTTCTGAAGCAAACATCATAGGATCAACTCGACTGATGCTTCACATCAGTCGACTACTGTGTTTATCAGTCGACTGCTTTTTTTTATAGCCAACTGATTCAGTTTCAGAAACAAACAAAAGAGAATCGAATCGACTGGAGACTCGATTTATCCATAATAGTTGACTGATTCTTCAAATTCGACAAAATCAGACACGATTTAAGAAGTTTTCATCGACATAAATCAAATTAAGTCAAATAATAAAATTGTCTTATTCTATCAAATGGTAACTGATCCAATAAATGCAGATAAGATTTATATTTTATTATTATTTTGAATGTATATGTGTTATAATGTTATTTTGCAGATATAGATATGTCCGACCAGGCAGCAACACCTGGTGGTCAGATTGTTTTGTGAGTTGTTGGAGGGTGATAACTATTGGTATTATTAGTACTTTTTAATTCACTGAATTTTTTATGACATATGTCTAATATTTATATGTTTTATAATACAGTTTCACTCCAAAGGGTCACTGAGTTGCAGCGTACATATCTAGTAAGTTTCACGATAGAGTATGTCTGTCAGGTTATACTTGGAGACATATCGACGAGGGCATGCGAGACTTTTACTACCAGGAGTTTTTGGTAAGTCATTTTAAACAATAATGAAGTTGTATTTGTTTATACTAATTGAATATTTTTTTTGCAGAAAAAGTATACCTGGGAGCCAAGGCACGAGTAGGAATTTAAAGAAACATGGAATAATACTTGTGTCAAACTCTACAAAGATATACTCTATAAATGCAGAAAAGGGCATCAGACCATCTTACATTCCAGTTGAGATCTAGGATGCATGGCAAGCCATCTGTGTTATAGAAAGATGGCAGTCAAATTCAGCGATAGCTCGAGCAAACAGAAACACCAAGCTGGCTGGCCCTAGCACCGAATCCACAAAGCATACAGCTGGATCCCGTTCCATTATCGAGCATACCTTGGACTTTGTGAGTTTACAATTAATATATTTATATTAGAATTATTTAATTAGCAATAATTTGATTTTGATTTAATTGTATTTTTTTAATCTTCAAGAGTAGGAGTTACAGCTGCCTCCAACTTGTTAGGAGATTTTTACTAAGACACACAAGTCCAAAGATGGCACATTTATCGATCATCGCTCGCAGACATTAGATGTAAGATTTTAAATTTTAAATTTATTTAACAATTCTGTATAGTGATTATTTTTTTAATTCTATATTTTATATTAATTTATTTTTAAACAGACTGAAATGTTAGTTAGAGTTGCACAGGTGTCTCAGCCTGATAGAGAGGGAGGTGAGATGCAGACTCTTTCAACCGACCAGTTCAATAAGATATATTATGATGTGGTTGGTGGGAGGAAGAAGAGCTCCACCCTCTATGGTCTAGGGTCCTAGGCGAGAGTCGTATATGATCGTGTGATGGCCCATAGAGTCAGGGGTTGTCCCAGCGGATTATCTTCTACAGTAGAAGCCCTAAAATAAGAAAATTAAAGAATTAAAGAATCGAGTCTCCATATTAGAGACGCAATATCAAGAGTCTCATGAAGTCCAATTGCGATACGAGCAGATTGCGCAGCAGATGCATGCATTCATGGATGGCATGAGTGCGACGCCGCAACACCCACCTGGTTGGACCCAAGATGTGGAGACTCAGGACCCTAATGACCTTGATCAGTAGCTGCTTGCGAGGTATGTTAACATTTGTATATTTTTTTAATTATGACTTGTAAACATGCATTTTCAAAATAAATACATATCATTGATTTATTACTAACCTATCTTATTGTATTTTTTTTTTGTAGGATTGGATATTTTGGCTCGGTTAATTTACATATTTTTCCTAAATTTTATTGATATTTAAACATTTGATATAGTATCATTATATTTAGATATTTGTATTCAGATATTTATGTTAAATTGTTTAATTTTATGATTAAATTGTTTATTCTCGTAGTGATTAGAAATAATGTGTTGTAGATTGTTAAATTGTTTTGTGTTGTAGTATTGTTGATGAAATTGTAAATAAAAAATTTATTAAAAATTTTTTGTGTTGTGTTGTAGTATCTAAACAGGGAATTTAGATAAATAAAAAAATTAATAAAAAATTAATAAATTTAGCGATTGATTTTTTAATTTCTGTCGCTAATTAGCGACGGATATATACCATTCCGTCGCTACTTAGCGACAGAATTTTTTAATTTCCATCTCTAATTAGCGACGGATTGTTATATTTCCGTCACTAATTAGCGACGGAAATTAATTTTCGATCGCTAAAACTCAAGTGGAATTTTGTTCCCGTTTGCCTCTTTAGCGACTGAAATAAAACTCCGTTGCTAACTTTAGCGACGGATTATAACGTTCCGTCGCTAACTTTAGTGACGGATTAAAATGTTCCATCACTAAAATTAGCTATGGAATTAAAACATCGTCACTAATTAGCGACGGAATTAAAATTCTATTGCTAATTAGCGATGAAAATTAAAATTCCATCGCAAAGATGACATCAGCGACTAAAAAAAGCGACGAAAAATTTTCATTGCTATTCCGTCGTTAATGTTTTAGCGATGGAATATTCCGTCACTAATGCTGGTTATTTTTGTAGTGATTCTCACTCAGGTTTTAATTTTAGGGCAAAAAATAAAATGACACCCTTTTATTAGAATATTATTGTTATTTTTTATTTATTATTAAAAGGGCATCTCCTTTCACGTTATTATATTTTATTTTTAAAAACTATTCTTATTTTTGATATTGTTATAGTAACTATATGTTTATAACTGTTACAATATGAATATTTCAATTTTGATCAATACAAATAAATTCTATTATAGTAGTTATAGTTTATAATTATTACAATATGAATATTTCATCTTTAATTAATATTGGCCAATATTATATTCAATACTAATAATACTGTGTTATAGCAATTACTTCAGCAAAAGGTGGAATCTGCCACCCCAGTGGTCCCACACGATCAGTCCTACGACCATCTCTGAGAAGGTAAATCGAAAAGCTACAATTGGAAACTGTGTTGTAGCAATAATAATTCATAGCTCTTGTAATATTGACGCTTCATCTTTGGTCAACACTAATCAATATTGATTAACACAAATCAATTTCATATTATATCAGTTATAAAGTTGCTATAATATAAATAGTTTATTTTTTTATCAATACTAATCGTATTATGTTGTAATAATTATAATATCATAATTGTTATAATTGTATAGTTATAGTAGCTACTAAACACGTAGCCACATTAGGCTCGTCTTGGGCTATAGCCCACCCTAATTTTTTTAATTATTATTATCTATACAAATTTTATTAAGTATTAGGTTTTTTTACAAATTAAATAAATAAACAAACTGAATCATCAAATACGAAGTGACTGTGCTACTTAAAATTTAATTGCGGTCTAACAAAATACATTGGGTAAGCGTGAAGATAAAGAATGTGTTGGTCTAAATCGAAGTTGATTTGATTTTGATTTTGTCAAGTTATAACTATAACAAGTTTAATTGGATTAAACTGATTCAATCGATTAAAAATATATTGGTTTTTTTATTCTTTTCTATGTACGCAACCTTGTCAAATCTCCATGTATGACATTTTAGCAAAAGGTGGAATCTGCCACCCCAGCGGCTCCACGACCATCTGTGAAGAGGAAAATTGGGAAGCTGTAGTTGGCCACGACGGAGGAAGGCATTGCCTCGGCTTTGTCAAGATTTGACCTTTAACCTCGTCAAGTCTCCGCGTACTACAAAAAATAGCAAATTTACGACGAATTTAGCTATGAATTTTATAAATAAATTTGTCATAAAAATATTTGTGATGAAATAATTGTCATCACAAATAAGTCATCACCAAATTCTGCAACGAAAGAATAAAACTTCGTCGCAAATTTTATAACAAATAATTTTTTATCCCTAAAATCATTGGAAATTTTTGACGAAAAAATATTTCATCGCAAATTGGCGATGAATCCTTTTCATCGCCGATTGGCAACGAAAATAATTTTCACCGTGCATTGACAAATTAGAAACTAAATTCGTCACCAAAATACTAATTCTAAGACAAATAACATTATACACAAAAAAATTCATGAAGAACCACCACCATCATCATCATCGTCACCATCATTATCAGAATTGGAAGAAATCTGACTTGAAGCTAGGAGCTTAACTGAAGATGTTGCATGATTAAGTTTCATTGTCGGCACAACTCGCTAATTTCCCAATCAGTTTGCCTCATTTTTTGATCCCTTTATATTATTATCCCCTTCAAATGACTAACCTCTTCAGTCAAGTTATGTATTTGTGTCCTTACGACTGGAGGGGTGGAAGAAGATGTATCAACAACTCTACAAGTTCTGCTCAAAGAACTCATTCTGAATATCTTTCTTCTCGCCTCTAGTCATATATTCACATTATTACTAACAGATGGCTTAGATCTGTCATTATTATCACTAGCACCCAAACTTCTGTGTGATAGCTCTAGCTCATCAAATCTCTCCTGTATTGTAATGAGAAAAATTAAAATAAATTTAGAATAGCAATATAATAGAAGTGCATATAATCTTAATTATATATAATAGAAACACATGCATATAATATAGAGTGAGAGTATGTACATAACTAATAACATCTACTAATAGAATTTAAGTTATAAACTAAGATCCATAATTAATCCAAATATTAATTGCTCTAACTCTCTCCCTGCTTCAAATTTGTTTTTTTTAATGTACGAGTGAAAGTGTATGTGAATAATGGCTCCCTCCCCATTTCCTTGGGTCTAAAAAATCATGGTTAGAAATAATTAAATAGTCTGAAATAGATTTAAAAAATTAGTGTTTGAAAAAAATTATCAATTTATGTGTATGTTCATCGATATTAATTGAGTCATCCACATATGTCGCAGACAAGTCTCCAGAATTATAAGCTTGATTGAGTTTATTTTATTGACTCCTCTTTTTGCTCTCCTCGATTTTCCGAAAATTAAAGATCTTGATCTAATTTTTTTTAGTGATGTAGAGTAACTTTTTTTCCCTCATCTTTGCATGATTAAGTACATGTCGGATGTGATCATCATATTTTTCTTAAAAATTCTTCTTATTTCCAACTCATCATTCTGATCCAAGTGAATATCTACTGGAATAGAAAATTAATAATTGATTATATATTCAACATTAATTTCATATATAAATTGAATGATATAAGTTACCTTAAATTAAGGCTCTTTTGTGGGTTCTGGAGTGCTTGTATAAGTCATTGAAGCCCCTCCTCAATGTTTATTCACAATTCTATTAATCTCGTGAGTAACACATACAGAATTTACAAATCTATAATAAAATATGAAACAAACAATGTTAAATAATTATGATAGTTGAAAAAATTAGCTATTTTAAAGTACTTATGAATCTTGGGTAGGGACTATAGACTCTCGACTGTCTTGCATCTCAGTAGTTGAGTGTCTGGCCGAAGGAACTTGCGTGGGTACTGGGGAATGTACTAGCGAAGGTACTTATGAATGTGAATGGGAAGGTACTAGTCATGGTGCATGGGAATGTCCTGCAATTGCAGGATGGGGGGCGTAGGTATAGTGTCTTGTGCTGAAGCAGACTGACCATGAGTACTCGATTTATGACCACGTCAAGACTGTCAACCAAAAAAATATTAGGGTAAAATAAATAGAAATTTAATGCATAATGAAGAATATGAAAAAACTTACCAAAGTTAATAATTCCTAAAAGACTGCGTGAATCAACAAACCAAGATGTCACCTCTAATGACCTATACGAAAAAAGACAGTGTAGTTAAAATATATAAATTTAAGAAAGTAAGTATATAGACAACCAATTGAACTACAAGTTTTGTAAAGTTGCATATTAAAACTAAATTTGCAGATTAAAACTAAATTTACATATAAAGTAAACATTACATTACCATATATGAAAATAAAATATCATATTTTTTTAATATTAAGATAACATAACTTACCCATCATGAAAAATCAAAATCATCATCATCATTCAACGTTGTGGTCGTCATGGTCGTCATCATCATCATTGATGTGATGAAGCGATGACACCTCATCAAGGTATCACAATGATAATTCAGCACGGTCCAGTCAGTCAGAGTACTACGCCTCTTTTGACTAGATTAATTAGGAAAGCTTGTGATACGATGGAATCTCAGAACTAGCATGTGGTTACTGATGGAACATCACGTGGCTGAGAAACAGAGAAGAGAAGGATCATTAAGAAAGATCAGGTTTAAGACCTAACCTCTGCAACCGCTCGACATCACGCACCGACCCCATCTCAGCCTTGAGTCCATAATCCTCATCAAATATGAATGGTTCACCATGACATATTCAATTATAGTAATTGAGGGTAAAACTAAATTTACAAAGATATTCTCTAACTTTATCACACTATAAAAATTTATCATTATGACACTTTCTACACGGGCATCTTAACTTATCCTCATCCATAAACTCAACATTACTAGAAGTAAAATCTAAAAACTATTCCAACCCAATAATAAACTCATCAGTTAGACTTGACGTTCGAGTAAAAGTCATTGGTGTAAGTTTAGTATTAATTACAACATGCTTCTTATATAATTGATAAAATCTAATGTATGCAGGAAAAAATTATCAACATTGAGCGTGAAGATGATTCCTCTAAGGGATTTTCAAAAATTGATTCACTTTCTCAAGCTATAGGGAAGGAGCACCCAGGCCGAGTTCGAGGTGTGGGTTCTGGGCCATGCCCTACTCAGGTCTTTGGTCAAACATCATGTTCAAATGCTCCTGTTGATTTTGGACTCCAAACATATATGACTGAGATGAAATCTGAATTAGAAGCTTCTCGAGTAAAAGTACAGAATTTGGAATCAATAATTGAAACAGAAAGATCAAGAAGACAAGCAATTGAGGGAGCTGTTACATATATTCTGCAAATGCAAGGAAGCAATTTGCCACCTGAATTGGCCGCTTTGATTAATGTGATGGTATGTATGTTAACACTTTTAAAATTACGTTTAATTTTTTATATTCAATCAGTATTTTTAATTTTAGGCCCCCGATGAAGGGAGTGCACCTGTACTCTCACAAGGTGCAAGACCATCTTCCTCGGCTAGTCATGATGCTCAACAACTTGCGGATCATTCCAACCGTAGTCCAAATTAAATTAGTAGTTAGATTGCATCTTAGCTTAGGTATGTTTTACTATTTACCTTTGCTTATGATTAGTGTGATGCTTCCATATGCTAATTATGGTTTGAAATATATTTTGGTTTCAATCAGTATTAGTTTCACCTTTTGGCTGAGGCATGTGAATTTCAAAATCTGTAACACTAGGTTCTTCTCTTGCTCTCTATCCTAGGACATCACTTTATGATCATCTAATTCTACAACCTTTAGCCTTCCTTTGTCATCTTTTCATTTCTCATTGTAATAGCTACCAACGAAACAAAATTCAATCTTCCCAACAAAATCAACATGAATCCTAATAATTCCAGCCATTAAATTTGGAACAAGGTAAGCTATATGCTTAGTTTATTTCTTTTAGTTGTCTAATTTCGTTCAAAGTTGATTTCTTTTAGTTGTCGAATTTTGATATTCTACAAGTTGCTAGTCTGTTAGTACGGTTTATTTGGTGATTGTGAAATTATGAATAGATTTCTTTGGCTCTGTTTTGTAAATCCTTTAATCAAAGAGAATGTGGGTAAATATTTCTTTGGCTCTGTTTTGAAATTACGAATAGCATCTGCATTTGATACATCTCCAGATTCCATGGAATCTCTTGCACTGCTCTCAATAACCTAACAGGACTGTTTTTTAATAAACTAACAACGGGGGGTGTAATATGTGATCTGTTGCTCCGAGCATTCATGTTAGTTTCACCGAAATGCCTATTTTCTGCAACCAAAATATCATATTCACACAAAAGCCATATGATTATTGATTTAATTTAGACACAACTCACCGGTAGCTTATGCTTGCAATCCTATCACCGGTAGCTTATGCTTGCAATCCTATCACCTACTAATTAATTTGCCCATATTCTGTCATGGAGAGGATCTGGTCATGCTACTTTGTTATTCATAGATACCTTTGCTTCCATATGCATACATGCTACTTTGTCCTGATATATAATTGGTACACATTACTTTTGGAGATTTTTTGCAAAGAAAATTTACATAGTTATGCCTTTTTACAAGTCCATATTGTTGTAGAGTTTTTTTATTGTTGACACGTTTGTTTGTTCTTAGTAGTGTCAACGGAATGTCCATAATTTTGTGATAAACAATAACATTCATTTTAGTGATCTTTAGATTATAGTTTGTCTCTTCTAATTTTTTTTTTTGTACTTGTGCAGGCATGACTATTTTACAAGTTTGAAGAGCTCTCCAAAGATGACTACTTTTCAAAAAGCAATGAAGGAAAAGCGATTGATCTATTTCTAGGATTTGACATCTGAGAAAGCTAGAGAGATTTCTCAGTTTTTTTGTAACCAAACAAAGTTTCAGTTTTTTTGTAACCTAAATTCACTGTATTTGACATCTGACAACTTTGATATCCATGTGTAATGACTCATATTTGTTTACTAGTTTTGCAAGAAATTAATGCAAATAAAATTTTCTATTTATTACAATTTTTTGTTTAATTTTTTTATTTATTTATAAAAATTGCAGGCTGAAAATTCTGTAATTGCACACTAAAAGCTTAAACTGCCGAGAAATTATTTCGCGGCACTTTTAGCAAACCACCGGGAAATCATTTCGCGACGGTTTTGGAAAACCGCCGGGAAATAATTTCGAACCGCCGGTAAAAGAACCGCCGGGAAATTATTTTAAACCGCCGCAAAAAAACCGCCGGAAAATTCTATCTAACCGCCGTTAAAAGAACCGCCGGGAAATTATTTTAAACCGCCGCAAAAAAAAAACCGCCGGAAAAGCATTTCTAACCGCCACTAAATAAACCGCCGGGAAATATTTCAAACCGCCACAAAATAAACCGCCGGGAAATATTTCGAACCGCCGCAAAAACAACCGCCGGGAAATCTACTTTAGTGGCGGTTATTCCAGCGGTTCTCTAAAACCGCCGCTAAATGGTTTAACGACACCGGTATCAGCGGCGGTTTGGTAAACCACCGGGAAATGATTTTGCGGCGGTTCCAAACCGCCGCTAAACGAATTTTAAACCGCCGGAAAATCCTTTTTTTCTTGTAGTGTACAAGACAGGAGTCATTCCCTTGGAAATTCTCCTTGGTTGTGAACAATGGTGGAGTCAAAAATTTTATAACTCCTGGGTTACTTCTGGGTGGACTAATAAAAAAAGTCCTAGGACTAGCTTCTTCTTTCTCACACGTTCTTCCTTTCTCCCAGTATAAGTAGGGCAACATGTGGTTTCGCCCTTGGCTATGAAAATTTTTAATTTATCTTTTTATAAATTAAATTGATCATTCAAAATTTTCAAAACCATATTGTTTTTCCTCCTTGTGCTTAACATCATCACCAGGTGTTTAGAATTAGAAAATCTAATTAATCTTCAAATTAATTTAGTGAGTTTAATTAAATCCATCAATTCTTTGAATACGAGTGCATTTATTCTTCCTTATTTTGTTAGAAATAATTTTTTATTTTTTATTAATAGCCCACATGTGGAAATATTCTGTATTTATTTCTTTATTAAATGATTCATATTTATTGACTTTATTAGGATTAAATAGTCATAATTAATATTAATGACTTGATTTAAAATCTTGAGCGTTAAGGATTATACAAATGCGAAACAATTTGTATATTTACCAAGATATATGTATTCTAAAAAAAATGATTCCCAGTAGCCACATCTCTGGGGGAGGTTGGCAAAGATATATGTATTCTAACATATTTATCTAGGTGATTGTGATATTTAATATTTATTCAATAATTGTATACATCTACTTTGTATTGTAATTAAAATGTCATTAACTAGGGAACGACTGTGTTGCAATTAAAATGTCATTAACAAGGGAACGACTTACTAAAATGGATAAAGATTGAATCTCAGTAAAGTCGAGACAATGTCTTTTTTCTTAGTGGTCAATTGCAGTTTTTCGATTTACCTCTTCATAGATGGTCGTGGGATTGATCGTGTGTGATTGCTGAGGTGACGAATTCCACTTTTTGTTAAAGAAGAGAACGACAACTTGAGAGAGTTATCAACAAAACTCACTACAAAATGTCATCTTACTTGCACATCATAGTGAACAATGATCCTTCATTGGGCACATCGTAATATTGTGCTACCAGAGATTTGGTAGTAGAACACTGCTATCCAGAAACATTCACCACAAGAAAACCACGAAATAGTGACGTACTTTTTTTTCATCGCTAACATTAGCGACGGAAATAATCATTCCGTCGCTAACGGTTCATTTAGCAATGGAAATTTATTTTCATCGCTAACACCTCAAAATAAAGACGGCAATAGTGACGAAATGTATTTTTGTCGCTATTTTAGTGACGGAAATAATAATTTCGTAGCTAAATAAGCGACGGAATTAATATATAAAGCAACGGAAATATGACTTAGCCACGGAATTTAAAAATCCGTAATTTTTATTTCCATTGCTAAATTAGCATCGGAATTTTTTATTTCTGTCGCTAATATCATGATTTTTAGGGTTCTCGACCCTTTTCTTCTCCGTCTGCGTGACCCTTTTCTTATCTCAGAATATTTTTTAAACGGACACTAATATTTCAGAGATCAACTTTATGAAATGTAGCCCATACCCATAGGCACAGGTATGCACATATTAATCCTAATTTTTCTAAGTCATTAAACTCCTTCCTCATGTAAAATCCTAACTTGAGTATCATAGTGACTTGCTAGGACTGCCCCTGGCGCCATTCTAATTCTCTTTTTGAATGTTTTTCAAGTCTCTTCATCTCTATGGGTGATTATCTTCAAGGAGTATGCATGTGAGCAGTTTGTGCACCGATGGCTTGATCATTCACAGTGTATTGGCCTGAACAGTCGTTGTCATCATTATCATCGTTTTCATAAACTTCACTTGCATTCATTTTTATTAATACTCTGCTGAGATCTCGTAATGTTGAATATTATATTTCTCAGTTTAAAATATGTTCGCAACTTCCTCTTGTTGATATGCAATATCTTTCAAACGTTCCTCAATTTTTTTTTCGTGCTTTCATTTTACAAACAACCCACTAATCAATTTTGTCACATTTCAAACTAAGATATAAAGCATAGAATACTTGAATCACTTGTTATGCAACACAAATGGTTCATATCTTGTATACAATTTCTTATGATTTATTTCAATCAAATTATACTATGGATGCACCTTCATTCCTCTAACAGGGTCAAACCAACGACACATAAATAAAATAACTCTTATTTTTGGGCCAAGATATTTCACCTCTATAATTTTATCTAGCAACCCATAAAAATCATTGCTTGCAGCTCTATCACGGGATAATTGAACACAAATCCCCCTATTCATTATAGTCTTCCCTATTCTATATTCTTGAGTATGAAAATTATATCCGTTTCTGAAATATGTTGACCAAGTCTGTACCATTACTTTTGGACCCTATAAAAAATAGAATAACAATTCTTGCTCAATGTGAGCTTGATTATTATGAATCTAAAGTTAAATAAATATATTTAAAATTCAAGATATGTATAAATAAAATTTAGATTGTCTACTTAGATATGATTTAAACTATAGCGTAAATTCTTCATCGCAGAAGCAACTAAACTCTTGTCTCAACATACCATAATTTAAATTTTAGAAAATCCTATCAAAAAATTAATTATAACACAAACAATTTACTACATAAGAAAAAATTAATTATAACACAAACAATTTACTACATAAAAATGTAAAAAATAAGAAATATATACTAACTCAAAATATGATGTTACTTTTGAACAATTTAATAAAATATATGTGTGGGTTGTCTATCATTCTTGACCAGTTAAGTATCTCTACTTACATGGTCCACTTGGTCGACCAAGGTAATTAAAAATTGAAAATAAGTTTAAATTGAGATCAATAGGACCCTCATCATTTCTTCGCGCTCTTCGTCTTTTTCTCTAAATGTGAGACTCAAAATAATATAATGCAAAGTTGTTGCTTCCTGCACAATGTATGCATTAACAATAGAGGCTTCAATATGTGTCTTATTTTTCATTTTTTCTTCAAATGATATAGGAATCTGATTATAATAAAATAAATTGTATTAGATATTAATATATAATAAAATTGGTCAATTTTTATGCATTAATAATGAAGTATATAAGATGAAAATTTGACCTTTTAAATGAATACATTCATCGAAAATGAACATGATCTCCAACTTTGGTCTCATATAACAAGTGAACCAAAAGATGTTCCATCGAATTAAAAAATAAAGATGAAAATATTTTTTTCTAAATTACACTAAATGATTGGAATGTCTCTCTTTAATGTCTACATACTTGAATGTTTCAAAATAATTGAGCAAATATCATAAAGAAAAATGTTTAACTCCGTAATAACACCCGATACAAAATTTGATAAAAGTTTCTTAAAAGCAATAGAAATTAGCTTTTCCATGAATATATGACAGTCATGATTTTTTAAATCAATCAATTTGCATTCTTTCAAACCGACATATCTCCCAAGATTAGAGACATAACCATCAGAAAATCTCAATGATTTCAACCATTCACAAACAATATATCTCTCATCCTTATTCAATATATAAGCTGTCTTTGTCTTTGGTCTCCTACTCCTTTCATCGACATCAAGAGTGGGTCGCTTACAAATGAGTCACATATCTTTTTTTACATTCAGATTGTCTTTTATTTTTTCGACCACATCCATCACTGTATTTATCATATTATCAAAAATATTCTTCTTAATATGCATTACATCGAGATTATAATGAATCAAATGACTCTTCCAATAATATAAATCCTAAAATATATTCCGTTTAGTTCATTTATATGTACTTTCATATTCATAAGTTATACCATATGACTCTTCAATAATAGATGGAAAGTTAAATACTCTGTACCAAATTTATTGGCGTGTAAATCTCAATGACAGAGGTCTTCTTTCAATTCTATTCTTAGTGAATTTTTTTTATTCTTTTTAAATTATAATTTAGTGGTAAAAATTATCTATGACAATCAAAATAACTCAGTTTCTTCTCATGTTTAAATCTAATTGATTTTGATCTCTCCATACATATTAGACATCCTAACATTTCAACTATACTCTATCTCAATAACATGTCATAAGTTAGAAAGTCATTTATGGTCCAAAGAAGAACAACCTTCATTACAAACATCTGATTAATATGAATATCATATGTAGGAAAACCTTCATCTCATAGTTGTTTTAGCTTTATAATAAGTAGTTGCGTATAAATATCTATTAACTTCTTCAAATTTTACGAGTCAGGCACAACAATGTTAAAAACATATGCAGTGTTTTCATACACATCCCAAATAAAAGATTATATGGAGTTAAAATAATTGATCAACAAGAATAATTTTTTCTGATTTACCAAATGGAGCAAATCCATCAGCATAGAGACCAAACATAATATTTCGAGTCTCCTTCGTAAATTCAAAATATGTTATATCAAAATTTTTTCACACCTCTACATCTGGTGGATGACACATTAGTTTCTCTTCTGTTTCATGAGTTGCATGTCAAGTTATGTGTTCAACATGACCTTTACTGCATAAAGTCTTTATAGCCTAGGAGTTAAAGGCAAATAAAATAATTAAGCGTATGTTTTACGTTGATGTTGACTCCTTTTGATACTTTTGTACCTAGCTTGATTACAAAATTTACAAACATTTGTATTTTCATCATCTTCCTAATATAACATACAACCAGCTCTGCAAACGTTAATTCTTTCTAATGAAAGACCTAAGTTTTTAATAAGTTTTATCATATTGTAATAATTATTGGGCATTATGTGATTATGCGATAATGTCTCTCCAATAACTTGAATAAATTATTAAAATAATTTTCAGACACATTATGCTCTGTCTTGACATTCGATAGTCTTGTTGTGAGAGATAGTTTAGTGTGATTGTCACAACCAGGCCACACTAATTCATCTACAACACTCAACAATTACTGAAATTGGACATATGGTTCATTATCTATATTTTCATCAACACCTAATACTTCTATCTCCTCCAACGGTGATGCAAAAGTAGTAAACATTTATTCAACTGTTGGAGGAAAACTAGCACTTGTACCACTCAGTTTAACAATGAATTCTGATCCATTGCATCAATTATCATCCTCTGATATAGATTTAATTGATCATAATAACTCTGATCTCCACTAACTGAGACTTATATATTTTGTCCATAATCCTCATCAAATATGAATAGTTCACCATGACATGTTCAATTATAGTAATTGAGGATAAAATTAAATTTACAAAGATATTCTCTAACTTTATCACACTATAAAAATTTATCATTATGACATTTTCTGCATGAACTGTAGGGATCTTTATGCGTCATCAAACAATTTTAATCGCATATAAGCAGCGGAAAACAGGATCCCTCCAGAAGATCCATGTGAAAAATCATACTCGTTTGACAATTCTACCTACTAGAATCGAGGTTACCTTCGATGCGTGCCCTTCGCAGTCCCGACAGTAACTCTTTGCCTTCAAGGTCGGCAGATCTCAGCACGGTCAGTGCGTTCGTGCCTCCACGGTATCCACACGAACACTGATATGGAGAAGAACCCAACTGTGGTGCTAGCCACAAGACAAGGTTCGACCAAGGTGGTAGAAGAGAAGAGGAAGAGGGAGATCAAGAGCATCAAGAAGCACCTTCATCAAGAGCCTCTCACCCCTTTTTATATCCCACCATGGGATATGAAGGGTTCTTGACTTTTAGTAATCTAAGGAATTAATATTTTGTTAACTCTCATGCATCTCATACATGAAGATCTTTCTCTTCTTTTAAGGAAGATCATACATCTCATGCATGATAATCTTTCTCTTCTTTTAAGGAAGATCATGCATCTCATGCATGATAATCTTTCTCTTCTTTTAAGGAAGATCATGCAGCCTTTTAATAATGATCATGCCACCCCTTTGATGAATTCAAATTGGTTTGTGTGACTTGAGTCCAACTCGAGTCTCACACAATCTGAGTTGACTTGAGTCCAACTCGAGTCCAACTCAATCCGAATTGACACTAAGGGCTAATTCTAACATGAACATTTTATCTTATTCTCATCCATAAACTCAACATTACTAGAAGTAAAATCTAAAAATTATTTCAACCCAATAATAAACTCATCAGTTAAACTCCGACATTCGAGTAAGTTCTTTTTATACATCTAACTTCTTTCTTTCTGTATTTTTTTATTTTCAAATTTAAAATTTTTGAAATATTAACTTTGATCTACTACGAACAAGAATAGTATAGACCTCATCAATAATAGAAACATAATTAATTTCTTCTAAATTGGTATAAAACTAACTAATATTAAAGTAAACATTATTGTAAATACAAGTGTTAATTAATTCTCGCTAAATTCGTAGCCACCCTCACAACTGCACCGACGTTCAATACAAGTGTTTTTTTTTCTAGTTTAAGAAATAATTGATGGTTCAATACAAGTGCTTAACATTGAGAAAGACGAACTCAAGTTGCAAGTTAGTAGATATAGAGTGTCTATTATGTTTATATAAAAAAAGTGTATTCTCCATGCCGCTACACAAGTCAAGTTAAAGTAAACATTCATAAAAATAATGAAAGTACATAACATACCAAGAAAATGACTAAATCACAACGAGAAAATCAAGAAAAAAAATATTGCTTACACTGAATAGTGTGAGGCAATCTCATAATGGGCACTCTAGCACCAAACTCCTTAGCAAGAACCTTTACTAGAGTTTCCTGATATATTTCAGAGCCTACCCACGGGTTGGCAGAATTGCCCTTGTGTTAATTGGGCATTAAAAACATGTAATATAAACACTAAAACAATAGAGAAAATAAATGCAATATAACAACGTTGCTCGTCTGTGTTGGGAATTGATGCTCACTTTCTTCCATGACTCGCTATGTGGCTTGGTATGTCTAAAAAAATATAGAAATAACATTAGATGTTTGATTTAGAAAAGCCTCATCTAGTAGTAAAACATCACCAAAATTTGAGCATCCAATTTATTTTAGTAGCCTCATCTAGTAGTTGTCCAGTAAAGCCTTGCGGCCCGCCATGGCCACCCTCGCCCATCATGGCCGCCCTCGCTGAGGCACAAGAGGTCGCAGCCAATGTTGCACCAAGTCTAAGGTGTACGAGGCTGCGTCTAGCATCGCAACCAACGATGCGGCCAGTGACGCCGCTAGCGTCGGGCCAACGATGCGGCCAGTGACGCGGCTAGCGTCGCGGCCAGCAATGCGCCAGCGACGCAACCAACATCGCAGCTACTGACACGGCCAGTGTCGCAACCACCGTCGTAACTAGCATCGCAGCCAGGTTGAGGCGTACGAGGACGCAACCAACTTTGCGGCCAGCATCACCGGATGGCATCCCAGCTTCATGGCTGGCGTCCCACCCTCGTGGCTAGTGTCCCAGCCTCGCGACAAGGCTGAGGCAGGGATCGAGGTCACGACCGTTGCCATGGCTGCCGATGCTCCTGTAAGCCTCTGTATCCGATCAGAGAGGGGAGGGGAAAGAAAAGGAGAGGAGAAAATTAATACCTTATATCGATGGAGAGCATCGTTGGGGCTGAGAGAGGAGAGAATCAGAGATCAGATCGGGGCCAAGGGTGGAGAGAATCAAGCTAAGGGAGAGAAGATTGGGAGTTTAGGGTGGTTTTTTTGTGCATGGGAAAAGATTGGGATTTTTAGGGTTTTTTGTGATGAATTTTAAAATTCATCGCAAAGACTTTACAACGAATTTTAAAATCATCGCAAGATTGAGAATTTTTAAGTTTTTTGCGATGAATTTTAAAATTTATTACCAAAATACTACCGAAAATAAAATAAATTTAGTTATGAATTTTGGATTCATCGCAAAGTTGTGACGAATTTTGGATTCGTCGCAAGTTGCAACAAATTTTACGACGAAAGTGATTTTGTTGTCAAATTTATGATGAAATTATTTTATTGCTAATTTCGTTACTGATTAGCAATAATTTCTCTTTTTGTTGCTAATTTTGTTATTGATTTATGATAAATTTTTTTCATTGCTAAAATTTATCGCTAATTCCATATTTTTTTGTAATGGCATGTCGACTTCTTCTGATCTTCCCAATAATAACTTAATTTTTTTTCTTCTCCTTCTCCAACAACAATTCTCTTTTATTATTCCTCTTCTCAAGTGCAATAACCCTCCTTCTTCCCTTCCTTTTGTTATTTCTCAACAGACTAATAGCAACCTTAGCCCTTCTTCCTCCAACAAAGGTAGTTCTTATTTTACCTTTTTGTGTCATCGGAGCTAGCCGAGATCATCGAAAAAGATGGTAAGATTTTTATTCTCTTTTCATTTCATCTTTGTAGCTATTTAGTTCAAGAGTATAATGTAATATAATAATTTTTATTTTTGTAATAATATAAAGGAGAGGTTTAACATTATGATAAAATTATTATCATAGAACTTTAAAATTACGAGTTCAAATCTTAAAAATAATGACCCTTCTCAGGATAAGATTATTATATTAAATTTAAGTTTATGGAATTATAGCGCTATATATATAATTGTATAGTAATTATGGAATTATTGCTATTATAATTGTATATATATGATTTTATAATTATTATAATAATATTAAAAATAATTTAAAAAAAAAATAAATATATATAGATATGGAATAGAGCATTCTTTTATAATAAATTTCCATTTTTGCCAGTAATTTTGCGTGTAAAAATGGTAAATGAACAAAAACAGAGTGGGCACAACATCCAACAACTTCTCTGTTTGGGGCATGGACGCTACACCAGGGCAGTATGCAGGTCTGCAGCCACATTGATGGCGACCGGGTCGGGAAACCATCAACGCAAGCTTCTAAAAAGCAGCAACGGCGCGATTAATAGCAACGCCAGTGCAATCATGATTGCTCCCCTACAGCAACAGCGTAGTGCTTGATGACTAAATAGCACTACTGCTCTTCCTTCAATGCACCAACCCGCTTTGTCCAACGGCCTCAGACTGCGGCAATCAATCCAGTTAATGGTTTTCGCACCCTCGTAAGCTCCGAAGACCAAGCCGCCTTCATACATTTCAATGCCATCACTACTTTTTACGTCTTCCCCTACACACAACAGAGCTCCCTCCTAATTCAGTTCCGTGATTAGGTAAGAAGAAATGGGAGCTTCCCCTTTGTCCTCCTTGCCCTCGTCGTCGTCTTCGTGGTTCCATCAGACGCCGCCTCCTCAAGGAGCATTAGCCGTCCAGCTGCTTCAGGTGAGGGAATAATATTGCAGCAAGGGAAGCTGGAGAGAATGCTGCTGCGAGTGGCAGGATCGAATCTTCCGGTCTGCTCTCACGCCTGCGGACCCTGCACGCCCTGTCGGCTGGCGATGGTGAGCTTCGGCTGCTCCCCCGCGTCGCTGGAAGAAGCAGAGACGTGCCCCATGGCTTACAAGTGCGTGTGTCGCAGCAAGTCCTACCCTGTGCCCTGACCTCTGCCCGACAGTCCACGCTCGTCATGATTGGTATGCATGCAGATTTTACTAGCTAGCTAGAAGATGACAAAACAATATTATTATTAGTTCGATCGCTATTGGTATTGTATTGTATTGGCTCAGCGAGCCAGCAGATCCACTACTCTACTGCTCAAATTATTAATTAATGTTTCGTTTGAATATAATTTTACTCGGGTGGGTAGGATTAAAATACGATGACACGTAAACCACGCGACGTCGAACGGATCATAAACGGGGGATCGACGTAGTTACAAGAGAGAATCGATCGATCGATCGATCGATGTCCCTAAAAACTGGATGTCGATCTGCAGGAGCGTAGGAGAGGAGGATCATACAAGTTCCGTACAGCATGTGTTGAAAAATTAATCGATAGATGTCAACCAAACCACACAGATCACTTAGCCACACAGCGACATTATTGTCATCCAAGATATATATATAGGCCAGGGAAAGTTTATCTTCCCCGGGTTGATACAAAATACACTAACGTTCTGCTTGGATATATAGGACAAAGAAAAAGTTCATTAATGAAAGGAGAAGAGAAGAGAAAGAAGAGGAAGGGAGGGGATGTAAATATTTAAGTTCTCTCATTTGAAAGGAAAGGAAGATTTATATTATTTTGTTTGAAAAGAATAAAAAGAGAATGAAAATTAAATATATAAAATTATAAAAATATTTTTATTTTTAAAATTAGATAATAATTTTATTTTTTATAGTATTAATATTTATTTATAAATATAAATTAATTATTTTTAAATAAAAAATTAATTCTTTTATAGAAGAGTTCATCTTATTATTCATTACTCTATTAGATGAACTAAAAGATTGTATTTATAAATTTAATTTATATATTTTAAGTCAATTATGTATTCAGTGTGCAGACTTCGCTGCATCATTTTGAGAAAATATTACTCTACTGATTTTTTTTATTTTATAAATTATCCATAAAACATCACAAATGTTATATTACTGCAATATGTGATAGTGATTTGAAATGACGGATATATTCGCAACTGGAGAATGATTAGCTTACAGATTTACTGAATAAAGAAAAAAATTTATAGTTATCTAATATATATATATAACGAGCCAAAATTTCAATGAATGTTTTATGATTGCAACATGTGATAGTAATTTGAAGCGACGGATATATTCGCAACTAGAGAATGATTAACTTACGGATTTACTGAACAAAGAAAAAAATTTATAGTTATCTAATAACGAGCCGAAATTTCGATAAAGAAGAAAGAAGAAAAAAGATTAAAGATTTTACTCAGCGAAAGAAATTTTAAGTTAAATAAATTATTTAAGAATTAATATTTTAAAACAGAGATAAAATTGGAATAAATAATATTTAGAGTTGTTTTCTCTCTCTCAATCAATCATAAGCATCTAAGTGCGTCGAGGAACACACGCGCAGATTAGTAAATTCTTCTATACATTATGTTATTAATTAAATTTAACTTATTTATCTATTTCTAACAATGCTTTTTTAGACTCAGGAGATGGGAAGGAGCCACTATTTATTGAGACATTTATCCGCACTTTTCAAAAAAAAGATAAGACTTAGAGCGGGGACAGAGCTAAAGCTATGAAGGTTTAAATTTTATTATTTAACTTAATTTAATTTTAATAGTTATGTATCTTTTTTAACTTATTAAATGTATTTATATTTCAATACAGGAAAAATATGAAGAGGTCGAGCTAGCACAGAGGAATTCAAGTGCTAGTGATGGATCTGAGCCCTCCGTAGGAAATGACCTGAATATCTGGTTGGAGGTGACTGGAGGATCGAAGGGGGAGGATATTGGGATTGGGTTCTCTGAGCAGAACTCATCGAGTTCCTGCCACCTCTTCTTCTTCTTCCACCCAACCGGTAATGAGGGCACAAATAGACAACCTAATTGAAGAAGTCTCTCATTTAAAAGGAATAATTAATCAAAGGGATGAAGAAATGAGAGAAATGCGCAGACAACAAACTGAAGAAATGAGAGAAATGCGCAGACAGCAGGAATTGATTATGAAGCATTTTCAGTTAGGCTCCGCTCCGAGTCAGCTTCCTCATGTTCCCGATGATGCCGGTGAAGACGGTGAAGACGACGATTCTTGATAGCCTAGTTGTGTATCATTTTAATTTTTCACACATTTAATATTGCTTTTACTTATTCCTATTTGTAACTCATTTTTAGTTACTAATTAATATTATTATTTTATTTTTAACAGGGTTGATGAAACCAAGGATGGCGAAGAGGTAAATTTTTACATATTTTACTTTATTTGTATAAATTAATGTTCTAATATTTCTGTTTTTTTTATGTAGGAACAGAAAAAGAAATTATGATGAAGAACAAATCAGTGATGCAGAAAGTATTACCCGAGGTTGATTCCGTGGACGGTGATACTTTTCTTTTCTGGTCGTCATTCAGCTGATACTTTCTTATGTATGTATTTTATTATGGATTTGGATGTTATATATGTTAGTTTGATACATTTGGAGTTTATGTTTCATATTTAGTTATGTTTGATACATGTGGACTTGTTTATTATGTATGTTACTATTCGATGTTATGTTTGATACATCAGAACTTAATTTGATATTATGTTATGTGGATGTTATGTTATGTTTGTGGATGTGTTTGGATATTATGTGAATGTTTTTATATGTTTATGGATATGGTTTAAATGTTATGTGGATGTTTTTATATGTTTGTGAATATGTTTGTATGTTTGTAATGTATTTGTAGATGTGGTTGGATATTATATTGTAAACAGGTTTCATATTTGAAGAAGCAGAATGAATCTGTAAATTTTTTTTTAATTTGCGATGAATTTTACGACGAATCCACTTTTCATCGCAAACTTATCGTAATTACACTGTGTATCGTGATTGGCGACGAAATTAGAAATTTGTCGCCAATTTGGCGATAAAATTACGATTTCGTCGCCAAATTGAGCAATTGGCAGTGAATTTTTGTGCACTTAAACTTGCGACGAAAAATTTTTTTCGTCCCAAACTTTGCGACGAAATAATTTTTCGTCCATAAATTTGGCGACGAATATTTTTTTTTGTCGCTAAAACTTGCGACGAATTTGGCGATGAATTTATTTATCGTCGCTAATTTTCCAACAAATTTAAAATTTTTCGTCGCCGTAGGTTGCGGCGAGCTATTGCCAACGAAAAATTTGTCGTCGCCAAATTCGTCGCAAATCGGATTTGCAACGAAAATTCTATATTTTTTCGTCACAAAATTCGTCGCAAATTACCTTTATTTTTGTAGTGGTCGCTCATTTTAAGATGAGATTATAAAAATTGAACACTTGAATTATAAAAAAAAATCATAAGTATCTAAGCAAAATAATATATATCTTAATGAGAGTAGACCTAAATTTTATATTGATTTTATAATTTATTCAAAATGATGATTATAAAAGGATACGTATCTTGAAGGAGTGAGTTAATCTAGCCAATGTTATTTGGGCAACTGATGATTATATACGTCAACAATCATCACAAATTTATCATAAATTATTGTGTATCGCAAATCTACGATGAATCCATTATCGTCGTAGATTTACGTTGAATACTAGTTTCCATCGTAAATCTATGACAAAAATCAATTTTTATCATACATTTATATATGAGTGAATTTTGTGACAAATCATATTTTCGTCATAAAATTACAATGAATTTTACGATGAAACAAAAGTTTGTCACAAAATTTATAACGAATTTATATTATTTCATCACAGAATTTAAAGATGACTTAATCATAAAAAAAAAATCATTGTAAAATTTATAATGAATTATTTTTTATATTTCAATGATCCCTAAGTTGATTTCAAGTCAACTTGCACCATAATTTTCACTAGAAATTTACTTGTTTAAGTTTAATATTTTCACCTAAATGGTCATTATTAGCTAATAGAAAATAGCTTCTCTCCATTCCCTTCATCCTTATGCTTCTCTATGTATATAACCAATGATCGAGTAGTAATCAAGTGTTCTATCCAAGCAGGAAGTTTTTGAAAGCTACCAAGAAAATTGGACATGGAAATGTAGCTCGCGAGCTTATGATTTGCTTGGCCGTGTTTTTAGCCCTTATCATGTCGGATGAATAGGTAGAAAGTCAGCCATATACACACCCAACTTTAGTCGATGACACCATCACGATGTGGCTCATAGCATAAACAAAGGAGGAACTCATCAGTTATTGTGGCCTAGAGAGACTTTGAAACCCTACGAAACCTTAGAAAATTCCATGTGTCGATGCTATTATTGTGGCAGAAAGATGATACCCTCACTCCGGGAACCCCTTCAGTACTGTCCCAAGCGATCATGTTGCTTTCATCAGTTATTTTCATTAGAACAGTTCACTTCTCTATTTCTAGTTTTTATGATTCTTGATGTAGAAGTAAAGACTTCAATGTAAAAGGAGATGCCTCAGTAGGTCTCATTAAATTCTCTTTTCCTGTTGGCATCGTGACTGATCCTGTTCATATTATGTGCATACATACACACTATATTGCCTATATTTTTTGAGAAGACTTGTTGGACTGCCATTAGCAAGAATTGAGTAATAATTTACTTGCATAATCAGGTGCAAGAGGAGATTCAAAACTAAGCAATAATTCCAGCTAACATTTCTGACAGATGACAAGAAGGACAAGTGAAATGCTAATGCAAAGGGATCTCAAGGAAAGAAAAGATGAAGTTTGCTTAGGACTAGGATTGTAAATGAATCGAATATTTGTGAATAAATTTAGTGTTCGATTTGGTAAGAATTTATTTATATTCGTTCAATACCACGATCAATTAAATAAACAAACCTGAATAACTCGTTAAACTAAACAAACAAACTTGAACATATATATTCAGTTCGTTAATATTTATGAACAATATTTGTGAATCATATTTATCAATAAAATTCTTATCAATATGCTAAATAAAGACAGAAAATTTTAAAATGAATAAATAAATTTATATTATCAAGCTCAATAATTAACCAAATAAATTTAAAATGTAAAAATTTTAAACAATCAAACAAACTTTAATTGTAAGTTTGATAACATCTAAACAAATCAATATCAAGCTCATAACGAACGAAACCAAATCAAGCTTAAATAATTGTTTCAAAAGTTTAATTCATTTTAGACTCGATTTGATTTAATTACTTTATCAAATAAGTTTGAACACCTTAAAACTTGACTCAACTCGGCTTGTTTACAACCCTACTAGGTGCTAAGAATCACACAACTGTTAGCAGTAGCCCTTCTTGCAGGAATTCTATGGCATCATTCTGAAGGACATGTCCAAGACCAGATAATCCACCTCTTATTCTTTTCTAAGTCGTAATACCATTTGTAAGTCTAATTTACCAGCTACAGAGCAAGACAAACACAGAAGTAATGGGCACAAGCATCATGAGATTCATAGGACTCAATTTTCTCAAATAATAGACAGCACAAGTGACTTGTGTGATTCTACAAGCAATGGTCCATACAAATACAATCAAATCTCTCGCTCGATTGGCGTTTGGATGACAGATGACATGCCAGACTGAAAGAATAAAAAAACACAAACAAACAAGAAGAAAACTGGAACAAGAAAACTCGAGCAAAATGGAATCCTTTGTATGGTGTTTTTCTTTGTGGGTTGCAAAATAATTTGTTTGAGGCAGTATTTGCTGGTCTTTGGCTTCCTAAGTAGTCTTTGTCTGCAAAAGAATGCCCTCTAAATACTACTCAACAAGTAACATTCCTGAATTTGAATTAAATGAGACAAACCTTGTTCAAGTACTTCACGTGAAGTTTCAATGCTTCATTGCATGCTTTCTTTGCATCCAATTCACCAGTTATGTCATTCAACATCTGCTAGAAAAGCCAGCCAGTGAGAAAGCAGTGGATGGAGATGAATGAGCAAAATGATGGGGTAGAAAATAGGAGGGAATCTAGAGACCTTCACTAGATCATCTAAACCCTTTGCCTCCAGCAGTAACCGTTTGTTCTTGGCCTTAAGAATGCTAGCTACTAGAAAGATGGACAGATTGGCCTGTTGATCTTTCCGACCTGACTTGAGACACTTCCTCTCAAACTTTCCATATTTCTTGAAGTCTTCATTTCCTGATTCATCTTGGTTTCTATTAGGAGAAGCATTGGACTCGTAGATGGTGAAAAGATGGGGATTGTACTCCATAGACCAGATGAGCTGATGAATAGGATAATTATGTCATATAATCTGTCAGACAATCAGCAATAATCAGTGTATATATGTGCGGTGACATGGTAAATGGGTTTGAGGAAAGCTTCAAATCAAAATTTCATGTGAGTTTAAATCCATTTCCAATCATCTTACATGATATTGAGGCCCATGGGCAGACAGTTTTTATACTAAAATATTGTATATTTACAATTTTAAAGGTAACTTTGAAAATATGAAGCTTACCTCCCAAAGGTACAATGCATCAACAAATGAGAACTCCCTGCGGAAAAGGACCATCAGCATTCTAAAGGCAAATAAATATTCCCCTCCATCTAGATTCACTGTCAAAAATTTCAGAAATAGAATAAGCTCCAGGAACATAAATTTACATATGGTCAGTGACACAAAAATGTATAACATACAGTTTTAACTCCAGCAAATGATAGAAATGATACCTATGTGTTCATGGAGCTTCGGATCAAGAATTTTTATAACAGAAGAAAGTAATGTCAACTGAGCCTGAACTCCAATGGTATTAGATGTGCATTTGAAATTTCCTCTCTAGAAAATGACAAAATAAAACCTTTATGACGTGAAGTTACTTTCTAACTTGAATAACATTTGTAAAAGAGAAAAACAAAATGGATGATAAATTGAAGATTGTAAACAAATTTTAACTTCTACTTATGAATACTATTGGATAGTATTTTAGCTTATCACATTTATGCTAAAATACGATATGCAAATAATCTTAAACAAAATTATGATGTAATTCAGATTTGAAGATCCTGGTAGCAGCTGCATTAATTGGAAACCACTCTAGAACAAGTTTTGACTTGCAAAAAAGCATTCGCCAGCATCAAAGAAATTGTTACTATCAAATATGCCTGAAATTAGTACTTGATCAGATAAACTCAACAATCAACTTCTTGCATCATTTCTGGAATTACAACTAAAAGCTCTTAAGTATTATTGGGGCATGAATGGCTCAAGAGACAGACTGTGATTAAATAATATCAGGACTTAAAGTTAAAGAAAACAATGACTTCTGTTCACAACATAAATATACATACCACTCTACGCATTAGACGTTCAAAGCACCAAAAAGCATCTGCCTCGTTTTCAATTAGAACTATTATCCCAGAACAAAGATCACTCATTCCTGTTAATAAACTGGTTATCAGAAACACAGCTCTCTGAAAAAAGTTTATAACAACTCCAGAAAACTAAAAATTTTCAAGTATATGCAAATTTCCACCTTGGCAGTAACCAATGTCCCTATCTATCCATGAATAGACTGCAAGAACATCCCATAGCCTTGCTTGATTCTCAGAGCTCTCATAGTAAAGAAGTGAGCGATCTGTACGAACAACATCCAAACCTAATTTCAAGAAATTAGGGAAAGCAGAATATTAGTTCTGGACATTTTTTTAAAATACTAAAAAAAAATGCATCTGTTCCA
>NC_133864.1:20550806-20589500 GCF_044706935.1 Curcuma longa
TTTTATGCAAAGTAAGATATACTACCGTATAAGACCCTTCTTTAGAATAAGATTATTATATTAAATTTAAGTTTATAGAATTATAGCGCTATATATATAATTGTATAGTAATTATGGAATTATCGCTATTATAATTGTATATATGATTCTATAATTATTATAATAATATTAAAAATAATTTTAAAAAAATAAATACATATAGATATGGAATAGAGCATTCTTTAATAATAAATTTCCATTTTTGCCGGTAATTTTGCGTGTAAAAATGGTAAACGAACAAAAACAGAGTGGGCACAACATCCAACAACTTCTCTGTTTGGGGCATGGACGCTACGCCAGGGCAGTATGCAAGTCTGCAGCCACATTGATGGCGACCGGGTCGGGAAACCATCAACGCAAGCTTCTAAAAAGCAGCAACGGCGGGATTAACAGCAACGCCAGTGCAATCATGATTGCTCCCCTACAGCAACAGCGTAGCGCTTGATGACTAAATAGCAAGACTGCTCTTCCTTCAATGCACCAACCCGCTTTGTCCAGCGGCCTCAGACTGCGGCAATCAATCCAGTTAATGGTTTTCGCACCCTCGTAAGCTCCGAAGACCAAGCCGCCTTCATACATTTCAATGCCATCACTGCTTTTTACTTCTTCCCCCTCTACATGTTTATGCATGTATATCCTTATACACACAACAGAGCTCCCTCCTAATTCAGTTCCGTGATTAGGTAAGAAGAAATGGGAGCTTCCCCTTTTGTCCTCCTCCTCCTTGTCGTCGTCGTCTTCGTGGTTCCATCAGACGCCGCCTCCTCAAGGAGCATTAGCCGTCCTGCTTCAGGTGAGGGAATAATAATATTGCAGCAAGGGAAGCTGGAGAGAATGCTGCTGCGAGTGGCAGGATCGAATCTTCCGGTCTGCTCTCACGCCTGCGGACCCTGCACGCCCTGTCGGCTGGCGATGGTGAGCTTCGGCTGCTCGTCCGCGTCGCTGGAAGAGGCAGAGACGTGCCCCATGGCTTACAAGTGCGTGTGTCGCAGCAAGTCCTACCCTGTGCCCTGACCTCTGTCCGACAGTCCACGCTCGTCATGATTGGTATGCATGCAGATTTTACTAGCTAGAAGATGACAAAACAATATTATTATTAATTAGTTCGATCGCGATTGGTATTGTCTTGTATTATCCAGATTCGATCGTCTTGGCTTTTAATTTATTAATTAATGTTTCGCTTGAATATAATTTTACTCGGGTGGGATTAAAATACGATGACACGTATACTGCGCGATGTCGAACGGATCATGAACGGGGGATCGACGTAGTTACAAGAGAGAATCAATCGTCGATCGATCGATGTCCCTAAAAACTGGATCTCGATCTGCAGGTGCGTAGGAGAGGAGGATCATACAAGTTGCGTACAGCATGTGTTGAAAAAGTAATAGATAGATGTCAACCAAACCACACAGATCACTTAGCCACACAGCGACATTATTGTCATCCAAGATATATATATAGGCCAGGGAAAGTTTTATCTTCCCGGGTTGATACAAAATACACTAACGTTCTGCTTGGATATATAGGACAAAGAAAAAATTTATTAATGAAAGTAGAAGAGAAGAGAGAAAAGAAGGGAGGGGATGTAAATATTTAAGTTCTCTCATTTGGAAGGAAGGAAAGATTCATTAATGTGTTATTCTGTTTAAATAGAATAAAAAGAAAAAGTTCATTACTGAAAAGAGAAAAAAAGAGAAAGAAGAGGGAGGGGATGTAAATATTTAAGTTCTCATCTGGAAGGAAGGGAAGATTCAATAATATGTGTTATTTTATTTGAAAAGAATAAAAAAAGAATGAAAGTTAAATATATAAAATTATAAATATTAATATTTTATTTTATTTTAAAGAATGAAAGTTATTTTATTTTCATTTTTAAAATAGACAATGATTTTATTTTTTATAATATTAATATTTATTTTATAAATATAAATTAATTATTTTTTAAATAAAAAATTAATTCTTTTATAGAAGAGTTCATCGTATTATTTATTACTCTATTAAATGAACTAATAGATTATATTCATAAATTTAATTTATATATTTTAAGTGAATTGTATATATGTTCAGTGTGCAGACTTGACGCATCATTTTGAGAAAATATTACTCTATTAAATTTTTTTATTTTATAAGTTTTTCATAAAACATCACAAATGTTATATTAATACTGCAACATGTGATAGTGATTTGAAATGACGGATATATTCGCAACTGGAGAATGATTAACTTATGAATTTACTGAACAAAGAAAAATTTTATAGTTATCTAATAACGAGCTGAAATTTCGATGAATGTTTTATGATTGCAACATGTGATAGTAATTTGAAGCGACGGATATATTCGCAACTAGAGAATGATTAACTTACGGATTTACTGAACAAAGAAAAAAATTTATAGTTATCTAATAACGAGCCGAAATTTCGATAAAGAAGAAAGAAGAAAAAAGATTAAAGATTTTAAGCGAAAGAAATTTTAAGTTAAATAAATTATTTAAGAATTAATATTTTAAAACAGAGATAAAATTGGAATAAATAATATTTAGAGTTGTTTTCTCTCTCTCAATCAATCATAAGCATCTAAGTGCGTCAAACACGCGCAGATTAGTAAATTCTTCTATACATTATGTTATTAATTAAATTTAACTTATTTATCTATTTCTAACAATTCTTTTGGGTTTCAAGAGATGGGGAAGGAGCCACTATTTATTGAGACATTTACCCGCACTTTTCAAAAAAAAGATAAGACTTGGAGCGGAGATAGAGCTAAAGCTATGAAGGTTTAAATTTTATTATTTAACTTAATTTAATTTTAATAGTTATGTATCTTTTTATACTTATATAAATGTATTTATATTTCAATACAGGAAAAATTTGAAGAGGCCGAGCTAGCACAGAGAAATTCAAGTGCTAGTGATGGATCTGAGCCCTCCGTAGGAAATGACCTGAATATCTGGTTGGAGGTGACTGGAGGATCGAAGGGGGGGAGGATATTGGGATTGGGTTCTCTGAGCAGAACTCATCGAGTTTTCTGGCACCTCTTCTTCTTCTTCCACCCAACCGGCAATGAGGGCACAAATAGACAACATAAGTGAAGAAGTCTCTCATTTAAAAGGAATAATTAATCAAATGGATGAAGAAATAAGAGAAATGCGCAGACAACAAACTGAAGAAATGAGAGAAATGCGCAGACAACAGGAATTGATTATGAAGCATTTTCAGTTAGGCTCCGCTCTGAGTCAGCTTCCTCATGTTCCCGATGATGCCGGTGAAGACGGTGAAGATGACGATTTTTGATAGCCTAGTTGTGTATCATTTTAATTTTTCACACATTTAATATTGCTTTTACTTATTCCTATTTGTAACTCTTTTTTAGTTACTAATTAATATTATTATTTTATTTTTAACAGGGTTGATGAAACCAAGGATGGCGAAGAGGTAAATTTTAACATATTTTACTTTATTTGTATAAATTAATGTTCTAATATTTCTGTTTTTTTATGTATGAACAGAAAAAGAAATTATAATGAAGAACAAATCAGTGATGCAGAAAGTATCACCTGAGGTTGATTCCGTGGACGGTGATACTTTTCTTTTCTGGTCGTCATTCAGCAGATACTTTCTTATGTATGTATTTTATTATGGATTTGGATGGATGGTATGTTAGTTTGATACATTTGGAGTTTATGTTTCATATTTAGTTATGTTTGATACATGTGGACTTGTTTATTATGTATGTTACTATTCGATGTTATGTTTGATACATCAGAACTTAATTTGAGTTGTTGTTTATATGGATGTGTAAGTAATATGTATTTATGTTTGTGGATGTGTTTGGATATTATGTGGATGTTTTTATATGTTTATGGATATGTTTGATGTTATGTGGATGTTTTTATATGTTTGTGGATGTGTTTGTATGTTTGTATTGTATTTGTAGATGTGGTTGTGGATATTGCATTGTAAACAGGTTTCATATTTGAAGAAACAGAATGAATCTGTAAATTTTTTTTTAATTTGCGACGCGACGAATCCAATTTTCATCGCAAAATTATCGTAATTACATTGTGTATCGTAATTGGCGACGAATCCCTAATTTCGTCGCCAATTTGCGACGAAATCGTAAATTCGTCGCCAATTTGGCGATGAAATTGTAAATTCGTCGCCAATTTGGCGATGAAACTGTGGTTTCGTCACCAATTTCGTGACAAATTTAGGGTTTTGTGCCAATTGGCGACGAAATTAGGCATTCATCGCCAAATTGAGCAATTTTTTCGTCGCCAAACTTGCGACGAAAATTAAAATTTGTCGCCAAATTTGTGCAACGAATTATGCCAATTGCTCAATTCACTGCACCTAAACTTTACGACGAAAAAGTTTTTTCGTCCCGTTACGACGAAATAATTTTTCGTCCCTAAATTTAGTGACGAATATTTTTTTTGTCGCTAAAACTTACAACGAATTTTGCGATGAATTTATTTTTCGTCGTTAAGTTTCCAACGAATTTAAAATTTTTCGTCGCCATAAATTGCGGCGAGCTATTGCCAACGAAAAATTTTTCGTCGCCAAATTCGTCGCAAATGTAATTTGCGACGAAAATTTTTTATTTTTTCGTCACAAAATTCGTCGCAAAATGCCTTTATTTTTGTAGTGCGTCGCTCATTTTAAGATCAATGAGATTATAAAAATTAAATACTTAAATTATTAAAAAAAATCATAAGTATCTAAGCAAAATAATATATATCTTAATGAGAGAAGACCTAAATTTTATATTGATTTTATAATTTATTCAAAATGATGATTATAAAAGGGTATGTATCTTGAAGGAGTGAGTCAATCTAGCCAATGTTATTTGGGCAACTGATGATTATATATGTCAACAATCATTGCAAATTTATCATAAATTATTGTGTATCGTAAATCTGTGATGAATCTATTATCATCGTAGATTTATATCGAATACCAGTTTCCATCATAAATCTACGATGAAAATTAATTTTTATTGTACATTTATATATGAGTGAATTTTGTGATAAATTATATTTTCACATAAAATTACAATGAATTTTACGACGAAACAAAAGTTTGTCACAAAATTTATAATGAATTTATATTATTTTATTACAGAATTTAAAGATGACTTATTAATCATGAAAAAATTTTCATTGCAGAATTTGTAATGAATTATTTTGTAAAATTCAAGGATCCCCAAGTTGATTTCAAGTCAACTTAATTGCACCGTAATTTTCACTTGAAATTTACTTGTTTAAGTTTAATATTTTCACCTAAATGGTCATTATTAGCTAATAGAAAATAGCTTCTCTCCATTCCCTTCATCCATATGCTTCTCTATGTATATAACCAATGATCGAGTAGTAATCAAGTGTTCTATCCAAGTAGGAAGTTTTTGAAGGCTACCAAGAAAATTGGACGTGGAAATGTAGCTCGCGAGCTTATGATTTGCTTGGCCGCATTTTTAGCCCTTATCATGTCGGATGAATAGGTAGAAAGTCAGCCATATACACACCCAACTTTAGTCGATGATACCATGACGATGTGGCTCATAGCATAAACAAAGGAGGAACTCATCGTTTCCACATAACTGTTGAGTACCTAGAGAGACTTTGAAGCCCTACAAAACCTTAGAAAATTCCATGTGTCTATGCTATTATTGCAGCAGAAAGATGATATCCTCACTCCAGGAACCCCTTCAATACTATCCCAAGCGATCACTTCTAGTTTTTGTGATTCTTGATGTAGAAGTAAAGACTTCAATGTAAAAGGAGATGCCTCAGTAGGTCTCATTAAATTCTCTTTTTCCTGTTGGCATCGTGACTGATCCTGTTCATATTATGTGCATACATACACACACTATTGCCTATATTTTTTGAGAAGACTGGTTGGATTGCCATTAGAATGAGTTGAGCAATAATTTACTTGCATAATCAGGTGCAAGAGGAGATTCAAAACTAAGCAATAATTCCAGCTAACATTTCTGACAGATGACAAGAAGGACAAGTGAAATGCTAATGCAAAGGGATCTCAAGGAAAGAAAAGATGAAATTTGCTTAGGACTAGGATTGGAAATGAATCGAATATTTGTGAATAAATTTAGTGTTCGATTTGGTAAGAATTTATTTATATTCGTTCAATACACACAAGATCAATTAAATAAACAAACTTGAATAACTCGTTAAACTAAACAAACAAACTTGAACATATATATTAAGTTAGTTAATATTCATGAACAATATTTGTGAATCATCTTTATCAATAAAATTCTTATCAATATACTAAATAAAGATAGAATATTTTAAAATGAATAAATAAATTTATATTATCAAGCTCAATAATTAATCAAATAAATTTAAAATATAAAAATTTTAAACAATCAAATAAACTTTAATGGTAAGTTTGATAACATCTAAACAAATCAAGGTTAAGCTCATAACGAACGAAACCAAATCAAGCTTAAACAATTATTTCAAAAGTTTAATTCATTTTAGACTCGATTTGATTTGATTACTTTATCAAATAAGTTTGAACAGCTTAAAACTTGACTCAACTCGGCTTGTTTACAACCCTAAAACTTGACTCAACTCGGCTTGTTTACAACCCTACTCGGTGCTAAGAATCACACAACTGTTAGCAGTAGCCCTTCTTGCAGGAATTCTATGGCATCATTCTGAAGGACATGTCCAAGACCAGGTAATCCACCTCTTATTCTTTTCTAAGTCATAATACCATTTTAAGTCTAATTTACCAGCTACAGAGCAAGACAAACACAGAAGTAATGGGCACAAGCATCATGAGATTCATAGGACTCAATTTTCTCAAATAATAGACAGCACAAATGACTTGTGTGATTCTACAAGCAATGGTCCATACAAATACAATCAAATCTCTCGCTCCATTGGCGTTTGGATGACGGATGACATGCCAGACTGAAAGAATAAAAACAAACAAACAAACAAGAAGAAAACTCGAGCAAAATGGAATCCTTTGTATGGTGTTTTTCTTTGTGGGTTGCAAAATAATTTGTTTGAGGCAGTATTTGCTGGTCTTTGGCTTCCTAAGTAGTCTTTGTCTGCAAAAGAATGCCCTCTAAATACTACTCAACCAGTAACATTCCTGAATTAGAATTAAATGAGACAAACCTTGTTCAAGTACTTCACGTGAAGTTTCAATGCTTCATTGCATGCTTTCTTTGCATCCAATTCACCAGTTATGTCATTCAACATCTGCTAGAAAAGCCAGCCAGTGAGAAAGCAGTGGATGGAGATGAATGAGCAAAATGATGGGGTAGAAAATAGGAGGGAATCTAGAGACCTTCACTAGATCATCTAAACCCTTTGCCTCCAGCAGTAAGCGTTTGTTCTTTGGCCTTAAGAATGCTAGCTACTAGAAAGATGGACAGATTGGCCTGTTGATCTTTCCGACCCGACTTGAGACACTTCCTCTCAAACTTTCCATATTTCTTGAAGTCTTCATTTCCTGATTCATCTTGGTTTCTATTAGGAGAAGCATTGGACTCGTAGATGGTGAAAAGATGGGGATTGTACTCCATAGACCAGATGAGCTGATGAATAGGATAATTATGTCATATAATCTGTCAGACAATGAGCAATAATCAGTGTATATATGTGTGGTGACATGGTAAATGGGTTTGAGGAAAGCTTCAAATCAAAATTTCATGTGAGTATAAATCCATTGCCAATCATCTTACATGATATTGAGGCCCATGGGCGGACAGTTTTTATACTAAAATATTGTATATTTACAATTTTAAAGGGAACTTTGAAAAAATGAAGCTTACCTCCCAAAGGTACAATGCATCAACAAATGAGAACTCCCTGCGGAAAAGGACCATCAGCATTCTAAAGGCAAATAAATATTCCCCTCCATCTAGATTCACTGTCAAAAATTTCAGAAATAGAATAAGCTCCAGGAACATAAATTTACATATGGTCAGTGACACAAAAATGTATAACATACAGTTTTAACTCCAGCAAATGATAGAAATGATACCTATGTGTTCATGGAGCTTCGGATCAAGAATTTTTATAACAGAAGAAAGTAATGTCAACTGAGCCTGAACTCCAATGGTATTAGATGTGCATTTGAAATTTCCTCTCTACAAAATGACAAAATAAAACCTTTATGACGTGAAGTTACTTTCTAACTTGAATAACATTTGTAAAAGAGAAAAACAAAATGGATGATAAATTGAAGATTGTAAACAAATTTTAACTTCTACTTATGAATACTATTGGATAGTATTTTAGCTTATCACATTTATGCTAAAATACGATATGCAAATAATCTTAAACAAAATTATGATGTAATTCAAATTTGAAGATCCTGGTAGCAGCTGCATTAATTGGAAACCACTCTAGAACAAGTTTTGACTTGCAAAAAAGCATTCGCCAGCATCAAAGAAATTGTGACTATCAAATATGCCTGAAATTAGTACTTGATCAGATAAACTCAACAATCAACTTCTTGCATCATTTCTGGAATTACAACTAAAAGCTCTTAAGTATTATTGGGGCATGAATGGCTCAAGAGACAGACTGTGATTAAATAATATCAGGACTTAAAGTTAAAGAAAACAATGACTTCTGTTCACAACATAAATATACATACCACTCTACGCATTAGACGTTCAAAGCACCAAAAAGCATCTGCCTCGTTTTCAATTAGAACTATTATAGGGGAACAAAGATCACTCATTCCTGTTAATAAACTGGTTATCAGAAACACAGCTCTCTGAAAAAAGTTTATAACAACTCCAGAAAACTATAAATTTTCAAGTATATGCAAATTTCCACCTTGGCAGTAACCAATGTCCCTATCTATCCATGAATAGACTGCAAGAACATCCCATAGCCTTGCTTGATTCTCTAAGCTCTCATAGTAAAGAAGTGAGCGATCTGTACGAACAACATCCAAACCTAATTTCAAGGAATTAGGGAAAGCAGAATATTAGTTCTGGACATTTTTTAAAAATATTTTTAAAAAATGCATCTGTTCCAACAAAAATATCATGAAATAGCAACACTGTTGAGCATTTTATGAAACTAAGCAGTCATATGAAACACCTGGCAATGAAAATTTTGATTTCAAAACTAAATTATCTTAGTTAATCAAGACATCAAAATGTCTTCAAAAGTAGAAGCACAAAGATTTAGCTGGTAGCCTAAACTGGAAATGTTAGCATCATCCATACCCATCAGTAGCATGACAGTTAGTTCTGCCGTGGTGAGCTATATAAAACCAAGCTCTTTTTAGTTATTCAAATTGACTATATGAAGCAAATTGCATGTATTTTGCCATTCAACTCTATAAAAAGCTAAATCACTAGTAACACTCGAGCCATTATTAGGTTGTCTGATATCAGAACCAGGAGTCTAGAGAGAAATGGCAAGACAAGGTTGTCTTCATTCCCGTGATTCCAATTTCCAAGATAATAAAGTAAAGCAACTTCTATTAAATCCCATTTTAGTCTTTACGAATAACCCAATGAGGCCACAAAGTAATGCCCAAGCTAGATTGCTAGATTATTTGAGAAATCTAAAACACTTAGCAGTCAGGTTCTAAATATTCCACAAGAATTATATCGTTTTTTATTATTGCCAAAAGTAATACACTTGGAATACTAGGGTTGATTTGTGAACTTAATGGATAAGTATGTTATCCAATTATCCAACTACTATGGCAATGACAATCAGTTCCTTTAATTATAATATACAGTTACATTACTTCTTGCCGAAGTCCTCATAATTGCCTCATTCCTTTGCAAAACAATCATGTTAAAGTGGGGAAGATTATTAGTATTACCTGTAGTTAGTCTCCTCTATCTTGATATACATTATTATTATTAGTGTATTTTACATTTTTCACCCCTTCCAGTTGGTATATTAAGCTCTAATCTATTTACAATTTGATCCACAACGCCCCTCTCAAGCTATTCAAATATATTGTAAAACACTAACTTCTTACAAACATACTAAATTCTAGAATCTCTTAGAAACTTAGCGAGAAAATCTACTGGCAAGCTGGTCATTTGAACTGATCCATAGACTACATTCTTCACTACTACTGAGACATGGGGTTCACTAACAACCTAACAAGAAACTCTCAAGTGCATAATACTGAAATCTATTCTCTAATATGAATCAAGGTTACGAAATCTGGAATAGAAATGCCCCAAGAATAAAACCATTTTTTAATTAAAAATCAAATATCATTGAAAAGTGATTTTTATTTCAATGTCGACAAAAAGGTCATCAACAGATGCCTTGTGTCACAAAATATATAATCCACTCATGCTTTCAATTTGAATAGCTAAAATATTTGAATATTGATTTTTAATCCAATGCCAATTAAAAAATGTCATCAAAAAGACAGTGTATCAGAAAATATGTATTCCACTTATTTGAGAACTAAATATGACTCATACATTAAACATGAAACCGTAGAGATGTGAGCAAAATAACAATCCTCATAAATGAAAAGAACAATCTTGCATCAAACAGGGAATCGTCCCCATCCAATCCAATAAAGAGTAGGGACAAACCATGGTCAAAGATAAAAAAAAAATGAAAAAATAAAAGAAAATTTCCAACTGATTCACCAGAAAATTATATGGAGATTGCAAATATTATGAGTTCTCACCAATCTGATGTAAGGTAAGTTTCCATTGAATGACTTCTTTGTCCAGATTTATACTATCATTTCTATATTCTGGTATTGATGAATCTACTTCATTTGATTTTTCTTCCTCGCCTAAATTAGCACCATTACTCGAAGTATCCACGATAGGCTGACCATCTTCTGTAATGATAGGTGCCACAACTATTCTTCCACTGCCAACTCTCTTTTCGATTTCATGGCATTTTGACTTGATCTTCTCATATTCTAACCTGCCAAACCACTTTAATTGGTTAGAGTTGCTCCAAAGAACTAACATCTAAAATGCGAACAGAGATAATGAAAATATCAAGCCATTTTGTAATCCTGATAAAAGCAGCACAAGCAATAAGAATAGTACCAAATGATATAAAAGGAATCATTACCTTCGTTTTTCTCTTAATTGAGTACGCTCATTGAAAGTACTTTTAGGATCATAACACCCAAGCAAAAACTCCCAGACTGCTCCTTTTATGTTTGGATGAACACCCTGACATGGCGCCCAATAGAGATGAAAGGTTATGTATGCAAAATAAGTGCAAAGGTTCAGAGCAGAAGAAATAGATATTTCAAATAAAATACGTCCAGAAGAAAACAGTCCTTCAAGAAACGACATTCAAGCAATCTCAAAAAATATAGCAATTGGCTAGTAGTTACTGCACCTTTTACACTCAGTTGTCAATAATGATGTTTTCTCAACATCAGGGTGCTCAAAAATAGTGATAACATAATTAAGTTTCATGCACTACAACCCAGCAAATAGCTGCAATGAAGATATGACTTTAAGCAGAATTCAAGGGCGATAAAAGATCTCTACAGCCAATCTCAAAATGGTAACCAAGGTTTAAAATTTTGAGAGGTATCGGAGTTTTGATTTATGACCGAAACAATACGTCATCTTGATCAACGTATGAGATGCCGACCTGTGTCGGCCGGCATAGGCATAATTTATCGTTCAATCCACCAACTGGCATAACACAGCCAAGTGCGGAGCCGTGAGGTCCGCCACGACCTTTCAGTAGGTCGCGTGGTCTACTGTGACCTCACAGCAAATCACGGGATCCGCCACGACCTCATGGGGTAGCTCAGTACGCGAAGCCTGGTATTGTGTCCTTCGTTTTATTCTTTATTTTTCCTTTCTTTCTCTTTTTCCTGCTGTTTCTATATTGTTTTTATTTTTTCCACCAAAAATTGATTTTCCTCTATTAATTGTTTTCTACATTCATCAATAAAGGGTAGTATGATAGCGAAGTTCCCACCAATGTGGAGTCCTAGGAAAAAGTATATTGTATGCAACCTTATCTTGCATTGTAAAAGGTTATTTCTGCGACTCAAACCCATGACCTTCAAGTAACACGGCAACAACTTTACCATTGTGCCAAGGCTCCCCTTCATCAATGGGAGAATTTTTTTGCTTCCATCCATCTATGATTAATTTTTTCCCTTCATGTGTGTACGAGGTAAACAAAGAAAAAAAATCTCTTTACATAAGAAGAATACAAATTATTAGAAAAGATAAAAAATATAATATAATATAATTTCTAATCGTATAAAATGTGCTATTATTAATGAATTAAATTATTTTATATATAGATTTAATTTAACTTAATTTTAATTGATTATAATAAATACAAATTAAATCCAATTTAAATATACTTGATCGTGTTATATATACTTTGTGACTTCAATTAATCCTAAATTGACTTTTTTACTCAATAAGGATCTCACGTTTTACAAAATAATATCAAATTTAACTCAATAATAAACATCTACAGTAATCAAATATTTATAAAAAAATTAATTAATATATTTTATATTTTTAAAAGTATCAAAATCATGACACGATACTGAAACCGTATCATTCCAATCATAAATCGAAACTCCGACATGACTCAAAATTTTAAACCTTGATTTTGATACTTTTTAAATATAAAATACATTAATTGAAAAATATTGTTATTAATACTTATTACTATAGATGCTTACTAAAATAATGACAACCCGGTGCACAAAGCTCCCACCAATGCGGGGTCCCAAGGAAAGGTCTATTGTACGCAGTCTTACCCTGCTTTGTAAAAGGTTATTTTCGAGACTCGAACCCGTGACATCTAGGTCACATAGCAACAACTTTACAGTTGCGCCAAGACTCTCCTTCACTATAGATGCTTACTGTTGAGTTAAATTTGATATTATCTCGTGAAATGTTTGATTTAATTGAGTAAAAGTCAATTTAGGATTAACTAAAGTTTACCAAGTAAACATGGAAAGATCAAGTAGGTTTAAATTAGATTTAGCTGACAATTTAAAATTAAACTAAATTTATATATATAATAATTTAATTCATTAGTAATAGTATATTTTATAAGGTTAGAAATTATCTTTATTATTAATTTTTTATCTTTCCTAATAATCTATATTCTTCATCCTTAAAGAGGTTTTTTTTGTTTACCTCGTGGTAAACACAACTTGAAGGGAAAAAATAACCATTGACGAAATATAAGAAAAAAATTATATTATATATTTTTTTCTCCCCCGGAATGGACGAATGTAGGAAAAAATTAACAAAGGGAAAGTAATTTTCAATGGAAAAAATGAGTGGAAAAAAAAAAAAAAAAGGAAAAACTTAAAAAAGAAAAGAAAGGAAAAAGAAGAAAAAGAAGAAAAAAGGGGGAAAGGAAAAAAATCAAAAAAAAAAAGAAAGCAAAAAAATTAAAAAAAAAAAGAAAGCAAAAAAAAGGACCAATCGCCACCCGCCACGAGGTCACAGCAGACCCCACGACCTGCCACTAGGTCACGGAGGCGTTTGCGACCTCATGGCTCCGAGTTTGGTGTCGTGTCGGTAGGCGAGCGGAACGGTAAATTCCACCTGTATCGACCGACACAGGTCGACATCTCAAACCATGTTTTTATCATAGATCTACAATAGACTTCTATTGTAAAATATGTTCAATATCGTGAACATCTCACATTCAATCTCAATCAAGTCCCCACAAACATCTCACATTCAATCTCAACCAAGTCCCCCTTTTTCTATGCCCCCGTGAATAAGGAAGGAAATACAATATTACAAATTTGTTAACTCAATGGGATTAGAAGATACAAGGATGAAGTGAAACATGAACTTCGTACAACTAGAAATACAAATGTGTTTCTCTATGCAATTTTTGGCAACTAGTGAAGCAAAATCTTGTTTTTCATCCAGTCTTTATGAACAATTTTTGTGGATTTTCACAGCTTTTTGTCTAGAGATCATTAGTAATTATATTGACATTTTTTTTCCTTTTTTTAATAGTTGGAGATGGTCATCACTCATCCAGACATACACGCTTGAATGATCAAACTGATAACAGAAAAGAAATCACCCATTATTGACATGATGTGGATGGGGACATGCAAAGTCTATGGTATGTATTTTACATCTAGAATTGTAGTTTGTAAATCTCATAGTTAAGTGGGGCACAATTATCATCTGAACAGGTAACAGAATAGATTATGTATAGCATCACTAATGTGGAGCAAAAATCATTCTCAAAATCTGAAAGAGAAGGTTATCACACTGGCACTGCTAAGAGATGCTATGTATTTTGGCCAGCGTTACCATCCTGTTTCTATTTGCTTACAGGATGAGTTCATTGGTCTCAATAACCAGCAACCTGATTTTGGCTCAACTATCATTAAATAATTACCATCTAGTAACAATCCTGGTCATTTGTTTAGGCACATTAGTATGTACTAGTGGAACTAATGTATTTGTAAATCCAAAAACAAATCAAGCAAATGCAATAAATAAATTAGTACACTACACAGATTACTGACCCCTCTTTGTATTCGTCTAAGCACTCTAGCTATATCCAAATAACCTTCCTCAGAAAAGGATGACTGCCATCTTCTTTCACTAAGAGTTTTCCCAGGCTGCATAAATATAGAAATGCCATGTCAAAAAGACAATGTTCATGAATGAAAGACTATCATTATGCAACTGATGAGAATATCCAAAGACCTCCATATAATCAGGTTGAATCAAATGACCATCCTACTTAGCAAACAGTTGTGTTATAAATTAGTTGATGTCGTGTAACCTGGATGTTACGGGTTCAAGCCTCGGAAACATCCTCTTGTAAAGCAGGGTAAGGTTGTGTAAGACCCTTTCCCAAGATCCCGCATTGGCGGGAGCTTCGTGCACCGGGCTACCCTTTAACAGAAGGTCACAAATTCTACCAAAAAACATCCCCTGATCAAGCATAGGAATTGAGTCATTCAAAACATAACCCCAAGAGTTAGGCTTGTACTTAACTTAAAGGCGAAGTTTAGAGATGATGTAAAGCTGAAGCTCATCCTGTAAATGTAGGAGGTCAAATTTTATTGTGGTAAACATTACTAACTGATCTTTGATGAGTTCTGTTGGACTTGTGAACTTGGATGCAAGAGCTTTTGTTGGTATGCATGGCTTACTTGATAATGCTATTATACAGTTAACTTGGCTTAATTATCTGAAGTTAAAGGGCACACGCCATCTTGTCCCTAATAATGTGATTCACTAATTCAGCAGTTCTTGGGTATAGATTTAGAATGTAACACTGCACTATGAGAAGCAACTTAACCTTGCAACTTAAATGACACCAATATCCAAGAAGGTACAGCTTCATGTTAAAAACCAATTAGAGGACCAATGTCTACTCCTGAGTTCTAACTACTAATGAATAGCAAGTATTCAGATATGACAATTGCTGAAACAGATACAGAAAGATTTTTAACTTTGCCTGCCTTATAATATTGATTTGACTATATAACTCTAAACTTTACTATGAAGTAGAAGCCTATCATATTCCACCTTAAAAGAATTCTTTTTTTACAAAAAATTGATCCATAGGGGTTTAATATTTGCACTGTATAAGGGGCTAATACTTTGAGAATGTGTAGAATAAACATTTATGGAACAGATGCACATCTTACCACTATGGCATAGGTAACTTGGCTTCTCATGCACATCTTATAGCATGAGTAGAATGAGGTGAATTTTCTTCTATTACCAAAAGGCTAGGAATCAAGTAACGCTACGTTTTGAGTCCTAGAGATCTTTGCCAAAAACCTACAGTAGATAAGTTTTATGGGAACATAGTGGTCGCCAACAAGTAAAATGCAATGCAATACCTTAGAGTAGAAGTGACAATAAAGAATGCAGGGGTTTAAGTGAATGCAACTCTCTGCAGATGGCTTACTCACAAGCAAGAAGCGACCACATTGCTTTGAGCTGGGCACTTCCGCTGGTCAAGAAGTTAGAAACCTAAATAGGAATCAAAAGGAGAAAATCCTTTGTCCATTTCTCCAACTCTGGAGCTTCAAAAGGTTGAGAAAGGACACATTTTTATCCTTCCAACTGTTTTTCCCCAACAATCACAAAATGGTGCCTACAATACTAACAAAATAAAGAAAACACTACAGATAACCAGTTGAATTTTACGCTGTAATGCCAACAACATTTGAGAAGAAAAAACAGCATATGCACAGAAAAGAAAAAAAAAAATTGAAGAGGACGCAATCTGAAACTGATCGAGTAACTGACCGTCGGCTTGAAATGAGAAACAGGAACATCCTCACGGCAATCAAGCTTAATCGGGTAAAACGCATCAGGATCACCCCAGTCTTCAGGAATCGAAATGCAACATCTAAACATTGACCCAAATACAAAACACAACGCAACTCCTCTAACAGCCCGTCCTCGATTCCGCCGTTCTCGCAACGGAAGCGAAGGCGTCAAACCCTACCTCCTCCCTTGCCCAATCAAAAAAAAAAAAAAAAAAAAACAGATCTTAGATTTCAGAAAGTAACCTCTGTTTGTTGGAGAACCGAGGAATTACCTGAGATTGCTGTACACTGTCTGATAGGATTAAAAAAGACCAGAAAAGCTAGCAGTAGCTCGATCGAATCTGGAGGGATGAATTAATGGAGACATGAAGACGAAATTGCTAGGAACAGAGATCTATAGGTAAGGGGGTGCTTTCATGGGAATTCTCGTACAATCCATATAATAAAAGGACGATTCGAGTCGCGGTGAAAATTGGGCCGGCCTCTCACGGCCCAGCCCGGCCCGCTACAGCTGGTTTGGACCGTTTGTGTCCGGCCGGGTTATAATTCTATCGATTAAATTTTCATGACTCTTTTTTATACATAATCAAGTTTTAACCAAAAACATAATTATATGTCAAAACAATATTAGATGACAAACTTTTATGGCGTGGTTCTCTATATTTTCTATGTTCTATATTGACTGACTTGATCATTCTTGAATGTATAAAATATATTGATTTATTTTGGTCTCTTCATTTTTTTAAAAAAAAAATACATTTTTATTATAAATTTAGTCAAATTATTTTTTAAAACTATGGTTGATTCACCCTATTCAATTAATGCATTTCATATGATATTTTGACGACAAAAATGCCACACAAATTTATCTAGTTTGCTTAATTAATGCCTCTGTTGTCCATTTGCTTTAACGAAAAGTAATTACGAGAAAAATGAAATCATAAAATCACTTATGAAATTTGATCGTAGATAGTTACGGATCATGATTTGGAATCGATGAGGCAATTCAACGATTCAGAATTGTCAGTTCGATGATTCTTTAATACCGACCTCTTAATCATCCAAGACGGTTACAGTTTGAAACCACTCGTTCACGATTCGATTCACAATTCGTTATGGTTCAATATTATTAAAAATTATAAACTTATAAAAATATATATTAAAAGAATTACAGTTATTTAAGTTGTTTATGCATCACCTTAAAATATAAGAGAATCAAAGCTCATAGTTCTCTTACTTTTTTTATCATTCCTGAGTGTATTCCTTATATTCATTTAGCACCTCTCATCCATTAATTATCAAATAATGTTCGTGCTTCTAAGAAGTCGGGAGACAAAGTAGATTTTCGTTCATCTAATATATTATCTTCAGAACTAAGTATTTGTTCTACAGTAATAGTTGATATTGGATAAGTTAGAATTTTTTTTGCTACGATGGAAGGATAGAATAACTTTGAGTCTTCTACAACCACCATATAGAATATCAAAATTTGAATCGCTATCTATGTCACTGAAATCAAAAGAAGTTATAAAATAATCCTTAAATTCCTATATGAAATTTAAAGATCCTCTTGGACGTTTCATCCATTCTCTTAATAAAGTTGTGCATTTATAAATTTTAAATTATTATTGCTTCTAATATTTTATTTTCGAATATGTTAGTTTCTAATTCATATTTTAAATTATAATCTTCATAAGTACTATATAAATTATTTTTAATATTTTTATAATATTAACTAGATTAGGAAAAGATGGGAATAATATTTCATGTAAAATACCTAATTTAACTCAGGTCTAAAATAAATACAACTAAATGAATATCAGGAATATAATAAAAAAAATATTTTTTTCCATTGTATTTTCATTACTAATATGAAGGAGATAAAAAAATTTATTTAAAATTAATATTATATTATAAAAATTCATCATAACTAAATGAGAAATAGATAATTAATATCGAAAAGTTATTCAATTACATTATTAAATTATTTTAAAATTACTACTATTAGTGTCACAATAAATATACATTAGTATTATTAGTATTTATATAAAAATAAACATAATAATTCATATATTGAAATAAATCTTGTTATAAATAAAATGTTGAATTTCAACGTGTTATATCGCATCCAAATTTTTGGATCTTATTTTTATTATTTTATTATACTAACATGAAATCATAAATAATAAATAAGAAATAATAATTTTAATTGACTTAATTTAATTTTTTAATTTTTAATTCATCTTGAACACATAAATTTAAAAACAAATATGAAAAAATAAATAATAATAAACTGATATATAAATTTAAATTTATTAATACTTACAATATTAAAACTAACATTATCAAATGATATTAAAAATATTTTTAAAATCAATTTATATTTTTCTAAAATTAAGCATAATAATTGAGAGATGTTATAAACAATAGGTGTTTCATCCAAACACTTAATATGCTAATAAATATTTTTGAATAGTCCTGGAATTATTAACCCAATGTTAAGTCATATCCTTATATGAATAAGTTTACCAATAATTACTCCAAATATCATAACATAAAAAACTTTATTATTTAATTACTAAATTCTTCAATTAAATTTTTTTCTTGTCTTATTAATTTTTTAATTATGCGAGTAAATGTTATTCGAGGAACACGTTTAATAGATGAACTAAGTGATTCTTGATTAAAAAAATCTTCAAATATGCATTTAGATCTAAAACTAAAAGAAAAAATATTCTAAAGAAACAAATCTAGCTATGGGTGTAAACGAGTTAAGTTGCTCATAAGCTATTCTGGTCTTAGTTAAAAAAAAAGTCATTCAAATTCATTTGATTAAGTTAACAAGCTAAGCTTGAGCTTGATTTTGAGTTCGAAAACATTATTAAGTCGAGCTCAAGTTTAATAGTGTTTGGTTCGTGAGATCGGAAACATGATCATTTAAAGGCTTGAGCGTGCTCGTTAAAAAGCTTGTGAACTTATTGTTGGTTCTGGTAGCTTCCAGGGGAGGATGCAAACTAATATCGATCGTCGAGGCTAGTATTTAACATTATCTCCATAAACGATATTGTTCCGCTACAGGTGCTTACGGATAGTAGCACTTCGTTTCCAAGATACAACGACGACATCTTAGAATAGTAGCACTTTGTTCCCAAGATACAACGGCGACATCTCGGAATAGTAGCACTTCAAATTCCGAGACCAACAAACATTCTCGTAGGCTTTTTGGACTCCGAATGCACAAGATGAGATGAATGCACAAAGGGAGAGTAGTCGAGGCTAGTATTCAACACTATCTCCATAAACGATATTGCTCCGCTACATGTGCTTACGGATAGTAGCACTTCGTTTTCAAGATACAACGGTGACATCTCGGAATAGTAGCACTTCGTTCCCAAGATACAACGGCGACATCTCGGAATAGTAGCACTTCAAATTCCGAGACCAGCGAACTTTCTCGTAGGCTTTTTGGACTTTGAATGCACAAGATGAGATGAATGCATAAAGAAAGAGTAGAATCGATAAATTCGATGATTGATCGATGAGTTCCAGCATCTGGAGGGATATATTTATACCTAGTGAAGAGGTTAAATACCCTTTGGGTGAGTGGTTGTGTTCTTTGGGTAGGAGGGTTGTAACCCTTCAAATAGCCCTTTTAATCTCATCCATCAGATCTGGAGGGTTGTGACCCTCAGATCTCCCGTTTGTCATCAGCCGTCTCTAGATCCAATGATCCATTTGTGATGCTTCAGATCAAGTCTCATCCTAGTGGTCAGATCGTGACTCTTCACGATCCAACACTCCAGATCGAAGTGCAAAGTGCGTCGACAAAGCACCCATTGCACGGGTGGCGGATGGCGGATGGCGAATGGCGGGAGGCGTGTGGCAGGCCGCGGGCTCACAGGTGCGAGCACCTGCTCGCTCATGAGAAGAGAGCACATAAACTTTTGTGTTAACTCCATTAACACATCAACATTAATAAGGAAGTGAAGCCCATTGAAATTTTTCAATGTGGGACTATGCTCCATGCACTTCTTTATATAACATTAATACTATTCTGGGCCGACTTTAAACAATTAATTTCTTATTTACTCTTAATCGATTTTAAACAAATTAATAGTCTAAATCTATCTACGCGAAATATAGATTTCAATTTTGAAATCAATTTCGACTTTCATCGATTGAAGGCATTCCAATTTTTCACAAAACCGTATTGATCCATTAAGACCCCAATATCTAACACATATTTGTTAAGAGACTCATTTATATATATATATATATATATATAGAGCCGTTTGTAAACTATTTAATTTTATTACAAACTGAACTTGAACTTAAGAATTAAAGCTCTTGAATCGAACTTGAGCTTAGGGGAAAAATCAAATGAGCCGAGCTCGAACCTCTTACTGTTCAATATACCCTTAAATCTAGCTAATGATTATTTTAATTTACTCTCAAAATATTTAAATAAACTTGAATTAGTTCTTTTACTAGTCTAGGAAAATCTAGACAATTACATTTGAGAATGTTCAATTCCAAATTCCGACGGATGCTTCGTTTTGATATGTCGCTTCAATGACCTATATTTGTCGCCTGATTGGAATTTATAGGATATTTTACAATACTTACAATTCGCATGTAATTCTTCAAATGGAAGAATGATTTTCTCAATATGTTTAATAAAAATAGATGATTTTAAAGAATGAGTATCCCGACTCTTAAAAGTAACAATACTTCCTTATGTCTTGGATGTTAAAACTTACTTTGACTCATCATCCGTAAATTTAATGTCGTCAAGATTCATATTCAGATTCACTATTTCTTTGCCCTTTCGAAACCGAGATGATTCTTCCATTAGAATTGAAAAATTAAAGTCTTTTGCAATTAAGATTTCAGAATTTAGAGATGAGAGTAAAGAAGATGGTGTAAAAATAATGAAATAAATTGTGTATTTATAGGATTTGAAGAATAATGGACACGAAATCATAATCATCGATAAAAAAATAATTAAATAATCTCAACTATTTAAAAATAAATAAAAATAAAAATCTAACGGTCCGAATCGGCGGCGGCTCAAAAGGTAGGAATCGACCATACCAATATTTAAAATTAAAATTATCATTGAACCGACCATTTGGACCACCGGTTTAATGGTCAATTTGGGCCTTTAACCGAAATCAACCCAATTCCAATTGGACAGATTCTGATTCAGACTCATGTAACTGAGTCAATGAATGACAGGCCCCGGGTCCAACTTACATGGTGAAAATAAAAAAAAAATCCCTTTTTTATTATCAAAAGAACATCGTTTAATAAAAAAATTAAAAGACCAGCTCATATTTTAAAAATATGTTTATCCAATATTATTATAACAATTTAATCAAAACTAGTCGACATGGTACTCTCCAACGTAGAGTCGCCTTATTCAAAGCTTCTTTACGTAATTTTAATCAACTGACTTACCATGCAGCAACTTTGTTTAAAATTATTTCACGTTGATTTTTTTGCCCAAAATTACTCTAATATGGAACAAATTACTCTAATATGGAACAACATTAGCCAAAGCTGCTGCGGGCTATGGTGCAACAATTATGCCCTCCAATGTATAATCAATCATTTTAAATTTAAATCTCAGTTGCGGCATATTGTAAGAGATTTTTCCTTTAATGAAAAGTGGGTATAAAAATATTAACCCTTTGGGCAGGTCTGTATGAGTATTTTTCGATTTACCTTAATAATCAGTGAAAATGTTTATAAGATCGATAATTATCAAAAATAATGGATTCTAGTGCTAACTGAAAAAACATTAGCCAAAGATATTCTCCAACATAGAGCTGATTTAGTCAAAGCTCCTTCAAAGAATTTTAGTAACTGCTTTGTTTTAAATAGAACGAACTTTTAATGATAAATAAATAAATTTTATCTTTCAAAAATATTAGATAAAAATAGTAAAGAGTACAAGTGCTAAGATAAGGATTCTGATACAATTGACAATATTACATAATGATAACATATTTCAATTTAGCTTAACAAAGATTGATAGTTCGGTACATAAATCAGAATACATAAATAGTTGGTACTATTTACGTTAGCACCAATTAGGAAAAGTGACAGCAAATTGCTTAGCCACGATTTGAAAATTTCGGTACATCAATTTGAAAATTTGCTTACGAATTCCATAAACTCCCCAACAAGTCTCTGGTTTTTCTAATTTACATGTTCAATGTTTCTTGGTACTATCCTTGAGTCAAAATATTGCTATAAAAAAAGATAAAAATCATTTCACGTTCACAATCTTCATAATACAGCAAATAAAAAAGATAAAAATCATTTCATGTTCACAATTTCATAATACAACAAAGCTTCCTTCAACTGTAAATTAAATATTGTTACTGAATCATGTAAAACTCATAGATTTGAAGAATAACGGACACAAAATCACAATCATTGATAAAAAAAATCAAATAATCTCAACCATTTAAAAATAAATAAAAATCTAACCGTCCGAACTTGCAGTTCAAACGGTAGGAATCGACAGTGCCAACATTTAAAATTAAAATTATCATTGAACCGACAATTTGGACCGTAGGTTCAACGATTAATTTGGGCCTTTAACCGAAACCAACCCGACGCCAATTGGACCAATTCTAATTCAGACTCATGTAACTGAGTCAACGAATAACAAACATTGGGGTCTCACCTACATGGTGAAAATTTAACAAAATATATTTCTTTTTTTTATTATCAAAAGAACATCTTTTAATAAAAAAAAATTAAAAGACCAGCTCATATTTTAAAAATATGTTTATCCAATATTATTATAACAATTTAATCAAAACTAGTCAACAACATTAGTCAATGTTACTCTCCAACGTAGAGTCGCCTTATTCAAAGCTTCTTTAGGTAATTTTAGTCAACCGATTTACCTTGTGGCAACTTTGTTTAAAATTATTTCACATAGATTTTTTTGCCCAAAATTACTCTAATATGGAACAACATTAGCCAAAGCTGCTGCGGGCTATGGTGCAACAATTATGCCCTCCAATGAATAATCAATCATTTCAAATTCAAATCTCAACTACAGCATATTGTAGAGAAAATGAGAAGTGAACGACTTAAGAACATTAACCCTCTGGATAGATTTCTATAAGTATTTTTTAATTTTTTGATTTATCCTAATAATCAGTGAAAATTTTCACAGATCAAATCAATCGTTATCAAAATTAATCGATTCTAGTGCTAATAGAACCGTTGAAGTAATAGATTCCAAAAAAAAAACATTAGCTAAATCGATTCTCCAACGTAGAGCTGATTTAGTTAAAGCTCCTTCAAAGAATTTTAGTAATTGTTTTTTTAAATAGAACGAACTTTTTAATGATAAATAAATAAATTTTTTATTTATCAAAAATATTAGATAAAAATAGTAAAGAGTGCAAGTGCTATGCTAAGATACGGATTCTGATACAATTGACAATGTTACATATGACAACATATTTCAATTTAGCTTAACAAAGATTGATAGTTCGGTGCATAAATCAGAATACATAATTAGTTCGGTACTATTTACGTTAGCACCAAAGGAAAAGTGATACATCACGATTTGAAAATTTCGGTACATCAATTTGAATTTTTCTTACGAATTCCATAAACTCCCCAACAAGTCTCTGCCTCTGGCCCTTTTCTAATTTATATGTTCAATGTTTCTTGGTACTATCCTTGAGTCAAAATATTGCTATAAAAAAAGATAAAAACCATTTCACGTTCACAATCTTCATAATACAACAAATAAAAAAGATAAAAATCATTTCATGTTCACAATTTCATAATACAACAAACATCGCTTCCTTCAACTGTAAATTAAATATTGTTACTGAATCATGTAAAACTCATAGATTCGTCTTTTATCAAAAAAACATAAATAAATAAATTCGCCTTCTTCACATTTTCCATGGTTCAGTTATATATTTTATGTGTAAAATTCATTCATCTGCATACAAGTCTTTATGGAAAAAAAAGTGATTATGTATCAATACCTATTCCAGTAGAAATGATCCAAGAGAGAAGTTTGATCCACCTAAAACATGTAAAAGATACAGTGCGCAACTCGATAAAATTAGTGAAAATCTCGCATTATTGAATGAATCGCTATAAATGATAAGCAAAGGCAACTTTCTTCTGAACCCCTTTTACATGTTTGTCCAGTCCCTGCCACAAGAACATACAAAGGATTTTTAGACAATGACAATGATTCAAAATAAAGCATCATCTATTACTTAAATGTATACATGCACTTAGATCTTACAGAAATAAGAAGGGAAAAAATAAGACTAAGAAACAATTAACAATATTCAAAATGCCAACGGGCATTTAATTTAATCAAAATGAAAGAAAACAAGCCCTACAATGAATGTACTTGTACATGATCCTTGACGAAAGACCGATGAAACGTTGAAAGGAATTGAAAGACTAAGAAGCTTTACAATTAATTTACTTGAACAGATGAATGGGACGATAGAGACGGAGGGAAAGAAATATAAAAATATACACAAGTGATGAAACTCTCTACTTGTAATTTTGTTGAGTTTATTTTCTCATGCTCACCCTCTCTTAATTTATCAAGCAAGTAAATCCAACCTTAACAGTAATCAGTTGTCTTTATTAAATACTTACTTGGATGCAGATAAGAGAAATAAAATGAAAAATTAGATAAAATGATTAATTTCTCTTGCTTTGGTTGGAAGAAGATAGAAAATGAGGGTTTCAACTAATTCATCCCTAAGTCTATTTTTGCCAAATTGGTCAGAAATGAACAAAAATGAAAAGAAATAAATCTTATATTAAGTGAGAACCTTCCATCTAATACTATCAAAAGTACACAAAATAAGTGAAAGAACCAATAGTTTTTATAGGATTTGATTTTGAAGATTCAGCTACGAAGTGAAGCCGATGGTACAGTTCAGCAGCTTCCATGGTTGCTTGGTTGCTACCTGGGCAATTGATGCCATAAGGGACAGTCTAGGGTGATTGGTTCCCTAACTCTGCTCCACCTGACAATTGAGGTTCAATCTACAGGGGTTGCTACCTCTTTTTCAGCATCTGCTTTACCAGTTCTCCAACTCCGAGGAGTATTCTGAAGAAGCCTCCTCCTTTCCATAGCCACACCAACATCGTGGCATGGGGCTATGACAGCCATTCCTATTCTCCTCAATCTATATTGCCATGCAGTCCTCATTCTTCCTCTCCTCAATTGGCGACCATAAAGCTAGCAGCGGGATTACCTGGACCCACTATTTCAAATGTTAAGGAAGGGTCATTTGGCTCGTGACCGCTTGAGCCAAGTCAACTATTGGCGATGTGGAAGAGATACTTTACCTTGGCGATTTCTCCTGCAACTTCCATCTTCTGTCACCTAGCAACCACTGCAGCTGTGGAGGCTGCATTGGAGTTCTCATTAGCCAAGGGGCTCAAGATTTTACAGTTCACTTCAGAAATATCATGGGACCTCAATCGCACCCTGCTTTTGGTCACCAAATTCTGAAGGAAGAGGAACCTTCACCAAACTTGAAATCTTGTATTCCATTAAGCTCTTAAGATTAAAGCCCAGGGCTGAACGAGTTCAATTGTGAATTCTAATTGGCTTCCTGTAATGCATCAAACCAGACCTTCTATGTTTTTATTTTTTTTTATTATTTTTTCTTCTTCTCAAAGCAGGGAGGCAGAATTTGATCATTTAAGCTATACATCTCCCTCATTTCAAAGGTTCAATGGGCAACTCATCTGTTTGAGTTTAGGTCTAATTCTTTGAAGCAACTGATGGTGAAGTTTCTCATGAATATAATAACTGTTTACAAAAAGTTACTCTTTGTTCACGAATGACTGACAATTAAGCTGAACTATGAAAATAACTAGTGAAAATGTAAATTGGATTGCTCCTTTTCATGTTCTTCAACTAAATGGTCATCATACGGTATGGATTTCTTAGATCTCACAAATTCTTGGCACAACAAAGCTAGAAGATGTTACTGGAAATTGATTTTTTTTTTGTGGCAAAAGCATCAGGTAAGGTACACCTTTCACCATACTTGGTCATTCTCATTACAGATGCCTAGAAGAAAATTGTCTAGTGTCCAAAGAAGGTACTCTTCTCAAGGGCGGCATGAGTGAGTTACTCCTCAAGTTTTCAAGTTTTCTAGTTCAAATATGATATGATGCTCTTGCTCTCCAAGGCCAAAAGCAAGACTTGTCATCTCCTCTTTCTTATTATTGAGCGGGTTACATATCAACCTGTACAAATCTGCCCTCACATACCTTGGGAAGACTCAAAATAGAGGTGAAACTTTAGTTGGGGCCTTTGGTTGTTCCAATTCAGCATTACCTATCCCTCATTTTTGCAGTTCAGCTTGGAGATCATCAGCTAAATAGAGATTATTGGGACAGGATTCTTGATGAGATTGCCATTAGGCTTGACCACTAGCATATGTTTTTTCTCCTTTTTTCCTCTTGACGCATACACACACTTATTAATAGTGTTCTCACATCTACACATTACAACAATTCTCCGCTCTCTTGTTACCCTCTTGGGTTGCAGAGGAAATTGACTGGATCATGAGGAATTTTTATGGTATCAATGTTTGGCTTCATGGAATCTAGTTTGCCAGAAAAGTAAAGATAGCTCAGAGGTTTTGTTAGTATTAGTGGTCTAGAACCAATCAAATTATAAAGGTAATTACTAGAAAATATAAATGCAATATTACTAAAAAAATTAACTTATGTACCTGGTAAATTTTAATAAAATGTGCTAATAGCATTGTTGCTTTAGTAATAGACAGAGTAAGTTGTGGGATGATCCTAAAGCATGAGGCGATCCTATTGATGATTTTGAGATAGGAAATCGACTTTATAGTATGTACTATGTTTCTGCTATGTAATATCGGTAGTAGATCATCTCACATCTACAAAAATAGTGATATTTAGATAAGCACGCATGTGAGATTTAGAGAACACCCCATTGGACAACTTGCCATGAGAACTATTTAGTAAGTTATCGAGTACCTATAGAGGACTCATGTAGATGAGCACAATTAGTCCTTAAATTTGAGATTACTATCATCGCCTTGTAAGAGGATCAGCTCGCTTTGACGCTTGTTACTTCTAGTAAATAGGACCATATATCACACCGTTGGATGCATAGTGAAAACTAGTTGGGAAGAGTTCTCAATTGGTGTTTTTTGTAAATGGGTAATGGTTGTATTGAATCCTAATAAGACAAATGTTGATTTAAGTTCTAAGAGCATGTTGTGAAACAAGATAATAAATCGACTATCTTATATGGTAATAGTGCTACATAAGACTTGGTGTATTTTTGTTGCCTTGCTAAATGTCAATCAAGACTTCTGTATCTAAAAGGATAAAATAGCTTTTCATACAAGATTGTTGCTATATCTAGAAGTTTGCAAAGTCGCACGCATAAGACAAACTCTTGGCATGGGATGCATATAGCTTGAGGGAGGGCACATGGATAATTAAGAGTTAGTAATCCTAATTAACTAGTTAATTAAAAGATAATTGTTATGATAATAGTGAATTTAATCATGATAAATAGTAAATTTGTTCAATTTAATAAAACGAGATTAATTGTAAAAGTAATAATTAATTGTGCAATTAAAATTAAAAGATCAAATTGAAAATTATTTAAGTGTTAATTAAATTTCAAATTGAATTTTAAAAGAGTCTAAATTCATTTTACAAGAGTTGTAAAACTCTAGAATCTTAAGAATCTTTTAGATTTTCAAATAATTAGTTAAAAGAAATTAGTTTCTAATTAATCTCAACAAATTGTATCCATTTTGATAGTCAAGATTAGATGTGAACCATCTCTAGAAATAAATGGTCTTAGATAAGATTTATAATGAAGTTATTTCTAAACCTTAACCTCTCTCTCCTCCGGAGTTGACACCAATCACCTTCGCACCACCATCATCATGTCATTGTTGTGGCAACGCCTCCCTCATCCTCCTATAGATGTTATAACTTTTATGCTATATGAAAGCCTTAATATCATGGACGACATAGAGATCGAGCAAACTTTGTGTGACACCCACAAAGGTACAAACAGAACTTTCATCCTAGTAGTTATTTCTATTTTCATCTAAAATTGCAAGGAAATATCAATGAAAAAAATATTTTTGTTGTGCCAATGAGTCCCCTTAAGACACTCCCGCTGTGATGACTCCAATAGACTTGGTATTGTAAATCTGTAAACACACAATTGATCATATCTTTAGAAATGGTAGTGGGCCTTACACTACTTTTATGCTATCTTTAGAAATGGTAGTGGGTTAAACATTAAGTTAAAGTTTAGGAAAAGGGCCTAACTGATCCGGACCCATTATGAGGTTATTGTCCTTCCAGGACTGAAGTCATCTCTTTTTTGACTGTGCATTTGAAAGACATGGTTGGCTGCCTTATTTTTAATGTATCAGTCTTGATTGCTCTCTGTTAAGTCACTGGACTATGGAAACCCTCAGATCTTAATGATGCTGAGACTTGCATTTTTCTACTTGTATACAGACAAGCAAGGACCATACATGTTTGGAAACATGGATCTCTAAGAGACATAAACGTCCAATGCATATATCCCCTTCAACTAACTAAACCTTCATTAATTAGCTTCTTCTAGTTAAAATCCAGCTTCATTTATCTAGGTTAGGTGACATTATCTAGACACAGGTGCCTCTCTGAACGTTTTAAATATTTTACATGATTGGAAATATATTATATGTCCAGTCTTCCTTTTCCCTCTATGCAACATTACCCAAAAGAGCTATGTTTCAGTGACAGTTATGCATAATCACTATTGCCGCAACATAACTATTATAACTTATCCAAACAAACAAAAGGTTAGGAGAATCATGCATAAGCTCAGAAAAATAAGGTTACACTAATTCTCGTTGATCAGCAACATGAAAAACAAGATTCACCTAAGAGATCAGTGTGATATCAGAGATGATAGAGAGAAGTATAAGAAAAATTTTCAGTGGATTGACCTACATTTTGAGACAAGATAGCTAAATAGCAGGATAGCTTTCCGAATTCAGGTCAGTGTTGTAATGGAGAAGACTAGATAGATATATCTGTAAAGCCAATTGGAAAGGAATTAGAAGGTGATCAAATAATTCAATTACCAGAAATATCAAAATTATCTGAAGCTGAAGGACCATCAGGAAGACAATGCTTTCTCTAGTCGTTTCTGCAACTCCCCACTCTTGAATTTTTCTGTTTCACAGTAATTTCAAGAAACAGTAACATCAGCAACTAAAAGTTGCCACAGTAGTAAACTCCAAAATTGGAATATTGCATCATCATAGAAGTAGAAGTTAAAAACCATATAGAACATAGAGGCAAGTAAAATTTTAGTTAATTATATTTCACTTTCCCTCATATACAATACAACAAAATTCCTTTTTTTCTCTCCATTTTTACTGCTCAAGATTGAAAGAGACTCCTCATCTCACCACAGTCATGAACATGCGAACGAATTCCGATAGTATCTGGGAGTGACATCTTCAATTGAATCCACAAGAAAGCATTCAGTGCACATCTGATTTGGTTCTAATTCACTCCTGTGCATGATTTATTTTATATTTAAATCTCTATTACTGTGTGCATAATTAATTTTATGGTTTATTTGACCGGATTTAAATATTCCAGCAATATCTACAATATTCTTTAAAATAGGCCATAATTATTTGATCAACTATGTGAAACCAAATAATACTTAGCAGAACTGAAGCTCATATATGTATTTCTGCTGATAAAACTAGAAGGCATTTTTTCAACTAGTAGATCCTCACAAATTGCATCTATCAGATCCTTTCAACAGAACTATAGAAGACATGGTACGTTACCCTGATGAAGCAAGGGCACGTAGAATAAGAGTGAGAAAAGCATTAATTAGCAAATACAAATTAAGAAATGATTGTGATTAATACAGATTCTTCTTATGATCAATTAATATGGATTATAGTTGATATTATAGGTCTGGTTCAATTCTGTCTCTTCCTTCAAGGCAATTTCCATTTTTAATTATGGAAGAGTTAAGGAGCGGGGCCAAAAATCTTGTATTGTGCTAAGATTAGCACAGAGATAAGAGGATAGGCCAGAAGCACCAAAGCCACTTTGTCTGAATTTATATAGATCGTTAGTATATCTCATTCTTCAATCAGCAAACCCCATGGTCTGTGGACATAATACTAAGAAGATTGAAAGGAGGTGGAACGACTTCAATCAGGGTCCAGTAGAACCTGAAACCATAAAACAGATAACTTGCTATATCATTGACATGATTAGCATGCTATATCATGTCAATGATATAGACTGATAGAATATCTCTTTCTTCATTCGGCGAATACCATGGGCACAACAATCTTGTATTCTGCTAAGAGTAGCATAGAGAAAAGATGATGGGCCATCAGCACCAAAGCACTTTGTCTGAATCCATATAGATCATTAGTATATCTCATTCTTCAATCAGCAAGGCCCATGATCCGTGGACATAATACTAAGAAGATTGAAAGGTGGTGTAACAACTTCAATCAGGGTCCAGTAAAACCTAAAACCATAATCAAGTCAATGATATAGATTGATAGAACATCTCTTTCTTCATTCAGCAGAAACCATGGTCACAATGGTGTCCAGTATAGCATACTGAAAAGATTGAAAGGTGTAACACTTTCACTTATGTTCAGTAGAACATAAACTATATATAATGGGTAATTTGCTATATCCTTGACATTATAAAAAAAAATAGTCGTAGCAACTACCAACATGAAACTTATGTTTAATTAAATAATCATCATATTATTGAAGATAATGAAACATGACAAGCCGAAACTATCAGAGTTTGATGTCATAGGCTATGTAGTATTTACCAACAGTAATATCACAGCCACCGTAGAACTCTCCATCAATGTAGAGTTGGGGAAAAGTTGGCCAGCTGGAGTATTCCTTCATCCCCTCACGCAGAGAAGTATTCTCTCCAAGTATGTTCACTGTCTCAAAGGGTACATTCAACGTCTTCAATATGTGCACAACAGTGTTCGAGAAACCGCACTGAGGAAAATCTTTGGTTCCTTTCATGAAAAGCACGACCTTATGGGATTGAATCAACTTATCTAGTGTCGATTTCATCTCAGGACTCAGTGCTGAAGCAAAGATTAACAGGTCATTCAACAAATTGCGTTTTGTAGTAATAGATAACAAATTTACAGGGAAAAATAACTAATCCATTTAGAAACAAGTGATTGATCTGGGGAAAAAAATGAAACTTTCATGGACATCAACATAAGTCGAAACTCCGATGGGATGGATAATTGAGATGTTACCGGAAAAGTGCCGAGCTGAGAGGGAAGGCACATGATTCTTGAACGGTAACGGAACCGACTGGGCGACGAGTGTAGCAACACCCCTTTTGTAGAGAGACGAGTTCGGAAGAGTAGGGGCTTGGAAAGAGACAGCCAGAGCCCTCGCGGTAGTGTTGGTTGTCAAAGAAGAGCGACAAGCGAGCAAGGTCATGAGAGTTCGAGCAGAGACGGCAGCAGCAATGGTGGCCATCGCCGTCGGCACGAGGCGAGGAGAGGAGGCGGCGGAGCTGAGAATGGATGAAACCCCACTTCGCAATTACAGCGATGCAAACTTAGTCGACATAAATTAAAATTTAATACAAATTAAAAAAATAAAAATAAAAAATAAAAAAATTGACCACGTGATAAAAAAAATATAGATTTATAAAAACAATTTATATTTTTTATAAAATATTTAATATTAATTGAAGAAAATAATTATAATTATAAAAAAATAATTTAATTAAAATTTCATAGAAAAATAGTTTTACAATCTTTTGAATAAAGAACAAAAACTTAATTTTATAAAATAAAAAGTACAATTCTATAATGTAATTATATAAAAATATTCTATATTTTTTAATAAAATATTTAATAAGAATAAAAAAATGACAACGAGAGATGATTTTAAAAAATAGATTTAAAACGCCCTTGTTAATATAAATTTTTTTTTTAAAAAAAGATGTCAATTGTAAAAATAAAAAAATGCCCTTCTAATTTTTTCCCGTCTATAAATTTATTTATTTATCAATTTAAAATCATGAATCTAGAGCCTTCTAAAATTTCGGACAATAATTAGTATTTTCTTAAAAAGTTGTATACATACACGTTAAAACAGATCAATTGAGCCTTAATTAGATAAGAATGCATCATCCCCAATAAAAATGGTCTTTAATCAGTAAATAAATCCAAAATAAAAAACATAATTAGAACAAAAATACTGAATTGTATATTTTTATCTTAACTGGCCTAAATCAAAAAACACCAACCAACAATTAGAACAGACATAAGTAATTTGATCACTAGCAGTCCAGTCCACACAACAATCAGCAATAACCATCACTTCTGTGAAGTGCAATTTGGCACAGAGAGACTTCACTGGCAAATTGAATTTCTCATTTATTTTATGCAAACTTCAAATTGCAAATGCTTTGATATCGAATATCGACCCCTTGTTAAGGGTGTATAGTGGTCTGTAACATATATAAAGATCGATGTGTGTTTTGACATCTCAAACATGATTAATCTTCGACGAATCAGCTGGCCTTGCTCAATGCAACGGCAGTCTTCGATCCAGACTGATGGCCCAGGTGCTTGCAAATGAAGTCACCAGCAGCCATAAGCTTCCCCAGATCCACATTGGTTTTTATCCCTAAACCATGTAGCATGTACACTACATCTTCAGTGGCAACATTCCCGGAAGCTCCCTTCGCGTAGGGGCATCCACCCAGGCCGGCCACAGACGAATCCACAACACTGATTCCCATCTATAAAAGCAATGGACATGTTTAGAAGTAGTCGTGGTTATCGCCAACAAGTTGTGTTAGTCCCAAATATTCGGGATTGGCTATGTGCTTCCTAGAAAAAAAATGGAGGATTTCACTTACTTGGAGGGCCACCAGAATATTTGGAAGTGCTTGGCCATAAGTATCATGGAAATGGACAGCAATCTTGTCCACTGGAATGAGTGAAGTCACGGCTTCAAGCATTGGGATCACAGAACCTTCATGGCAGAAATATCCATGTTAGACTAGCATCGTGTTTGAATTGATACAGTGTGGATAAAACTACTACCAACACATTATTGATGTTTCAGGATCGACAGTCTTAATAGTCATTAAAATTTGGAGCTCGGCTCAAGAAAGCCAAAACAGTTTACTCAATCTTACCTAGAGTACCAATGCCAATGGTATCACCAAGTGAGATCTCATAGCAGCCCATGTCATAGAGTTCTTTTGCCACATATGCCACCTTTTCTGGAGGCATTGGTCCTTCTGTGGGGCATCCCACAACACAGGACACATACCTATCAATTCAATGAGGTCCATTTGAGATGCCATCAGAAAAATTAGTGCTGAATGAAAAAAAAAAAGAACATAAAATGTGAAAGAAAAAAAAATAATGAGAATATCGCAAATACCACACGGAGGTGAACCTCCCTTTTCATTTGGAAAAGGGGGCAACAGCCAGTGGATTCCCATTGCTACATAGCACTCTAGACAGTAAGTAGTGCATTAGCCTATCATCTTGAAACAAGAAAATAATGTGAATCTTCAAGCAAGTTGTTGGCAGCCAAATTCAAACCAGAATCTGGACAAACTGAGGTTTTCTCGAGAATATGTGGTCACTGGATTAGAATAGCAGTTGCACACAACATACATTTGATATCAAGGGGGAAAAGACAGCAGTTGTACAGACACCAGAATTGATGGCTAAGAAGACGGAGCAAATGATAAACCACCAAGTTGGGAGGGTATAATCTATGACAGGTATGATAAAATGTGTAAAAAGCTAGCTAAATATTCTTTGGTTGAGATTGAGCTTTACAATGGTAATGACAGATAACTATGGATAGGGAGGAAGGTCGTACCCACGAACAGGTATGTTGAGTTCTTTTGCAGCAGCAATAACTTCACGATAACGTGTAAGGCTCTCTTCAATGCTGCAATTAATGTTTGACTTGGAAAAGGACTCAGAAGCTGATGCAAATACTGCGACTTCCTTTGCACCAGCTGCAATAGCTGCTTTAAATCCCTGAATATTCCTTGTGTAACTATAAACTCTTCCTCAGATAATCAGAGCTACCCTGCAACCTTAGGTTCAGACATAAACTATTGAACTTACTTTTAGATTTGGAGTCAGGACAGGTAATCTGACACCATGAACATCATGAATTGCTTCCACAACATCCTTAGCATCTGCTAACTGCAGCAAAATACTGATCTCAAAATTTGAAGGTTCAATATATCATGAATGGGGAATCATGTTGTTCCCCTCAATCAAATATTTCAAGCTTTGAAGACTATATTGAGAAATTAGATACAGAATTTGGGTCCTAATTGTATAAGATTAGAAATATTCAATTTAAGAATAATTGGCTTATATTATCTTACCATTCTCTCTTGTTCATCACTTCATTAGAAGTGAACCTTTGTAAGTTCCTTTGAAAAAAGTATATTTACGCTTTTTTACTATTAAAAATTTACAAGTTCAATAAACAACATATTGACTCAATAGGAACTGTTATTACCTGTGGTACCCATTTTGGAGAAACAAAGCTTGTGGCTTCAACAACAGATAAACCAGACAAAACCAACTTCTTTATTAATTCAACTTTTACAGCTGCAGGTACAATGTGCTTTTCATTTTGTAAACCATCTCTAGGACCAACTTCAACTATTTTCACAAATTTTGGCATGCCACCAAAAAACTGCAAATGCGACATTTATTAGTTTGATTATATTTTTTTCTTGAATATGTAATGCAAGACAAAATCAAGCAACAACGGCCAGCTATAACATGAGTTACAGGGCATTAACAAAAGTCAAATGAAAGAATATGAAGAACAAATTGAAAAAAAATTTGAAAACCTAAGTTATGTATGAACACATGGGAAAAAGGATTATTCTCCAGCATAAGTCCTATGACAACAGGGTTCTGTTTCAAGGGGTATGCGATTTCTACTCAACACATAGGATTACTCTAAATTCAAAACATTCTCTGGTATTGATACTAATCTCAACATTAAAATAAGCTGAAATTATTCATTTTTCCATTACTCTTTACAAGGGAATTTTGCTATCTAAAAATGCACATATGCAAGTTATTCCAAGAGGACCCATAAAAAGGATTTTGCTGAACCAATGAGTCACAAAAACCTTGTTGAATACCACTTGATTCTCATCATCATGTGATAACCAAACCAGGGAATCTCTAGAAATTTTCTCTCTTGTTTGTCTCCTCCAGCCATAATCTTCACTGACAAGAAGAAAGTTGAGGCTGATTAGAAACAGACCACAGAAAATAGTAATGACTTAAAACAAACAAAGAGGAGAAATTCATTTTGAACTATGATCATGTAATTTCAGAATAAAGTGGAAATCAGAAAAAAAAATCATGAAACTCCAAAGCAAATAATGCAAAATTATATTTTATCTAAGAATGCTGCACCAAGTTCTCTTATTCACACTACTAAAGAAATTCTCTTGGATCACAATGGAACACAAGTGTGATAACATTCATAGCATTTGAAAGGTAAAAACAACATGAACATTTGGTAACAAAAGAGTTAGAATTCTAATTCAGTAAACAAATCATCAAATTTCCTTTTGTACCTTTCCTAATTACATTTGACATGACATAGCCACCAATTATTTATTCATGCACCTACAACATAATAGTGAATACTTTCACAAATTAGCCATTCAAGCAGAGAGATTTCTTTATAACACAGTTGGGCATTTCATATAAAAGATCACATATAAGCTTTCAGTTTGGGTGCAAAATTTCCCATCATAGCCCATCAGGCAGTAGCCATTCTTTACTTTAAATCAATGGGAGTCCATCTACCACAAATAAATGCATTAGTGAATATAATAGTACAAAGAAAAATATTAATGACCCTATGGCATACAGTACTGCATCATTGCAGGAAAGGGTTCTAGGAGATCTTCTCATGGTCTAGCATTAATAACAACACTCCTACAATATTTATGTCGAATGCATTTCTCCCTGAAGAACAATAGCAGAAAATAGTCAATTCACATCATGTAAACAACAGGTTGGTGAATTTTTATATATAATATCCTAATATATTTATTACACAACTTTTTGTAGTATCAAAATAATTTGTTTTTTAGACAACTACAACAACAACAACCAAGCCTTATCCCACTAGGTGAGGTCGGATTGTTTTTTTTTTAGACAACTATCATATAAAATTTTGAAATAATAATTTAATCTTTCTTTTGGCTTCCCTTACTGCAAGTAATTAAAGTAAGAGAACTGAAAAAAACTTCTATCTATTGACTCTTGGAATCCATGCAGAAAAAAGCTATTTTAGCACATGCAGAAAATTAAGATAAATGTAAAAAAACCAAATAAAACTAATTACTAGAGATTTTCAAAAGGAATAACCTTAAATCATAATGAACTATAATCCAACTGTCAAACTTACCTGCAACTGTTAGATGAGCTACACTCTCTGGCTTCAATTAGGCAACAACCAGCTTCAGTGTCATCAACTCTTGGCCTACAGGCAGTGGAAGTGGAACGTTGAAGCCTACCAATAAAACTCAATCTTGGCATGTTATCAAAACCTAGAGGCTCCTCTAAGCTTGACATTTTTACAATGAATGCCAATTATAAGAGCGCCCCTGCAAGAAGCAGTTGGTCCACCGCCCTTAGATTTTAACTAATACAAAAATTAGTATGACAAAAGTTTTTAATGCACTTCCTAGAAAAAAAATTGATACTTAAACTAGATGATAATTACTTCCACAAACATTTTGTTGAAATGTATGTTCTTAAACTAGTTGATTATTATTCAAAAATAAGAAGAATTACTAGTCTACTGTGTTAAAATAACACCTCAAATTCTTGCTGAAAAATTACAAAGGAGGAGAACATGACATTATAACACTTGTTTTCAAGAGAAATTTTTTTTAAAAAAAAAACTAAGAATGCAACTGAAGTCCAGACTTCAAAATGAATCTCGACTGAATGCTAAGAACTTGGTAACTCCAGACTTCAAAATGAACACAGAAATGCATTAATTTGTCATGCGCAGAACCTCAAAACACACCATTTTATTTCGTCGCCTAAAAAACAACATTTGCACATTGTTTATATTCTACGAAAAATAAAAAAAGACAAACTTAGCCCAGAAAAAGAAAATCGAAGTTTCTTTAACTAAAATCAAATGGTCGAGGAATCGTGGAATCATGAAAACTAAACTAAACATCAAAGTTAAATCACCAATTTATTCCTCAGACAGGAACATCAAACCATCACAAAAAGGGGGAGAAAGAAGAAAGTTTCCTGCTGACCTGAAACCAAAATCTCAGAAGAGAACGAGGGAGCAAGCAGATGAACCAAAGATTCTCCTTTTCTCAATTTCAAACAGGTAAAAGAGTACACTTCGATTGGAAGCGAAGCAAGCGATTCGATCGAGTTGATTGTTAGGGGACCTTGCACTATCAAGTTAGCAGACTGGTGCCTTGCCCTTTTCGCCCACCTACAACTCCGATCGACGCCTCAAAAAATCAAACGCGCGAAGGAGGAAATAGAGGGAGAAGGTGGACTTGAGGTAGGTGGGAGGAAAGCCGTACGAGGGGACCAAGAACGCGTCGTCGGCCACAGAGCACCGAGCATTAATTAATCGCACCCTATTTTCCGGGAGCTTAAAATTATCTGAGCCGTCGATCCTCGGCTCACGTTCGACTCAGTCGCATTCCTGGACGTAGGATTTGACGGTTCGAGTCAGTAGTTACGTCGTTTGTTTTTAACCGATCCACTGTGTGGTGGGGTGCACGGGACACCGTATTGGGTGCCGTTAATTCTGACACGTGTTCTATCAATAGTCGGCGGCCTTTTGGCTTTATATTATTCGTCATTTTTCATACATTGACGACAACGAGGGTTTACCGGAGCAATTACGTGTTGGGAAGTAGATGTTCTAGAAAGTGTACTATTTTTAGCCTAAATGGTTGTTTAATTTAATGAAAAATTATAAATTAATTATTAACTTGGGTTAAAAACATCTTTGTCATAATTAACGTCTACCTACCACTACTACTATTATTAATTATGATTTGCGATTAGGTGGTCTCAACTAATTGAGTTAATGAAATTAGTTAGGCCTCGGCCCTGGGACCACAGTTTTCATTCGAAAAAATAAAGCATGCTATGACGTCATAACTCAGGAGTTTCATTATCTTTAAAATGAAGCAAATTTCATTAAAAATATCACGGCAACTCTAACT
>NC_133864.1:20589600-20607053 GCF_044706935.1 Curcuma longa
AAAAACATTAGCTAAATCGATTCTCCAACGTAAGCTGGATTTTAGTTAAAGTTCCTTCAAAGAATTTTAGTAACAGTTTATTTTAAATAGAACGAACTTTTTAATGATAAATAAATAAATTTTTTATTTATCAAAAATATTAGATAAAAATAGTAAAGAGTGCAAGTGCTATGCTAAGATAAGGATTCTGATACAATTGACAATGTTACATATGACAACATATTTCAATTTAGCTTAAAAAAGATTGATAGTTCGGTGCATACATAAATAGTTAGCACCGGTATTGCTTGCCAACGATTTGAAAATTTCGGTACATCAATTTGAAAATTTGCTTACGAATTCCATAAACTCCCCAACAAGTCTCTGGCCCTTTTCTAATTTATATGTTCAATGTTTCTTGGTACTATCCTTGAGTCAAAATATTGCTAGAAAAAAGATAAAAATCATTTCATGTTCACAATTTTCATAATACAACAAATAAAAAAGATAAAAATCATTTCATGTTCACAATTCCATAATACAACAAACATCGCTTTCCTTCAACTGTAAATTAAATATTGTTACTGAATCATATAAAACTCATAGATTCGTCTTTTATCAATAAATAAATTCGCCTTCTTCACATTTTCCATGGTTCAGTTATATATTTTATGTGTAAAATTCATTCATCTGCATACAAGTCTTTATGGGAAAAAAAAGTGATTATGTATCAATCACTATTCCAGTAGAAATGATCCAAGAGAGAAGTTTGATCCACCTAAAACATGTAAAAGATACAGTGCGCAACGCGATAAAATTAGTGAAAATCTCGCATTATCGAATGAGTCGCTATAAATGACAAGCAAAGGCAACTTTCTTCTGAACCCCTTTTACATGTTTGTCCCCCTGCCACAAGAACATACAAAGGATTTTTAGACAATGACAATGATTCAAAATAAAGCATCATCTATTACTTAAATGTATACATGCACTTAGATCTTAGAGAAATAAGAAGGGAAAAAATAAGACTAAGAAACAATTAACAATATTCAAAATGCCAACGGGCATTTAATTTAATCAAAATGAAAGAAAACAATCCCTACAATGAATGTACTTGTACAAGATCCTTGACGAAAGACGGATGAAACGTTGAAAGGAATTGAAAGACTAAGAAGCTTTACAATTAATTTACTTGAACAGATGAATCGGACGATAGAGACGGAGGGAAAGAAATATAAAAATATACACAAGTGATGAAACTCTCTACTTGTAATTTTGTTGAGTTTTTCATTTTCTCATGCTCACCCTCTCTTAATTTATCAAGCAAGTAAATCCAACCTTAACAGTAATCAGTTGTCTTTATTAAATACTTACTTGGATGAAGATAAGAGAAATAGAATGAAAAATTAGATAAAATGATTAATTTCTCTTGCTTTGGTTGGAAGAAGATACAAAAATGAGGGTTTCAACTAATTCATCCCTAAGTCTATTTTTGCCAAATTGGTCAGAAATGAACAAAACATGAAAAGAAATAAATCTCATATTAAGTGAGAACCTTCCATCTAATACTATCAAAAGTACACAAAATAAGTGAGAGAACCAATAGTTTTTATAGGATTTGATTTTGAAGATTCAGCTACGAAGTGAAGCCAATGATTAAGTTCAGCAGCTTCCTTGGTTGCTCGGTTGCTACCTGGGCAATTGATGGCATAAGGGACAGTCTAGGGTGATTGGTTCACTAACTCTGCTCCACCTGACAATTGAGGTTCAATCTACAGGGGTTGCTACCTCTTTTTCAGCATCTGCTTTACCAGTTCTCCATCAACTCCGAGGAGTATTCTGAAGAAGCCTCCTCCTTTCCATAGCCACACCAACATCGTGGCATGGGGCTATGACAGCCATTCCTATTCTCCTCAATCTATATTGCCATGCAGTCCTCATTCTTCCTCTCCTCAAATGGCGACCATAAAGCTAGCAGCGGGATTACCTGGACCCACTATTTCAAATGTTAGGGAAGGGTCATTTGGCACGTGACCGCTTGAGCCAAGTCAACAATTGGCGATGTAGAAGAGATACTTTACCTTGGCGATTTCTCCTGCAACTTCCATCTTCTGTCACCTAGCAACCACTGCAGCGGTGGAGGCTGCATTGGAGTTCTCATTTGCCAAGGGGTCAAGCTTTTACAGTTCACTTTAGAAATATCATGGGACCTCAATCGCATCCTGCTTTTGGTCACCAAATTCTGAAGGAAGAGGAACTCTGCTCCTTTCGCACTTGAAATCTTGTATTCCACTAAGCTCTTAAGTAAGATTAAAGCCTAGGCCTGAACGAGTTCAATGGTGAATCCTAATTGGCTTCCTGTAATGCATCAAACCAGACCTTCTATGTTTTTATTTTTTATTATTTTTGTCTTCTTCCCATAGCAGGGAGGTAGAATTTGATCATTTAAGCTATACATCTCCCTCCTTTCCAAGGTTCAATGGGCAACTCATCTGTTTGAGTTTAGGTCTAATTCTTTGAAGCAACTGATGATGAAGTTTCTCATGAATATAATGCTGTTTACAAAAAGTTACTCTTTGTTCACGAGTGACTGTGTTACTTCCATTAGGGGAAGAAGCACCAGAACTACTTTGTGTGTGCCACAGATGTAAAAAGGAGGAAACTGGTAACAATTAAGCTGAACTATGAAAATAACTAGTGAAAATGTAAATTGGAATGCTCCTTTTCATGTTCTTCAACTAAATGGTCATCATACGGTATGGATTTCTTAGATCTCACAAATTCTTGGCACAACAAAGTGGGCAGTGCTTCTAGATAATGTTACAGGAAATTGATTTTTTTTTTGTGGCAAAAGCATCAGGTAAGGTAATCACTTTCACCATACTTGGGCATTCTCATTACAGATGCCTAGAAGAAAATTGTCTAGTGTCCGAAGAAGGTACTCTTCTCAAGGGCGGCATGAATGAGTTACTCCTCAAGTTTTCAAGTTTTCTAGTTCAAATATGATATGATGCTCTTGTTCTCCAAGGCTGGAAGCAAGACCTGTCATCTCCTCTTTCTTATTATGAGCGGGTTATATATCAACCTGTACAAATCTACCCTCATATACCTTGGAAAGACTCAAAATAGAAGTGAAACTTTAGTTGGGGCCTTTGGTTGTTCCAATTCAGCATTACCTATCCCTCATTTTTGCAGTTCAGCTTGGAGATCATCAGCTAAATAGAGATTATTGGGACAGGATTCTTGATGAGATTGCCATTAGGCTTGACCACTAGCATATGTTTTTTCTCCCTTTTTCCCTCTTGGACGCATACAAACACTTATTAATAGTGTTCTCGCATCTACGCGTTACAACAATTCTCCATTCTCTTGTTACCCTCTTGGGTTGCAGAGGAAATTGACTGGATCAAGAGGAATTTTTATGGTATCATGTTTGGCTTCATGGAATCTAGTTTGCCAGAAAAGTAAAGGTGGCTCAGAGGTTTTGTTAGTATTAGTGGTCTAGAACCAATCAAATTATAAAGGTAATTACTAGAAAATTAAAAAAAATAACTTATGTACCTGGTAAATTTTAATAAAATGTGCTAATAGCATTGTTGCTTTAGTAATAGACAGAGTAAGTTGTGGGATGATCCTAAAGCATGAGGCGATGCTATTGATGATTTTGAGATAGGAAATCGACTTTATAGTATGTACTATGTTTCTGCTATGTAATATCGGTAGTAGATCATCTCACATCTACAAAAATAGTGACATTTAGATAAGCACGCATGTGAGATTTAGAGAACACCCCATTGGACAACTTGCCATGAGAACTATTTAGTAAGTTATCGAGTGCCTATAGAGGACTCATGTAGATGAGCACAATTAGTCCTTAAATTTGAGATTACTATTATTGCCTTGTAAGAGGATCAGCTCGCTTTGACGCTTGTTACTTCTGGTAAATAGGAGCATATATCACACCGTTGGATGCATAGTGAAAACTAGTTGGGAAGAGTTCTCAATTGGTGTTTTTGTAAATGGGTAATGGTTGTATTGAATCCTAATAAGACAAATGTTGATTTAAGTTCTAAGAGCATGTTGTGAAACAAGATAATAAATGGACTATATTATATGGTAATAGTGCTACATAAGACTTGGTGTATTTTTGTTGCCTTGCTAAATGTCAATCAAGACTTCTGTATCTAAAAGGATAAAATAGCTTTCATACAAGATTGTTGCTATATCTAGAAGTTTGCAAAGTCGCACGCATAAGACAAACTCTTGGCATGGGATGCATATAGCTTGAGGGAGGGCACATGGATAATTAAGAGTTAGTAATCCTAATTAACTAGTTAATTAAAAGATAATTGTTATGATTAATAGTGAATTTAATCATGATAAATAGTAAATTTGTTCAATTTAATAAAACGAGATTAATTGTAAAAGTAACAATTAATTGTGCAATTAAAATTAAAAGATCAAATTGAAAATTATTTAAGTGTTAATTAAATTTCAAATTGAATTTTAAAAGAGTCTAAATTAATTTTACAAGAGTTGTAAAACTCTAGAAGCTTAAGAATCTTTTAGATTTTCAAATAATTAGTTAAAAGAAATTAGTTTCTAATTAATCTCAACAAATTGTATCCATTTTGATAGTCAAGATTAGATGTGAACCATCTCTAGAAATAAATGGTCTTAGATAAGATTTATAATGAAGTTATTTCTAAACCTTAACCTCTCTCTCCTCCGGAGTTGACACCAATCACCTTCGCACCACCATCATCATGTCATTATTGTGGCAATGCCTCCCTCATCCTCCTATAGATGTTAAAACTTTTATGCTATATGAAAGCCTTAATATCATGGACGACATAGAGATCGAGCAAACTTTGTGTGACACCCACAAAGGTACAAACAGAACTTTCATCCTAGTAGTTATTTCTATTTTCATCTAAAATTGCAAGGAAATATCAATGAAAAAAATATTTTTGTTGTGCCAATGAGTTCCCTTAAGACACTCCCGCTGTGATGACTCCAATAGACTTGGTATTGTAAATCTGTAAACACACAATTGATCATATCTTTAGAAATGGTAGTGGGCCTTACACTACTTTTATGCTATCTTTAGAAATGGTAGTGGGTTAAACATTAAGTTAAAGTTTAGGAAAAGGGCCTAACTGATCCGGACCCATTATGAGGTTATTGTCCTTCCAGGACTGAAGTCATCTCTTTTTTGACTGTGCATTTGAAAGACATGGTTGGCTGCCTTATTTTTAATGTATCAGTCTTGATTGCTCTCCTGTTAAGTCACTGGACTATGGAAACCCTCAGATCTTAATGATGCTGAGCCTTGCATTTTTCTACTTGTATACAGACAAGCAAGGACCATACATGTTTGGAAACATGGATCTCTAAGAGACATAAACGTCCAATGCATATATCCCCTTCAACTAACTAAACCTTCATTAATTAGCTTCTTCTAGTTAAAATCCAGCTTCATTTATCTAGGTTAGGTGACATTATCTAGACACAGGTGCCTCTCTGAACGTTTTAAATATTTTACATGATTGGAAATATATTATATGTCCAGTCTTCCTTTTCTTCCTCTATGCAACATTACCCAAAAGAGCTATGTTTCAGTGACAGTTATGCATAATCACTATTGCTGCAACATAACTATTATAACTTATCCAAACAAACAAAAGGTTAGGAGCTTCATGCATAAGCTCAGAAAAATAAGGTTACACTAATTCTCGTTGATCAGCAACATGAAAAACAAGATTCACCTAAGAGATCAGTGTGATATCAAAGATGATACAGAGAAGTATAGGAAAAATTTTCAGTGGATTGACCTACATTTTGAGACAAGATAGCTAAATAGCAGGATAGCTTTCCGAATTCAGGTCAGTGTTGTAATGGAGAAGACTAGATAGATATATCTGTAAAGCCAATTGGAAAGGAATTAGAAGGTGATCAAATAATTCAATTACCAGAAATATCAAAATTATCTGAAGCTGAAGGACCATCAGGAAGACAATGCTTTCTCTAGTCGTTTCTGCAACTCCCCACTCTTGAATTTTTCTGTTTCACAGTAATTTCAAGAAACAGTAACATCAGCAAGTAAAAGTTGCCACAGTAGTAAACTCCAAAATTGGAATATTGCATCATCATAGAAGTAGAAGTTAAAAACCATATAGAACATAGAGGCAAGTAAAATTTTAGTTAATTATATTTCACTTTCCCTCATATACAATACAACAAAATTCCTTTTTTTTCTCTCCATTTTTACTGTTCAAGATTGAAAGAGACTCCTCATCTCACCACAGTCATGAACATGCGAACGAATTCCGATAGTATCTGGGAGTGACATCTTCAATTGAATCCACAAGAAAGCATTCAGTGCACATCTGATTTGGTTCTAATTCACTCCTGTGCATGATTTATTTTATATTTAAATCTCTATTACTGTGTGCATAATTAATTTTATGGTTTATTTGACCGGATTTAAATATTCCAGCAATATCTACAATATTCTTTAAAATAGGCCATAATTATTTGATCAACTATGTGAAACCAAATAATACTTAGCAGAACTGAAGCTCATATATGTATTTCTGCTGATAAAACTAGAAGGCATTTTTTCAACTAGTAGATCCTCACAAATTGCATCTATCAGATCCTTTCAACAGAACTATAGAACATGGTACGTTACCCTGATGAAGCAAGGGCACGTAGAATAAGAGTGAGAAAAGCATTAATTAGCAAATACAAATTAAGAAATGATTGTGATTAATACAGATTCTTCTTATGATCAATTAATATGGATTATAGTTGATATTATAGGTCTGGTTCAATTCTGTCTCTTCCTTCAAGGCAATTTCCATTTTTAATTATGGAAGAGTTAAGGAGCGGGGCCAAAAATCTTGTATTGTGCTAAGATTAGCACAGAGATAAGAGGATAGGCCAGAAGCACCAAAGCCACTTTGTCTGAATTTATATAGATCGTTAGTATATCTCATTCTTCAATCAGCAAACCCCATGGTCTGTGGACATAATACTAAGAAGATTGAAAGGAGGTGGAACGACTTCAATCAGGGTCCAGTAGAACCTGAAACCATAAAACAGATAACTTGCTATATCATTGACATGATTAGCATGCTATATCATGTCAATGATATAGACTGATAGAATATCTCTTTCTTCATTCGGCGAATACCATGGGCACAACAATCTTGTATTCTGCTAAGAGTAGCATAGAGAAAAGATGATGGGCCATCAGCACCAAAGCACTTTGTCTGAATTTATATAGATCATTAGTATATCTCATTCTTCAATCAGCAAGGCCCATGATCCGTGGACATAATACTAAGAAGATTGAAAGGTGGTGTAACAACTTCAATCAGGGTCCAGTAAAACCTGAAACCATAATCAAGTCAATGATATAGATTGATAGAACATCTCTTTCTTCATTCAGCAGAAACCATGGTCACAATGGTGTCCAGTATAGCATACTGAAAAGATTGAAAGGTGTAACACTTTCACTTATGTTCAGTAGAACATAAACTATAAATAATGGGTAATTTGCTATATCCTTGACATTATAAAAAAAAATAGTCGTAGCAACTACCAACATGAAACTTATGTTTAATTAAATAATCATCATATTATTGAAGATAATGAAACATGACAAGCCGAAACTATCAGAGTTTGATGTCATAGGCTATGTAGTATTTACCAACAGTAATATCACAGCCACCGTAGAACTCTCCATCAATGTAGAGTTGGGGAAAAGTTGGCCAGCTGGAGTATTCCTTCATCCCCTCACGCAGAGAAGTATTCTCTCCAAGTATGTTCACTGTCTCAAAGGGTACATTCAACGTCTTCAATATGTGCACAACAGTGTTCGAGAAACCGCACTGAGGAAAATCTTTGGTTCCTTTCATGAAAAGCACGACCTTATGGGATTGAATCAACTTATCTAGTGTCGATTTCATCTCAGGACTCAGTGCTGAAGCAAAGATTAACAGGTCATTCAACAAATTGCGTTTTGTAGTAATAGATAACAAATTTACAGGGAAAAAGAACTAATCCATTTAGAAACAAGTGATTGATCTGGGGAAAAAAATGAAACTTTCATGGACATAACATAAGTCGAAACTCCGATGGGATGGATAATTGAGATGTTACCGGAGAAGTACCGAGCTGAGAGGGAGGGCACATGATTCTTGAACGGTAACGGAACCGACTGGGCGACGAGTGTAGCAACACCCCTTTTGTAGAGAGACGAGTTCGGAAGAGTAGGGGCTTGGAAAGAGACCCCCAGAGCCCTCGCGGTAGTGTTGGCTGTCAAAGAAGAGCGACGAGCGAGCAAGGTCATGAGAGTTCGAGCAGAGACGGCAGCAGCAATGGTGGCCATCGTCGTCGGCACGAGGAGAGGAGAGGAGGCGGCGGAGCTGAGAATGGATGAAACCCCACTTCGCAATTACAGCGATGACAAACTTAGTCGACATAAATTAAAATTTAATACAAATTAAAAAAATAAAAATAAAAAATAAAAAAATTGACCACGTGATAAAAAAAATATAGATTTATAAAAACAATTTATATTTTTTATAAAATATTTAATATTAATTGAAGAAAATAATTATAATTATAAAAAATAATTTAATTAAAATTTCAATAGAAAAATAGTTTTACAATCTTTTGAATAAAGAACAAAAACTTAATTTTATAAAATAAAAAGTACAATTCTATAATGTAATTATATAAAAATATTCTATATTTTTTAATAAAATATTTAATAAGAATAAAAAAATGACAACGAGAGATGATTTTAAAAAATAGATTTAAAACGCCCTTGTTAATATAATTTTTTTTTTTTAAAAAAAGATGTCAATTGTAAAAATAAAAAAATGCCCTTCTAATTTTTTCCCGTCTATAAATTTATTTATTTATCAATTTAAAATCATGAATCTAGAGCCTTCTAAAATTTCGGACAATAATTAGTATTTTCTTAAAAAGTTATATACATACACGTTAAAACAGATCAATTGAGCCTTAATTAGATAAGAATGCATCATCCCCAATAAAAATGGTCTTTAATCAGTAAATAAAGCCAAAATTAAAAACATAATTAGACCAAATACTGAATTGTATTATTTTTAATCTTAACTGGCCTAAATCAAAAAGTAATTTGATCACTAGCAGTCCAGTCCACACAACAATTAGCAATAACCATCACTTCTGTGAAGTGCAATTTGGCACAGAGACTTCACTGGCAAATTGAATTTCTCATTTATTTTATGCAAACTTCAAATTGCAAATGCTTTGATATCGAATATCGACCCCTTGTTAAGGGTGTATAGTGGTCTGTAACATATATAAAGATCGATGTGTGTTTTGACATCTCAAACATAATCAATCTTCGACGAATCAGCTGGCCTTGCTCAATGCAACGGCAGTCTTCGATCCAGACTGATGGCCCAGGTGCTTGCAAATGAAGTCACCAGCAGCCATAAGCTTCCCCCAGATCCACATTGGTTTTTATCCCTAAACCATGTAGCATGTACACTACATCTTCAGTGGCAACATTCCCGGAAGCTCCCTTCGCGTAGGGGCATCCACCCAGGCCGGCCACAGACGAATCAACAACACTGATTCCCATCTATAAAAGCAACGGACATGTTTAAAAGTAGTCGTGGTTATCGCCAACAAGTCGTGTTAGTCCCAAATATTCGGGATTGGCTATGTGCTTCCTAGAAAAAAGAATGGAGGATTTCACTTACTTGAAGGGCCACCAGAATATTTGGAAGTGCTTGGCCATAAGTATCATGGAAATGGACAGCAATCTTGTCCACTGGAATGAGTGAAGTCACGGCTTCTAGCATTGGGATCACAGAACCTTCATGGCAGAAATATCCATGTTAGACTAGCATCGTGTTTGAATTGATACAGTGTGGATAAAACTACTACCAGCACATTATTGATGTTTCAGGATCGACAGTCTTAATAGTCATTAAAATTTGGAGCTCGGCTCAAGAAAGCCAAAACAGTTTACTCAATCTTACCTAGAGTACCAATTCCAATGGTATCACCAAGTGAGATCTCATAGCAGCCCATGTCATAGAGTTCTTTTGCCACATATGCCACCTTTTCTGGAGGCATTGGTCCTTCTGTGGGGCATCCCACAACACAGGACACATACCTATCAATTCAATGAGGTCCATTTGAGATGCCATCAGAAAAATTAGTGCTGAATGCAAAAAAAAAAAAAAAAAAGGAACATAAAATGTGATGAAAAAAAAATAATGAGAATATTGCAAATACCACACTGAGGTGAACCTCCCTTTTCATTTGGAAAAGGGGGGCAACAACCAGTGGATTCCCATTGCTACATAGCACTATTAAGACAGTAAGCAGTGCATTAGCCTATCATCTTGAAACAAGAAAATAATGTGAATCTTCAAGCAAGTTGTTGGCAGCCAAATTCAAACCAGAATCTGGACAAACTGAGGTTTTCTGAGGAATATGTGGTCGCTGGATTAGAATAGCAGTTGCACACAACATACATTTGATATCAAGGGGGAAAAGACAGCAGTTGTACAGACACCAGAATTGATGGCTAAGAAGACGGAGCAAATGATAAACCACCAAGTTGGGAGGGTATAATCTATGACAGGTATGATAAAATGTGTAAAAAGCTAGCTAAATATTCTTTGGTTGAGATTGAGCTTTACAATGGTAATGACAGATAACTATGGATAGGAAAAGTCGTACCCACGAACAGGTATGTTGAGTTCTTTTGCAGCAGCAATAACTTCACGATAACGTGTAAGGCTCTCTTCAATGCTGCAATTAATGTTTGACTTGGAAAAGGACTCAGAAGCTGATGCAAATACTGCGACTTCCTTTGCACCAGCTGCAATAGCTGCTTTAAATCCCTGAATATTCCTTGTGTAACTATAAACTCTTCCTCAGATAATCAGAGCTACCCTGCAACCTTAGGTTCAGACATAAACTATTGAACTTACTTTTAGATTTGGAGTCAGGACAGGTAATCTGACACCATGAACATCATGAATTGCTTCCACAACATCCTTAGCATCTGCTAACTGCAGCAAAATACTGATCTCAAAATTTGAAGGTTCGATCTGTCGTGAATGGGGAATCATGTTGTTCCCCTCAATCAAATATTCAAGCTTTGAAGACTATATTGAGAAATTAGATAAAGAATTTGGGTACTAATTGTATAAGATTAGAAATATTCAATTTAAGAATAATTGGCTTATATTATCTTACCATTCTCTCTTGTTCATCACTTCATTAGAAGTGAACCTTTGTAAGTTCCTTTGAAAAAAGTAGATTTACGATTTTTTACTATTAAAAATTTACAAGTTCAATAAACAACATATTGACTCAATAGGAACTGTTATTACCTGTGGTACCCATTTTGGAGAAACAAAGCTTGTGGCTTCAACAACAGATAAACCAGACAAAACCAACTTCTTTATTAATTCAACTTTTACAGCTGCAGGTACAATGTGCTTTTCATTTTGTAAACCATCTCTAGGACCAACTTCAACTATTTTCACAAATTTTGGCATGCCACCAAAAAACTGCAAATGGGACATTTATCAGTTTGATTATATTTTTTTCTTGAATATGTAATGCAAGACAAAATCAAGCAACAACGGCCAGCTATAACATGAGTTACAGGGCATTAACAAAAGTCAAATGAAAGAATATGAAGAACAAATTGAAAAAAATTTTGAAAACCTAAGTTATGTATGAACACATGGGAAAAAGGAATATTCTCCAGCATAAGTCCTATGACAACAGGGTTCTGTTTCAAGGGGTATGCGATTTCTACTCAATGCATAGGATTACTCTAAATTCAAAACATTCTCTGGTATTGATACTAATCTCAACATTAAAATAAGCTGAAATTATTCATTTTTCCATTACTCTTTACAAGGGAATTTTGCTATCTAAAAATGCACATATGCAAGTTATTCCAAGAGGACCCATAAAAAGGATTTTGCTGAACCAATGAGTCACAAAAACCTTGTTGAATACCACTTGATTCTCATCATCATGTGATAACCAAACCAGGGAATCTCTAGAAATTTTCTCTCTTGTTTGTCTCCTCCAGCCATAATCTTCACTGACAAGAAGAAAGTTGAGGCTGATTAGAAACAGACCACAGAAAATAGTAATGACTTAAAACAAACAAAGAGGAGAAATTCATTTTGAACTATGATCATGTAATTTCAGAATAAAGTGGAAATCAGAAAAAAAAATCATGAAACTCCAAAGCAAATAATGCAAAATTATATTTTATCTAAGAATGCTGCACCAAGTTCTCTTATTCCCACTACTAAAGAAATTCTCTTGGATCACAATGGAACACAAGTGTGATAACATTCATAGCATTTGAAAGGTAAAAACAACATGAACATTTGGTAACAAAAGAGTTAGAATTCTAATTCAGTAAACAAATCATCAAATTTCCTTTTGTACCTTTCCTAATTACATTTGACATGACATAGCACCAATTATTTATTCATGCACCTACAACATAATAGTGAATACTTTCACAAATTAGCCATTCAAGCAGAGAGATTTCTTTATAACACAGTTGGGCATTTCATATAAAAGATCACATATAAGCTTTCAGTTTGGGTGCAAAATTTCCCATCATAGCCCATCAGGCAGTAGTCATTCTTTACTTTAAATCAATGGGAGTCCATCTACCACAAATAAATGCATTAGTGAATATAATAGTACAAAGAAAAATATTAATGACCCTATGGCATACAGTACTGCATCATTGCAGGAAAGGGTTCTAGGAGATCTTCTCATGGTCTAGCATTAATAACAACACTCCTACAATATTTATGTCGAATGCATTTCTCCCTGAAGAACAATAGCAGAAAATAGTCAATTCACATCATGTAAACAACAGGTTGGTGAATTTTTATATATAATATCCTAATATATTTATTACACAACTTTTTGTAGTATCAAAATAATTTGTTTTTTTAGACAACTACAACAACAACAACCAAGCCTTATCCCACTAGGTGAGGTCGGATTGTTTTTTTTTTTAGACAACTATCATATAAAATTTTGAAATAATAATTTAATCTTTCTTTTGGCTTCCCTTACTGCAAGTAATTAAAGTAAGAGAACTGAAAAAAACTTCTATCTATTGACTCTTGGAATCCATGCAGAAAAAAGCTATTTTAGCACATGCATAAAATTAAGATAAATGTAAAAAAACCAAATAAAACTAATTACTAGAGATTTTCAAAAGGAATAACCTTAAATCATAATGAACTATAATCCAACTGTCAAACTTACCTGCAACTGTTAGATGAGCTACACTCTCTGGCTTCAATTAGGCAACAACCAGCTTCAGTGTCATCAACTCTTGGCCTACAGGCAGTGGAAGTGGAACGTTGAAGCCTACCAATAAAACTCAATCTTGGCATGTTATCAAAACCTAGAGGCTCCTCTAAGCTTGACATTTTTACAATGAATGCCAATTATAAGAGCGCCCCTGCAAGAAGCAGTTGGTCCACCGCCCTTAGATTTTAACTAATACAAAAATTAGTATGACAAAAGTTTTTAATGCACTTCCTAGAAAAAAAATTGATACTTAAACTAGATGATAATTACTTCCACAAACATTTTGTTGAAATGTATGTTCTTAAACTAGTTGATTATTATTCAAAAATAAGAAGAATTACTAGTCTACTGTGTTAAAATAACACCTCAAATTCTTGCTGAAAAAATTACAAAGGAGGAGAACATGACATTATAACACTGGTTTTCAAGAGAAATTAAAAAAAAAAACTAAGAATGCAACTGAAGTCCAGACTTCAAAATGAATCTCGACTGAATGCTAAGAACTTGGTAACTCCAGACTTCAAAATGAACACAGAAATGCATTAATTTGTCATGCGCAGAACCTCAAAACACACCATTTTATTTCGTCGCCTAAAAAACAACATTTGCACATTGTTTACATTCTACGAAAAATAAAAAAAGACAAAACTTAGCCCAGAAAAAGAAAATCGAAGTTTCTTTAAATAAAATCAAATCGTGGAGGAATCGTGGAATCATGAAAACTAAACTAAACATCAAAGTTAAATCACCAATTTATTCCTCAGACAGGAACATCAAATCATCACAAAAAGGGGGAGAAAGAAGAAAGTTTCCTGCTGACCTGAAACCAAAATCTCAGAAGAGAACGAGGGAGCAAGCAGATGAACCAAAGATTCTCCTTTCTCAATTTCAAACAGCTGGTGAAAGAGTACACTTCGATTGGAAGCGAAGCAAGCGATTCGATCGAGTTGATTGTTAGGAGACCTTGCACTATCAAGTTAGCAGACCGGTGCCTTGCCCTTATCGCCCACCTACAACTCCGATCGACGCCTCAAAAAATCAAACGCGCGAAGGAGGAAATAGAGGGGGAGAAGGTGGACTTGAGGTAGGTGGGAGGAAAGGCGTGCGAGGGGACCAAGAACGCGTCGTCGGCCACAGAGCACCGAGCATTAATTAATCGCACCCTATTTTCCGGGAGCTTAAAATTATCTGAGCCGTCGATCCTCGGCTAACGTTCGACTCAGTCGCATCCTGGACGTAGGATTTGACGGTTCAAGTCAGTAGTTAGGTCGTTGGTTTTTAACCGATCCACTGTGTGCTTTGGTGCACGGGACACCGTATTGGGTGCCGTCAATTATGACACGTGTTCTTTCAAAAGCTAGCGGGCTTATTGGCTTTATATTATTCGTCATTTTTCATACATTAACGACAACGACGGTTTACCGGAGCAATTACGTGTTGGCAGGTAGATGTTCTAGAAATTGTACTATTTTTAGCCCGAATGGTTGTTTAATTTAATGAAAAATTAGAAATTAATTATTAACTTGGGTTAAAAACATGTTTGTCATAGTTAACGTCTACCTACCACTACTACTATTATTAATTAATTAATTATGATTTGCAATTAGGTTGTCTCAACTAATTGAGTTAATGAAATTAGTTAGGCCTCGTCCTGGGACCACAGTTTTCATTCGAAAAAATAAAGCATGCTATGACGTCATAACTCAAGAGTTTCATTATCTTTAAAATGAAGCAAATTTCATTAAAAATATCACGGCAACTCTAACTTTTTTGTCTTAAGAATGAGAAGAACCTCCACTATATTAGCCAATTCATCCTCCTGTCATAATTAATTATAATTTCTCGATTTAACTCCTCACATATGATCATGAAATCGACCATATAAAATCGTTGAGATTGCATATTCTACTTTATTACTGAAGTATAAGCTAATTCATATATAATTCACATCATACTTGCATTCATAATCTACTCTCTTACCTCTACATCTACGACTTCATTAATATTTTATGTTGTCCCTAGCTCACCTTGCATTAAGCTCTTAACCGTCCTATCCTTCATTGCTTACTGATGCGGTGGAGATGATTAATTTCACATGGCATAGTCAAATCAACAGTCACACTGAGTTAAAAGTCAAATTCAAGATGAGTTCAAGTCTGGTCAAGATGAGCTCAAGTCTAGACAAGCCTTGTTCGAGTTTGATCAAGACGAACTCCGTTTAAGATGGATCGAGCTCGGATCAGGTTAACAAGACTTTGATTGAATCAACCCCAAAAGAAGACCTTAACTCAATTCAATCTGAGTCGCATCCGAATGTGGTTCGCCCAAATTGTGATTCGACTCTGAAGCGTCAATCACTGAAGGATACTACGGTTAAAGCACATTCACCAAGAGATGTGTCTCTTAGCAACCAAAGGAAGAGGTGTGCCCTTTATGAACCCGAGCACCCTTTCATTTCCTATTTAAAGATAACAGGTTACAACATCAAGGGAAGCAATCTCATAACTTTCTACTCTCTTTACTTTTCTCCATTCATTCTCTCCACCTTTTCTTTGAGGTTTAATTTGAGTGTCGAAGAGGTTACGCTAAGGTTCACCTTAGTCCTCAATTCTAACAACTTCTTTGAGTCTTTGTAGACCTTTTTGCGAAAGATTTCCTCTCTATTCAATATCTCGAGTATCGATCCGAAGGTAGTCGGCCTATTAAAGCCCTACCTAAAGGTAGTCGATTTATTGAAGCCTAACTTGAAGGTAGTCGGTCTATTAAAATCTGACCTAAAGAACTCCTGACCTGAGCAAAGTTGAACCAACCGGTATCCAACTGATCAAAAATTACTCGATCATGATTACTTTGTTGAGTCATCCCATATCTTTGATCTCAGATCAAATCATTTATCTACGAAATCCACCTCGTATTTAGCTACGCTCAAGAATAGCTCAATAGGAACTTTTAGGAATCCACCGTATGAGATACATTTGTTCAGCATATGTGAATTAAGGAAATCTATATGACTATTGATGCAGTGGAATCCTACTACTTCTACGTTGCACATATAGTTAAAAATCAAGCTGATCTATTGAGTCAAAAGTCAAGAGAAAATAGAACTTATCCGAAGACCTATATGTGCAAACCTCAGTCAGCTCGACCACTCTGTCAGCTCAGCAACTTAGCAGCTTAGCTAGCTTGGCAGCTTGGTAGTTCTGTCACTCGACAGCTTGGCCACTCAACAGCTCGGCGGCTCGGCCAGCTCGGCGGCTCGACCGGCTTGGCCAGCTCGGCGGCTTGGCCAGCTCGGCGCCTCGATAGCTCGGCGGCTCGGCAACTCGGCCAGCTTGACAACTCGGCAGCTTGGCCAGCTCGGGGGGCTCGGCCAGCTCGGCGGCTCGACCAGCTCTGCGGCTCGGCCAGCTCGACGGCTCGACCAGCTCGGCGGCTTGGCCGGCTCACAACTCTATCACTCGGTAGCTCGACAACTCTGTTGACTCTGTCAGCTCGGTCTCTCTGCCACTCAGCAGCTCTATCATTCGGTCTCTCAACCACTTATCCAAGTCTCTCAGCCACTCAGCAGCTCTATCATTCGGTCTCTCAACCACTTATCCAAGTCTCTCAGCCACTCATCCAAGTCACTCAGTCACTCATCTAATTCTCTCAAGCACTCATCCAAGTCACTCAGTCACTCATCCAAGTCTCTCAGCCATTCATCCAAGTCATTGAGCCACTTATCCGAGTCTCTCAACCACTCATCCAAGTCTTTCGATCATCTCATTCATCTCATCTCAGCACCTCGTCTCAGCCATCTTATCTCGGCATCTCATCTCGGCCCCTCATCTCAACACCTCAGCATCTCAGCCATCTCAGTAGTTCAGTATCTCAACATTAATATAGTGAGCGAGACGGTTGGATCATTAAACATAATCTAGTCAGTCGGACTACGTCTCCTTCGACTAGACTTGAAGGGGAGACTTGTGATGCAAGGGTAATAGATAACATGGTTCCTTTCCAGATGGAGGTCAAGAGTCAAACGAAAGTCACGCCTATGGCCGACTTGGCAATACTAGTCATGTAACGCCCGCCCTTAGGTG
>NC_133864.1:20607153-20649415 GCF_044706935.1 Curcuma longa
ACAATAATTAGTATTTTCTTAAAAAGTTATATACATACACGCTAAAACCAATAAAATGAGCCTTAATTAGATAAGAATGCATCATCCCCAATAAAAATGGTCTTTAATCAGTAAATAAAGCCAAAATTAAAAACATAATTAGACCAAATACTGAATTGTATTATTTTTAGATCTTAACTGACCTAAATCAAAAAACACCAACCAACAATTAGAACAGACATAAGCAATTTGATCACTAGCAGTCCAGTCCACACAACAATCAGCAATAACCATCACTTCTGTGAAGTGCAATTTGGCACAGAGAGACTTCACTGGCAAATTGAATTTCTCATTTATTTTATGCAAACTTCAAATTGCAAATGCTTTGATATCGAATATCGACCCCTTGTTAAGGGTGTATAGTGGTCTGTAACATATATAAAGATCGATGTGTGTTTTGACATCTCAAACATGATTAATCTTCGACGAATCAGCTGGCCTTGCTCAATGCAAAGGCAGTCTTGATCCAGACTGATGGCCCAGGTGCTTGCAAATGAAGTCACCAGCAGCCATAAGCTTCCCAGATCCACATTGGTTTTTATCCCTAAACCATGTAGCATGTACACTACATCTTCAGTGGCAACATTCCCGGAAGCTCCCTTCGCGTGGGCATCCACCCAGGCCGGCCACAGACGAATCCACAACACTGATTCCCATCTATAAAAGCAATGGACATGTTTAAAAGTAGTCGTGGTTATCGCCAACAAGTTGTGTTAGTCCCAAATATTCGGGATTGGCTATGTGCTTCCTAGAAAAAAAATGGAGGATTTTACTTACTTGGAGGGCCACCAGAATATTTGGAAGTGCTTGGCCATAAGTATCATGGAAATGGACAGCAATCTTGTCCACTGGAATGAGTGAAGTCACGGCTTCTAGCATTGGGATCACAGAACCTTCATGGCAGAAATATCCATGTTAGACTAGCATCGTGTTTGAATTGATACAGTGTGGATAAAACTACTACCAACACAATATTGATGTTTCAGGATCGACAGTCTTAATAGTCATTAAAATTTGGAGCTCGGCTCAAGAAAGCCAAAACAGTTTACTCAATCTTACCTAGAGTACCAATGCCAATGGTATCACCAAGTGAGATCTCATAGCAGCCCATGTCATAGAGTTCTTTTGCCACATATGCCACCTTTTCTGGAGGCATTGGTCCTTCTGTGGGGCATCCCACAACACAGGACACATACCTATCAATTAAATGAGGTCCATTTGAGATGCCATCAGAAAAATTAGTGCTGAATGCAAAAAGAAAAAAAAAGGAACATAAAATGTGAAAGAAAAAAAAATAATGAGAATATCGCAAATACCACACTGAGGTGAACCTCCCTTTTCATTTGGAAAAGGGGGCAACAGCCAGTGGATTCCCATTGCTACATAGCACTCTAGATAGTAAGTAGTGCATTAGCCTATCATCTTGAAACAAGAAAATAATGTGAATCTTCAAGCAAGTTGTTGGCAGCCAAATTCAAACCAGAATCTGGACAAACTGAGGTTTTCTCGAGAATATGTGGTCACTGGATTAGAATAGCAGTTGCACACAACATACATTTGATATCAAGGGGGAAAAGACAGCAGTTGTACAGACACCAGAATTGATGGCTAAGAAGACGGAGCAAATGATAAACCACCAAGTTGGGAGGGTATAATCTATGACAGGTATGATAAAATGTGTAAAAAGCTAGCTAAATATTCTTTGGTTGAGATTGAGCTTTACAATGGTAATGACAGATAACTATGGATAGGGAGGAAGGTCGTACCCACGAACAGGTATGTTGAGTTCTTTTGCAGCAGCAATAACTTCACGATAACGTGTAAGGCTCTCTTCAATGCTGCAATTAATGTTTGACTTGGAAAAGGACTCAGAAGCTGATGCAAATACTGCGACTTCCTTTGCACCAGCTGCAATAGCTGCTTTAAATCCCTGAATATTCCTTGTGTAACTATAAACTCTTCCTCAGATAATGAGAGCTACCCTGCAACCTTAGGTTCAGACATAAACTATTGAACTTACTTTTAGATTTGGAGTCAGGACAGGTAATCTGACACCATGAACATCATGAATTGCTTCCACAACATCCTTAGCATCTGCTAACTGCAGCAAAATACTGATCTCAAAATTTGAAGGTTCAATATATCATGAATGGGGAATCATGTTGTTCCCCTCAATCAAATATTTCAAGCTTTGAAGACTATATTGAGAAATTAGATACAGAATTTGGGTCCTAATTGTATAAGATTAGAAATATTCAATTTAAGAATAATTGGCTTATATTATCTTACCATTCTCTCTTGTTCATCACTTCATTAGAAGTGAACCTTTGTAAGTTCCTTTGAAAAAAGTATATTTACGCTTTTTTACTATTAAAAATTTACAAGTTCAATAAACAACATATTGACTCAATAGGAACTGTTATTACCTGTGGTACCCATTTTGGAGAAACAAAGCTTGTGGCTTCAACAACAGATAAACCAGACAAAACCAACTTCTTTATTAATTCAACTTTTACAGCTGCAGGTACAATGTGCTTTTCATTTTGTAAACCATCTCTAGGACCAACTTCAACTATTTTCACAAATTTTGGCATGCCACCAAAAAACTGCAAATGCGACATTTATCAGTTTGATTATATTTTTTTCTTGAATATGTAATGCAAGACAAAATCAAGCAACAACGGCCAGCTATAACATGAGTTACAGGGCATTAACAAAAGTCAAATGAAAGAATATGAAGAACAAATTGAAAAAAAATTTGAAAACCTAAGTTATGTATGAACACATGGGAAAAAGGATTATTCTCCAGCATAAGTCCTATGACAACAGGGTTCTGTTTCAAGGGGTATGCGATTTCTACTCAACACATAGGATTACTCTAAATTCAAAACATTCTCTGGTATTGATACTAATCTCAACATTAAAATAAGCTGAAATTATTCATTTTTCCATTACTCTTTACAAGGGAATTTTGCTATCTAAAAATGCACATATGCAAGTTATTCCAAGAGGACCCATAAAAAGGATTTTGCTGAACCAATGAGTCACAAAAACCTTGTTGAATACCACTTGATTCTCATCATCATGTGATAACCAAACCAGGGAATCTCTAGAAATTTTCTCTCTTGTTTGTCTCCTCCAGCCATAATCTTCACTGACAAGAAGAAAGTTGAGGCTGATTAGAAACAGACCACAGAAAATAGTAATGACTTAAAACAAACAAAGAGGAGAAATTCATTTTGAACTATGATCATGTAATTTCAGAATAAAGTGGAAATCAGAAAAAAAAATCATGAAACTCCAAAGCAAATAATGCAAAATTATATTTTATCTAAGAATGCTGCACCAAGTTCTCTTATTCACACTACTAAAGAAATTCTCTTGGATCACAATGGAACACAAGTGTGATAACATTCATAGCATTTGAAAGGTAAAAACAACATGAACATTTGGTAACAAAAGAGTTAGAATTCTAATTCAGTAAACAAATCATCAAATTTCCTTTTGTACCTTTCCTAATTACATTTGACATGACATAGCCACCAATTATTTATTCATGCACCTACAACATAATAGTGAATACTTTCACAAATTAGCCATTCAAGCAGAGAGATTTCTTTATAACACAGTTGGGCATTTCATATAAAAGATCACATATAAGCTTTCAGTTTGGGTGCAAAATTTCCCATAATAGCCCATCAGGCAGTAGCCATTCTTTACTTTAAATCAATGGGAGTCCATCTACCACAAATAAATGCATTAGTGAATATAAGTGTACAAAGAAAAATATTAATGACCCTATGGCATACAGTACTGCATCATTGCAGGAAAGGGTTCTAGGAGATCTTCTCATGGTCTAGCATTAATAACAACACTCCTACAATATTTATGTCGAATGCATTTCTCCCTGAAGAACAATAGCAGAAAATAGTCAATTCACATCATGTAAACAACAGGTTGGTGAATTTTTATATATAATATCCTAATATATTTATTACACAACTTTTTGTAGTATCAAAATAATTTGTTTTTTTAGACAACTACAACAACAACAACCAAGCCTTATCCCACTAGGTGAGGCCGGGTTGTTTTTTTTTTAGACAACTATCATATAAAATTTTGAAATAATAATTTAATCTTTCTTTTGGCTTCCCTTACTGCAAGTAATTAAAGTAAGAGAACTGAAAAAAACTTCTATCTATTGACTCTTGGAATCCATGCAGAAAAAAGCTATTTTAGCACATGCAGAAAATTAAGATAAATGTAAAAAAACCAAATAAAACTAATTACTAGAGATTTTCAAAAGGAATAACCTTAAATCATAATGAACTATAATCCAACTGTCAAACTTACCTGCAACTGTTAGATGAGCTACACTCTCTGGCTTCAATTAGGCAACAACCAGCTTCAGTGTCATCAACTCTTGGCCTACAGGCAGTGGAAGTGGAACGTTGAAGCCTACCAATAAAACTCAATCTTGGCATGTTATCAAAACCTAGAGGCTCCTCTAAGCTTGACATTTTTACAATGAATGCCAATTATAAGAGCGCCCCTGCAAGAAGCAGTTGGTCCACCACCCTTAGATTTTAACTAATACAAAAATTAGTATGACAAAAGTTTTTAATGCACTTCCTAGAAAAAAAATTGATACTTAAACTAGATGATAATTACTTCCACAAACATTTTGTTGAAATGTATGTTCTTAAACTAGTTGATTATTATTCAAAAATAAGAAGAATTACTAGTCTACTGTGTTAAAATAACACCTCAAATTCTTGCTGAAAAAATTACAAAGGAGGAGAACATGACATTATAACACTGGTTTTCAAGAGAAATTTAAAAAAAAAACTAAGAATGCAACTGAAGTCCAGACTTCAAAATGAATCTCGACTGAATGCTAAGAACTTGGTAACTCCAGACTTCAAAATGAACACAGAAATGCATTAATTTGGCATGCGCAGAACCTCAAAACACACCATTTTATTTCGTCGCCTAAAAACAACATTTGCACATTGTTTACATTCTACGAAAAATAAAAAAAGTCAAAACTTAGCCCAGAAAAAGAAAATCGAAGTTTCTTTAAATGAAATCAAATCATGGAATCATCAAAACTAAACTAAACATCAAAGTTAAACCACCAATTTATTCCTCAGACCATCACAAAAAGGGGGGAGAAAGAAGACAGTTTCCTGCTGACCTGAAACCAAAAACTCAGAAGAGAACGAGGGAGCAAGCAGATGAACCAAAGATTCTCCTTTCTCAATTTCAAACAGGTGAAAGAGTACACTTCGATTGGAAGCGAAGCAAGCGATTCGATCGAGTTGATTGTTAGGGGACCTTGCACTATCAAGTTAGCAGACCGGTGCCTTGCCCTTTTCGCCCACCTACAACTCCGATCGACGCCGCAAAAAATCAAACGCGCGAAGGAGGAAATAGAGGGGGAGAAGGTGGACTTGAGGTAGGTGGGAGGAAAGCCGTACGAGGGGACCAAGAACGCGTCGTCGGCCACAGAGCACCGAGCATTAATTAATCGCACCCTATTTTCCGGGAGCTTAAAATTATCTGAGCCGTCGATCCTCGGCTAACGTTCGACTCAGTCGCATTCCTGGACGTAGGATTTGACGGTTCAAGTCAGTAGTTACGTCGTTTGTTTTTAACCGATCCACTGTGTGCTTTGGTGCACGGGACACCGCATTGGGTGCCGTCAATTCTGACACGTGTTCTTTCAATAGTCCGCGCCTTTTGGCTTTATATTATTCGTCATTTTTCATACATTGACGACAACGAGGGTTTACCGGAGCAATTACGTGTTGGCAACTAGATGTTCTAGAAAGTGTACTATTTTTAACCTAAATGGTTGTTTAATTTAATGAAAAATTAGAAATTAATTATTAACTTGGGTTAAAAACATGTTTGTCATAGTTAACGTCTACCTACCACTACTATTATTATTAATGAATTAATTATGATTTGCAATTAGGTGGTCTCAACTAATTGAGTTAATGAAATTAGTTAGGCCTCGGCCCTGGGACCACAGTTTTCATTCGAAAAAATAAAGCATGCTATGACGTCATAACTCAAGAGTTTCATTATCTTTAAAATGAAGCAAATTTCATTAAAAATATCACGGCAACTCTAACTTAGCACCTCCACTGTATTAGCCAATTCATATATAATCCCCATCATCCTTGAGTTCATAATCTACTCTCTTACCTCTACGTCTACGACTTCATTAATATTTTATGTTGTCCTTAGCTCACCTTGGATTAGGCTCTTAACCGTCCGATACTTCATTGTTTACTGATGCGGCGGAGATAGTTATTTTCACATGGCATAGTCAAATCAACAGTCACGCTAAGTTAGAAGTTAAAGTCAAGATGAGCTCAAATCTGGTCAAGATGAGCTCAGGTCAAGACAAGCCTTGTTCAGGTTCAATCAAGACGAACTCCAGTTAAGACTTTGATGGAAACAGCCCAAAAAGAAGACCTCAACTCAATTCAATTTGAGCCGCATCTGAATGTGGTTCATCCAAATTGTGATTCGGCTCGACAATTGCTGAAGCGTTGATTACCAAAGGATACTACAGTTAAGGCACCAATCACCAAGAGAGGTGTTTCTTAGCAACCAAATGAAGAGGTGTGCTCGTTATGAACCTGAGCCACCTTTTCATTTTCTATTTAAAGGTAACATGTTACACCATCAAGGGAAGTAATCTCATAACTTTCTACTCTCTTTACTTTTCTCTAGTCATTCTCTCCACTTTTTCTTTAAGGTCTGACTTAAGTGTCAGAGAGGCTACGTTAAATTTTACCTTAGTCCCCAATTCTAACAACTTCTTTAAGTCTTTGTAGACTTTTTTGCGAAAGATTTCCTCTCTATTCAATATCCCGAGTATCGATCCGAAGGTAGTCAACCTATTAAAGTCCTACCTAAAGGTAGTCGGTATATTGAAGTCTGACTTGAAGATAGTCAGTCTATTAAAATGATCTATAGATTAAATCCAAGTTATGGGTTGAGATGGTTGGGTGTGGAAGCTAAATAATTGAGGAAATAAGATTTTAGATTGAAATGGAAGAGTTGCTTACATTTACATTTCTTACATTTGCTCTCTTAATATTTTTAACTTGCTCACTTATTAACTCTTGACAACAATTGTTTATTAACTCTTGATAACTTTCCGAAGCAATTCTTCATTTCCCAAACTTTGACCATGAAATTCTAGAATAATGTGTTCAAATTAGATTTCCATTGGCGTGTCAAAGATTACAAATTAATATCATTCAATACTCCCTCTTAATTTATAATCTTAGTTGCTTCTTGAATTTGTTAAATTTATCAATTGTGTCGACTTTTATCATGATGTCTACTAGCTGATTATGTCTTGATAAACTTCATGCGTATTTCTTTTTGATTATCTAAATCTCGAATGAAGTGATATCGTAGTTCAATATGCTTGGATTCTTTATCATTGGAATTGTAGACATATGGTCATAAAATAAATGATTATTTGTTCATCTTGTTTAAATTTTAAATCTTTCAAAATTCTTTTAATTCAAACTGGCTCACAAGTTGCATCTATTGTAGTTATATATTCTGCTTTTATTGAAGATAATGTTATAGATTTTTATTTCTTTGAGCTCCAAGATATCACATTTGATCCTAGACAAAGGATATATCCAGAGGTTTTTTTTTTGAACCTCTATCTATGTACCTACTAAGCTTACATTTGATTTTGCCCAATCACTATCTATGTACCTACTAAGCTTACATTTGATTTCCTTTTTGAACTCAATACCATGACTCTTTGTACTTTTAAGGTATCTTAAGATCCTTTTTGTTACTGCTAAATGAATTCGGTTCATTTACGAATCTAGATAGCAAACTTACTAAATGTGTGATATATTATTGGTGCGGAGAGCACCAGATGATCGAACCTTTATTTTGATGATGACACGAGGTTCAAGTTAAGTGTGTGTTGTGTACTGACAAGCTTATCTAGTGTGCAGGGAGCATAGAAAAGTCCTAGTTGAGGCTAGACAAAGTAAATCCTAATTGCGACTAGGCGAAGGTAAGTCCTGGTTTGGAGGATCAGACAGAAGTCTTAGTAAGGTCAAGTGCACCAGGTGCAAGTCCAGACAGGTCAGGAGAACCGAGAAGCATGACAGAAATCCAACCAGGTCAAGAGAACCAGATGCTTGGTGGAAGTCTAGGCGGTCAGGTGGATCGATAGCCTAGCAGCAAATCCTGGGGGCCAAGGATTATGGCTAAGCGAAAAGTCCAACATACTTATTGACAAATCAGGTAAATTCTTCCAAGTGGAGTGGGTAAGGGTGCGTTCCCAGAGTGGAATAGTAGGCGTCGGTCTAACCCAGGAGTTCACTGGAAACTTGAAGTTAAGACCACTTAACAGTTCAAAAAATGTTAATCCAATTCTGTTGCTTTGGCTTTTGGACTAACTTGTAATGCAGATTGAAGAGACGAGAATTTTGACTTCGAGCGACTCTATCCGGAATCCAGACGACCAGAGGTCCAAGGGCCTGGAAGGTGAATCCAGGCGACTCGGATTCGGATAATCGCAGTGGAAGTCAAAATTCATCCGGTACCTCCATGTCAGCACGGAGTTGACTGGAAGGGGAATCTGTTAGAATTAGCCCTTAGTGTCAATTCAGATTGAGTTGGACTCGAGTTGGACTCGAGTCAACTCAGATTGTGTGAGACTCGAATTGGACTCAAGTCACACAAGCCAATTCGAATTCATCAAAAGATTATCATGCATGAGATGCATGATCTTCATTAAAAGAAGAGAAAGATTATCATGCATGAGATGCATGATCTTCATTAAAAGAAGAGAAAGATCTTCATGCATGAGATGCATGGAAGTTAATAAAATATTAATTCTTTAGATCACTAAAAGCCAAAAAATCCTTCATCCTTCATATCCCATGGTAGGATATAAAAAGGAGTGAGAGGCTCTTGATGAAGGGTTGTTGGATGCTCTTGCCTACCTTGTGGCTAGCATCACAGTTTGGTTCTTCTTCATCTCAGTGTTTGTGTGGATATCGTGGAGGCGCAAACACACTGATCGTGTTGAGATCCGTGAACCTTTGAAGGCAAGAGCTGCTGTCGGGATTGCGAAGGGCTCGCATCAAAGGTAACCTCGATTCTAGTAGGTAGAATCGTCAAACGAGTATGTTTTTCGCATGGATCTTCTAGAGGGATCCTGTTTTTCGCTGCGTATATGCGATTAAAATTGTTTGATGACGCATATAGATCCCTACAGAATCTAGGTGACTGAAAGTGCCGAGTCAATAGCGTCGATGGCGGATCGACGTGGAGGCGCCTGGAAGGGGAATCTAGGCGCCCGGAAAGCCTTATAAAAGAGCTTCGACAGAACGCTTCCAAACATCAATTCAAAGCATTCCATAGTAACCCGACGACAGTCTGCGCACGAAGGATCACTCTAGAAGTCATCGTAATGCTAGAGTTCGCACCGCAAGCTTCATGTCATTCTCCGATTTGGGTAACGATTTATTGTATGCTTTAATTTCTACGATAAAGTTTTTATTGTGATTCTGTTTTGTAAATCGTTACAACACCTCTCCATAAGGAAGGAATTAATTAGTGGATTGTTCATACGTAAATGATCAAAGATCGTGGGCCTTAGAGTAGCAGCCTATGGCTGTGAACTAAGTAAAAAAAGATCTTGTGTTCTTCTTGTGTCATGATTCTTTTATTTCCGCTGCAACATTCTCTGATTCACGAACGAATGAAAATATTCAACGAATTTATGAAAATCAAGAAAATGCTAAAAGATAGCGCTATTCACCCCCCCCCCCCCCCCCCCCCCCCCCCCCCCCTCTAGCGCTCTCTTCAATCCTACATATATGACCTTGTGTTAAGATAGATTAAGGAACCAATTAATATTCTATGAGAGTGACATCAACCTTTTCACTATTGTAATTAACTTGAAAATTTTCATTTAATGTCATAGGAGGGAGACTAGCTTGCACTACTCATGTTGAATTTTTTTGAGAAGATATTCTATGCATCTTTCTTGAGATAGAAATTTTTTTCCAATTAGCCTTTGCTTGACTTAAATTCCATGAAAATATTTCATAAGTCCCAAGTCTATCATTTCAAAATCTTTCATCATTTTATTTTTAAATTTTTTCCACTATAGTTTTATTGGTCCCAAAGTAGATGAGATCATCGAGATAAAAGCACACGATCAAGAAGTCCTTTTCAACTGTCTTCACATGGAGAGATGATTTACTTGCGCTTTGATTGAAGTCATTTTCTATGGAGTAATTGTTGATTTTGCTATTACATACTCGGGATGCTTGCCTTAACCCATGTAATATTTTTTAAGTTGAAAGACTTGTTTTCCTTTGATATCAAAACTCTCATGGTGCGTTTGGTTAACGATAACCTTGGTTATCTATCAAAGGTTATCATTGATAACCCTATTTGGTTTAGGTAATGACCAATTCTCAAGTAGTGAAGAATGTCCGCCACATCAGCAAATGTCAGCAAAATGTTAGTAAAAGGTAATGACAAATGTCAACAAAATGTTAGTAAAAGGTAATGAAGAATTACCTCAGAAGCCTTAGGTTTTCTTGGATTTTAGAGTTAATAACAAAATTATCCTCACAGTTCTACGCACAGAGGCGAATATGTGGTTGTTTAGGGTGAGGAAGGAGCGGAGGTGGGGGAGGGGTGGATGAAGGGGATGGCTCATTTTATTGGTGATGGGAAGGTGTCGACAAGCGATGACGACACCAAACGACGGCAGCGATGACGGCTAGCAGCGACACCAGTTCTCTTCTTTCATTCTCTATAATGATACCCAGACGGAGGGGGAGCAGCAGCTTGTGAATTGCTAGTGATGGAAAGACATTAGCCAACGACGACATCGATTTGCAGTAACAGCGACACCTGCTCGCAACGGTAGCAACGTCGACTTGCAACGACAGCGACGTCGACTCATAGCGGCGACGATGCCAACTCGTAGCGGCGGCGACGCCAGCTGGCAACAATGGCAAGAGTGCATGGGTAAGGGAGACCATTGACACAATAAATAAAAAAAATCGACCATTGGCGCAGTAAAAAACAAAATGAATTAAAAATTTAGGCTTAAATAAGATGATTTAAAATAGTAAAACATTAGGTTATATTTTGTGAAACCAAGGGTAATATAATAAACCAAATAAGTTTTGTTGCATTACTTAGGATCGAACCAAATAATGTTATGTTATGTTTTATTCCCCGTAACTATGATTATGTGCATGATAATTTGAATCAAATACATCCTCAAGTTGTTCGACATATACTTCCTCCTGAATTTCTCCATTCAAGAATATTGATTTTACATCAAGTTGAAAATATTTATTTCCAACTAAGTTGCAAAAGTTAGAGCAATATGAATTGTTTCTATACTTGCAACTGGAGCAAATATTTTTATGAAGTCAATTTATCATTGTTGAGAATATCCTTTTGCAACGACTTGAGCCTTGTATTTTTGAATCGAGCCATCTTCATTGTATTTAATTTTACAAACCTATTTTAGACCAATAGGCAAGTCAACGAGCTCCTATATATATTTTTTTCAGTTGTGGATAGTTCATCATGCATTGCTTTCATTCTTTGATGCTTCTTCAAAAATTGAAGTTCACAAGAGAACAACTCAAACTCAACGGAGTCATAGATTTCAATTAGCAATTGGATTTTTCTTGGGGGATTTCTGAGTCACTTTGTTCATTAATTATAGGAAATTCTACGGGAAGCATATTAGTAATATTGTGGACTTGAGATGGACTAGGTTGAAATGATATTAGATTATCAAAATGAGGTGATTGAGTTGGCAACTTCTTTCCCTTTCCAATTCCAAGTAGTTTTCTCATCAAAGATAACATCTCGAGATATAATGAATTTATTTGTTAATGGATTTAACAAATGGTATCCGTTCGATTCATCGCTGTAGCAAAAAAAAAAGAAGTTTTTGGCCTTTCTTATCAAATTAAATATTCACGATCTTGTGATGGTATAAGTGCATATGTAATGCTGCCAAATATTCTGAAATGATCAACTCCTGACCTTTTCATACACCAAGCTTCATATGAGGCTTTATTTTTGACAGCTTTAGTTGGTGATTGATTGAGAAGGTATATAATTATATGTACAACTTTTGCCCAATATAGATTTGGAATTCCCTTGCCTTTTAGCATGCTTCTTGCCATTTAAACAATCATGCGATTTTTTTCGACTATGTCATTTTATTGAGGGCATCTACTAATTGTCAATTATCTTTTAATATCATTAACTTTATAATATTCCATGAATGGATTCTAGAGAAATCCTGCGTCCCGATTAATTCTTAAAGTTTTCGTAAGAAAATCACTTTGTCTCTTTACCAGTGCTTTAAATTATAGAAAAATATATAATAAAATGCTTCAGATTTATAACTAAGAATGTATATCTACATCATTATGGTGAAGTCATCCACAAAGATAATAAAATATTTTTTCTTCGTAGGAGTAGGAGTTTGCATTGGTCCATAGATATCTGAATGGACAAGTTCAAGTGGTGTTTTTGCTTGCTATGACGACTTTGAAAATGGAAACTTATGCATTTTTTTCATTAATCGATCACCAAGAATGAAGACCCTTTTGATTAAGATGACCATATCACAAATATCATAGATGAGACAAATCTACATCTTCCATTTTAAATGCACAATTATTGTTTACTGACAATACGATGAAAAAAGTTTTATTCTTCATTTCAACATTTGCCACAGGATTATTTTTCTTTTTATAAAAAATTTTACACTTTCCATCATCAAAATGGATTGAAAAATCATTTTGAATAAGTTGTCCAATAATTAAGAGGTTGTACAAAAGACTCTGAACATAAAGAACATTAGTAATAAGATTTTTATTACCTCTCGTGGTTTGGACAACAATGATGGCTTTTCCTTTTAAACTCTTATAGGTTCCGTCACTGAGAATGATGCTTGAGTTAATGTTTGGATTAAGCTCCATAAATATATCTTTATTTCTCATGTGGTTGCTAGCACCGCTATCTTTATTTCTCTATCGATGCTTTGAAAATAGAATAGAATTTCATGTTATTTCTTTCAAGCAATTTGTGATATTTTTTCTCTTCTTATTTTGAAACCAACAATCCTCAAAAGTGGTTAGGAGTTTTGCTTCTCTTGCATTTAAAATAATAATCTTTTGACTTGTGATTATTTGATTTTTTTTGCAAATAATGTAAGAGTAAGCATTACCTGATTTTTTTATTATGTCTTACCTTTCCAATTGGTTTTCTTTATATTTTTCCTCCAATTGATGATTTTTTTCTTTTTGTATTTTGATCTTCATTAAGTCTATATAATGTCTTGAAACGACCTATAATAATTACTTGATCTGAAAGCTTGTTCAATTGATTGAGTATTATAACTATTAGCCCCCGGAATATAGCTGAGTTGGTTACGATGGAGTAGGCTTACAGAAGAGGACAAGGGTTCGAATCTCGACGAAGCCGAGCAATACCCTCCTCCGTCGTGACCAATTGCATTTTCTCGATTTACTTCCTCACAAATGGTCGTGGAGGCGACTATGTGGGGTCGCTGAGGTGGCGGATTCCACCTCTTGCAGAAGAGTATTAGAACTATTGCCCGGGGGCATAGTTGAGTTGGTTACGACGGAGCAGACTTGTAGAAGAGGGCAAGGGTTCGAATCTCAGTGAAGTCGAGACAATACCCTCCTCTGTCGTAGCCAACTATAATTTCTCGATTTACCTCCTCACAGATGGTCGTGGAGACAATACCCTCCTCTGTCGTGGCCAACTACAATTTCTCGATTTACCTCCTCACATATGATTGTGGAACCGACTGTGTGGGACTGTTAGGATGACAGATTTCACATTTTTGCAAAAGAGTATTAGAACTATTGATTTTTTACTTACATGTAAAAAATAAATCAATCAATTTATACATAGTCATTTTTGACAAGTCATTTGATTCTTCATTTGTAGCAATAACATAATTAAGCGGCAGAAATTAAAATACTTTTTCAATAATTTTTTTATCTTCTATGTCTAAGAGCCTTTTATTTAATTGATAATATTTGAGACATGTGAAAAGAAATTTTATATGGTCTTTAGTTCCTCCATTCTTAAATTATCAAAAGCTCTCTACAAAGATAGAAATTTTAATATAATTATCTTCTTTATTCTTTAAAATTTTTATTTTAATATTTGTCGAGTCTCTCTTGATATACAAAAAAATAAGAGGAAAAATAATTATTCTAATTCCTTGTTGAACGTAACGCATCATTATGTCTTTCTTTTTTATTCTTTCAATAATTTTTCATAATCTTTATCAATATTCACCTTCAAAGATAGCTACCTGGTATGTGCGAATAAAATAGATGGCATTTAATCGAGAAAAAAAAAGAAATCTTCATTTGAAAAATAATACACGTGCTCCTTTTCAATTGCAGATTCAGTTTTTTATATTTCAAATGAAGCATGAAATTTTGCTTCAAAACTGCTAGAAGTAAACAAAAAACAAAAAAAACTGCTATCTTCAAGAAAAACTGCTAGAAGCTATATATATATATATATATATATATATATATATATATATATATATATATATATATATATATATAATATTTATTATTATGTCATGAGATATGTTGCCAATTTAAAATAAAATAATAATTAATATTTATTGAAATATAATGTCCACTCAAGAGACAATCTAGGATTTGGATAACCTTGCCACCCCCAGAGATGTGGCTACTGGGATTATCATTTTAGGATTTGGATAACCTTGTCTCCGGGGTGATGGTGCCACGGTAGGATATCCAGGTTGTCACTCAGGCACCTGCGGTTCATCCCCAGCTACGGCGTATTTGTAGGAATTTTCCTCCAAATAGAAATCACAATCAAAGGATGCTGGGCATCTGGGTTGGCCGCTGCGTGCGTTTCCCGATTTACCCTGATGGCCAATGGGAAACTTTCGTAGGACCGGACCAATCACCCCCAGGGATTGAGTAAATGCGACTAACTGATTATCCTTTTTTTTAGTATTTGGATAACCTTTAAGAATCGTTACCTTATCATAATATTGCATGTTCACAAATACGAAATTTAATTTACTCAATGATTTCCAATGACCATTCTTATCATGTCTCATCTTGAAACAGAGATATAGAGTATTGACAATAACATTAAGAAAGATTTTAATTGCATAAATTCAGGAAAAAAAAACATGTACAATTACTTATGATAAGAAAACAAATTATCCATCAAAGTATGAGAAGGAATCAACAGTGGAGTAGAGGAGTTTAAAATGAGGCCATCTAATTTAAAAGCCATAACACCTCATTTTTCTGGCTGAAGACTGCTTGATGGCTCTTCAGCTGCTGGAAGGCCTGCTATTTCTCTCAATGGCTTCCACACAAACTTTCTCCTGCACTCATCAAATAACAGAAATTAACCTTGCCAAATAACAACATAAGAGAGACATGCAATCGAGCTCAACAAAAGTGGTGGTCAAGTTTACCAGTTCCCACATTCTGCTATGACCTTAACTTTTGGACGAAGGGTTGGAAGCAAGGCAAGGAATTGCAACTCGGCCTTTGAAAGAACCTATTTTTGGATGATTGAATTAAGTGTGTACATTAATTAAATCTGCATTTATAGTTGACAATGAGGGAGCTATGCATCTGAAGTCAAAGAAAACTAAACCTTGGCTTCTATGATCCAGAGAACAAGGCCCTTGGCATCAGGTGACATCAAGGAAAGCCTGTAATCCACTTCAGGTGGGAAGTACCATCTTGCTATGGGCTGTTTTCCTAGATGAGGCTGCATGCAAACATTTAGTGAGCTAAACGTTTGTGCATAAGTATTCAATTCTTAGAAGCTAAAACACAAATATACAATACTAGGTCAGATTCTAAACATTGGCAACCCCATCATCTCCATCATTTTAAATGTTTTTAAACATCTTCTAGCAGAGATGATTAATAGGACAATTATTGGCATAGATCTCCTTGTATACTATCTAGTCCTGCATAGTGCAAACATTGTTGCTATCATCTGCTATTCAGTGATTGCCCCCTTAAATTTGGGTAGTCTAAAGACTCCTGAAGAAATACAGTCCGTAAATCCACGATCTTGCATTTAGTTGTAAGTGTCTACCTTATTTTCATGTCAACAGGACAGCTTGAAGCTAGATCTAAAGCAGGCAAATTTGTTGAACAGGTTGATGGTACAAGAGGTTTAGATTGTGGCTTCCTGTGTCACCTAAACCCACTACTAATTCAGATACTAATTTCAAAGATCTTGGTATGTGACATCTGCTAAGAGTTTGTTAATCTATTTGATGATGCAAGTTTGCTTGATCATGTCAAGCAAATGGAGTTTGAGTGTTAACACTGAAGAAGCCATTTAGTCATCTGATGTACTGCCTCTTGAAGATGAAGTTGTACAGATGCAACAAGTGCAAATTCAGTTAAATGATTGTTATATTGCTAAAGAAACGCCTACAAAGTCAGATCACTTCACTCAGAAGGTCTGGTCAAACTCCAGGTATAGGGTTCGATGGTGTGTTTTCTTATGATAAACTATGTAGCGGTTTCTTCCCTTCCTAGTTCCTAATGTTGCGATTACAAACTTAGAGCTTGTGCTGATGGATGGCAAACTAATCTTATTACCTCACAAACGTGAGGGGGGTACATTGGCATGAAAAAACAGAAGACAATGTGGTTGATGGTAAGGAAGATCATGTGCAAGTTGATTAAAAAGATTGTTTTAATCAAATTAAATAGCAGAAATAAGTAATGGAAATCATGGAAAGAGGAGATTACGGACGGGGCAAACGGGGTGGATCTTTGTGACGGTGGACTCGAGGTCGCCGAGGCCGCGGGCGGTGAGGTCGAGGAATCGGTAGCCCTGGTACCGCAGGCGATTGAGGTAGCGCCCCTCGTACCCGCCTTCGTGAGGCGAGTATATCGCTAACGCCTTGTGCTTCTCCACGTCCTCCAGCCACCGCCCGAGATCCGGCAGTATCAGGTCGCCCCCGATCAGATCCGCCAGCCCGCACCTCACGCCCACTGCGGCCGCCCTCCTCCGCCTTTGCTGAACTCCACTCGCCGATCGAAGCGGCGTTGCCAGGTGAAAGGCGGTGGCCGATGACGCCATCCCTCTCTCCTCCTCTCTCGCAGGATAACGAAGCAGTTTCTTGTGTGGCTCGGGAAGAAGCGCCTTGTGGCGGGAAAGGGGATAAGATGTGGGCCGGACCCGGCCCAATTCCTCGAAGGAGTTCCACAGCACGGCCCATTGAGAAACCTATGAAATCACAGGGCCAAAGTGAAAATAACCCTCGTACCTATCTAAAAAACCGCATCCATGGCCATGGCGATCACAGAAAGGCAGCAAACCTAGCGGCGGTGTGGCCAGAGGGAACGGGAGAAGCGTTCCTGGAAGCTCTTGGGATGGGGTTGGGTTGGAAAACTCCATGCTTGATGCTTCATCTCCTCTCCTTTCCTCTACGGATCAATGGAGGATCGGGTGGAGATCGTCAAAACTCGTGTCTTCCAATTCCTCCCATTCCGATGGCTTCCATGGACTCCTCCCCTTCCCTGGAGAGCCTTTGATCTGCGACGACGACGACGCCGGTGATATCTCTTTGATTTCAACTAAAAGGGGAAGTATTTAATTTTTTTGTTTCAGGATCTGTATTTTTTCTTCTTGTAGTTGAACTTTGAAAGCTGATCTCTTCGATTTTATTTTCTTTTCGCTGATCTATATGGATCTACAAAAAAACTTCTTATCATGTGCTGCGAAGGATAAAAGACGCATTTTTTCAAATCATAACTTCCTTTTTTTCTCTCTCTCTCTCTCTCGTTTACTCATGAACTTTTGCAGGATGAAACCTTTGGATATAACGGCAATTTGAGAAACTTGCACTGGAAGTCAAAACCCTTTGCCCAGCTTTCAAGAGTTGATCTTGGATCATAAAAAGTAACTAAATCTTCTTTGTTCATGTATTAGTTCGTGGCTACGAAGCAAGGAACTGCATATTTCTGTTCTGATTGCTGATCATAAAAAGTAAGTGGAGTAACTTTCTTGCTGATCACAGGGGAACAATGTCATGGCTGCTCACGCATCAGTATATCAGCCTGGTTTCTCCAATAACGCGAAAGTTAGTCTTTTCCCTTTGGCTCAGCCATGAGATTTCTCAGGTGGGATACTAATCTAGTGAAAGTTTCACTTGTCCACATGAATTTATAAATATATACACTTTATTCTTTCATTTCCTTTGCCCCCATTCAAATTCAAATCCAAAATCACCCTTTTGATCAAAAATATTTACTAACTTGAAAGGTCTTAAATTTGGATAAATTTGAGAAAAGCATAAAGTGGTTCATACTCGTAATTGGATTTTTTTTTAAGAATCAATTTCGTTGTTGAGCTAATGTCTTTGTTGAGAATTGATCATGGTTGTGTTTGTGCTATTCATATTTTGTCATTTGAGCTGTGCTTCGGGAGCAATTCAAAATTATATATAGAGAGACTAGGAGGTTAATAGGTGAGTAATAATGTTAAATTGATATAAATTTAAACTCGTTAGACTATTAAATGTTTTTGTGTGAAAGTATTTAATAAAACAATTAAGATTTTTGATTTTTACTATGGTTTAGTTCAGGCAGGTAAAGATTTGTTCAACCTTTGTTTGTAATTTTAATGGGCAAGGTATAGTTTGTAGAATTGCGATCTTATGTAGAATTGAATTACAATTAGAATGGTTCTTGAGTCATAGTTGAGTTGATTATGACGGAATAGAGTTATAGAAGAGGATAAGAGTTCGAAATTTGGTGAAGTCAAGATAATATCTTTCTTTGTTTCGGATAGTAGGATTGTCCGATCTGAATTGTGATCTGGCAAACCATAGGGCAAAGACCCATATTAGGGTAATAAATACGTTCTTTGAAAAATATCAAAATTGAATACAGGTATTAGATAATTTTTAAAGTTGAGTTCCTCTTTCCAAGTATTTATTATAATCAAAATTGCTCTCGGGATATAGTTAAGTTGGTTGCGATGAAGTAGAATTATAGAAGAGGATAAGGGTTCTAATCTCGGCGAAGTCAAGTCAATATCTTTCTCCGTTGTGGTCAATTATAGTTTTTCGATTTATTCTTTATAAATGATTGTGGGATCGACTATGTAGGATGTTGTAGTGGTGCAGATTGGTCAAGGTTTGATTGTAGAATTGTATGATTTTGTCAAAAATATTAATAGGTTAATGCAGATTAAATTAATTTGATGTTTATTTAAAAAATATAATAAATTAAATTAATAATAATATTATTAATGATAATGGCAATAATAATAATAGGATGACATAATATTAAAATAAATAAATATAATTTATTTATGATAGTTAAAATTTAAAATAAATTTATATACAGTTTTATTTCTGGATATAACTGAGTTGGTTGACGAAACGATTTCTAGAGGATAAGGATTTGAATTTCGACGAAGTCGAGATAATATCTTTCTTCGTTGTTATTAATTGTAATTTTTTGATTTACTTTCTCATAGATGATTAAGAGACTGACCGTTTAAGACCGTTAGGGTAGGGTGGTGGATTTTATTTTTTAGGGAGATGGATTTCATTTTGTCACAATCCGGATGTCCTACCGTTGTACTATTGCCTCGGGGACTTGCATGTCCTCCTTCGTAAACTTTGATATCGTCTCCTTAGGTACCCTTACACATCCCCTTCACTTTCATTGCTTGTTGAAGAGAACCCCCTCCATTGTTGTTATTGCTCATCGATGAGGATGTTGTCCGCTTGTCTATGGTTGCGATGAGTGTGAAATCGTTCATAATATGAGATCAACATGATCTCATCGGTTTTATACAATTTCAATGTTCTTATTTCAATTCCACTATAAAATATGCTACCAATTGATCTAAGATCGATTTATTATTTTCAGATCGTAAAATCGTACAATCCTAATTGTGATCTTGCAAACCATTGGGCAAAGACACATATTAGGGTAATAAGTTGAGTTCGTGATTTAATAAATTGCTGATTTATTTTTGTTTTAAAAAATATATTTTCATCTTTCCAAGTATTTATCTGCAAAATAAAATATTACAGTTTGATTGAGGAATAATAATTTATATAACTGAGGTCAAATAATATATGATGTTATGACCTCATCAAAATAAAATCTTTTTAAGTTATAACCGATAAAAATGTCGTCTTGCTGAATTTTGGGTTGCCAATTGTCAAAATGGCGGCATACGCTGATAATCACAAAGAACAAAGTAATCGCAGTGGCGGCGTGGTTTTACTGAGTCTCGGGGTGAATTAATGAATACATTTTTTAAATAAAAGATTGATCTAAGAATATGGGATCGATGGATCATCCGTTGTGAGCATTTTTTTTAATTTATTTTAATAATCGATAAAAAAAAGTTTTATAACATCGAATCAATCTTGAGACTTAAGACTTAATTCACTGGATCTAACAAGTTCCCTATAAATATGATAAAATTATTAGACAAAAATTAAAAAAATATCTTAACTTATATAAATGGTCAAGAGGGCCTTCCTTTAAAAAAAAATAAAGAAGACATCTATCATTTATTTTTTATCTAAAATATTTTTTATTTCAATATTATTACAGTTAGTTATTATAATGTAAAAAATTATTTATTTTATTTTAATCAAAATTATTATATATAAAATATTATTGTATTAAAATATTCAAAATTATTTTAAATTTTAACAAAATTATTTTAAAACCGTTATAGTAGTTATAAATTTTAAATTCTAAATCTTAAACCTTAAATACTATTATATTAAAATATATTTTATCAACTTAATCAAAATTATTTTAAAATAATAAAAAATAATTACTTAACTAGTTATTCATAATTGTAATTAGTATTATATTGGTTATCCCCGAGGCTACGATGTAATTAGTCATAATTTTTGTAATTATTGATAAATTAAAGAAGTCAAATTTTATTTATAATGTATTATGAAATCAATTTTGATGATTTATATAATTTAAGATGTTTTTTAAATTTTTATATAAAATGATAAATCATTTGTAATATCAATATATCTATCAAAGTGAAAATTTTTTATAATATTGAGTCAATCATCTTCAAAATTAATTAATTTGAAAAGTTAGATATTTTAATTATAAAAACAAAAAACTTTAGGTCCATTGGTTATTTTGGACTTATTTGCTTGACGTGCTTAAACAGCTAGTGACCCACCGAAAAGTTTATTTACTTTCTAAAAGTATATTTATACAAAAACCTTTTTTTTATTTTTCTATAAAACAAATTTGTTTACGCTATTTTACTTTATTTTTTAATAATATTTTTTTTCCTTTTAAAAATATTTTTGTTGCTTTGAAATCCATGCCTCTCTATTTCCAGCACGTTTATGACGTAACTTGATCCCTTCGTTTCCTCCTCTCGGAGAAGCTCGATACGGCAACCGTCTCCACAACCCGACGCCGATCCGTCTCCCTCCCTTCCCCCTCTCTTCCTCCGTCACCTCGGTCGCTCCGAATCAAATTCCGATCTCGATTTCGGTTCACGATCCGCGTGGACAAGAATTGCTATCGATTGATCCAATCGGCGTCAATGGTTTCCATTCCGCCTCCGAGATCCCCTTCGCTTTGCCCTATCGGCTGATCGAGATTTCTGTTTGTTGGATTCTGCCGTGCGATTCAGGTAAATCCATTAGCGGTTTCTGAGATCTGATCTTTTCTGGTATTTGACCTCCTTGATCCTTGTCCGGAAGATCGGAACTGCTGCTTCTTTCGGTGCGATTTTGCTTGCGTCCGAATAAAGTTTAGATCTTTCCGTGTTTTCTCTGAGTGCTGGGACGATTTCGTGGTTGGCCTTGAGTGATTTAGGGTCTCGATGGTGGACTGTCGAAGCTTGATCGAGTTCTGCAGGGCCTTTGAGCAGCACCGGAACATGGCCAGACCCAGGCCTCGTCGGAGCGAGGGGGCGGGCAGTCGAGGAGGAGGAGCAAGTCTTTGAATCCCCTGTCCCATCCCTTCTGCGAACACTCCGCCTTCGCTGCCATCGATTTAGTGCTGCTGGTTCTGGGCCTTGTTGCGCTCGCTGTCCTCGCCCTCCCCTACTTCAAGTTCATCTTCCAGGAATCGTAAAAACTTATAAAATCAATTATGATAAAATACTCTTTAAACTTTAATTGTGAAATAATAAATAATTCTATAAATTTGAAATTAAATATGAAAATATCAAAATTAAATATCAAAATTCATGAAAATAAATCTAAAAATTTTAATAAGTATAATCTAAATTTAATAAATTCAAAATTAAATAAACTAAGTTATTATTGGATACCTTATAATTATAAAACTAATTATAAAATAAAACCTCAAGAAAATAATAAAATTTCAAACAAAAATAATAACAAAATGTGTCAAAATGGCTTGGCACATTCGAGGTTCACACGAAATACATCAAATTAAGAATTTAATGCATTATTAAAAATCAAATCATAATTGTTTGACTTGATTGACTCATGCATAATTGACATGCTCATGCACATGCTTAATTAATTATTTATTCATGCCATGTCACACATGCTAGTCGTTTATTCCTACTTAACTTAGAATGGTTAGATAAAAAAAGATTATTTGATTCATAACAATCTAGTATCTGGATGCGGCGAGATAATAATACGTTATGAAGGTTCAATCTAAGCGTATATCTATGTTGGATAAGGGATACCCTACTTAATGAACTCAGTTAAGAGGAATTAACTGAAGCTACCTCGTCATATCCTAAACTAGTTAGACCAAGATTTTTAAGAAGAAGATTAAATATATAATTTCTTAAAAAGACTTTATCTAGGAAATAGTCGTTGCTTCGATATTCGAAAAAGCTCTTGCCTCACCACGACCTATTAATTTTTGAAATGTGTATTTAATTGACTGACATTTAAACTTAAATCTAACCCAAGGTCATTTAACTGATTGATAGTTAAATTCAAATCTAACCCAAGATCAAATAATCTTCCAATTCAAAATTAATTCTAATTAGATAAAATTGACAAGACAACTCATATAAACATATAGATTATCTTGTATGCTATGTATTAAGACACATACAAAAGGTAAGATATTAAGGACAATTCAATTGAGACGTTTTGAAAATATTTTTAAAATTCACAAATATATTTTTCTATAATTATTTTTAAAAATTTGATATTTATTTAAAATTCATGCTTGATTAGGTGTAATATATAAATATTTTTTTCAAAAATTTATGTCTTTAAAAAGTTATTTGTTGACCAACAAGTAGACATAAAATACTTCTAGGCCCCTAAGACACATAAGTAGATATTCCTTGTGGCTAACAAGGATATCTTAAGCGAGTATCCAATTAAGGGGAGGTCCTTATTGAAAGGTCTATATCTCAAAATTCTTTTGATTTTTTTTTTGAAAATTTCTTTGAAAAGTTATTTGAAAATTATTTTGGAAAAAAATACTTTTAAAAAAGTATTGTTTAAAAATTCCTTTGAATTTTGTAAAAAATACTTTGTAAAATTTTTCAAAAATCTTTCAAACTTCATTTAAAAATCAAATTTTGCAAAAATTTTGAAAAGGATTGATCTAAAACTTTGAAAAACCTTAATAGAAGATTTTAAATATTTTGAAAGATTTTTCAAAAGATATTTATTTAAAACTACTATGGTGAAAGGATAAAAAGTACAATTTTAACCATAAGACAACCCTTTATATTGTTGGTGCAAACCTAAGGAATAACTTAGATGATCATTTTTTTTATGAATGACAAAGAGGGAGAGAAAAGCTTAAATTAGTAAAATCTAGCGAACTTCTTTGACTTAAAACCCTAATGATCTATACCTAACTTAAGAAATTGTTAAACATAAAAATGAGGAGATTGTTAGTGCTATTATCTTCCAGAGTTTTGATATTTGACAATACACTTAGGTCTAATCAGTTTGATCAAGGGTTCATCCAAACATGACCTGATGTTTAGATGTGAATAAAGTCTAATCAAGTCAAAGTTGACTAAATGACTAGCAAAGAGAAGTTAAGGCTGACCGGATGACTAGCAAGGAAAGGCCAAGTAAGATAAGAGTGACTAGATGCCTAGCAAGGGTGAGTAGTTTACCAAGTGACTAGCAAGTCCAAGCAAGTCAAGATGATTGGGTTCTTGGCAAAGGGAAATCCTAGGGGAGAACCTTAGGTGGCATGAAGCCGGTCAGGTAAACCTATAGGAGTAGGACTTGATCCTAGGGGGTAACCCTTAAGTGGTAAAGTCTTGAAGGAATGAACTCCAAAGAAGTTTAGTAGGTTAGACCTATAAGATAAGGATTAGATAAGTCTAGTAGATCAGGTAAACTTATAGGATTAGGTAGCATTTTATGGTTGTATTGTATGTCTGTCTTGCAGGTGTCTTGTAGGAATTTAGAGTAGGAAGCAAGATGGAAAGCAGATGAAGACAATTGGATGTAGTTGGACCAAGTTCGGGGTGAATCAGACTTAACTCGGATCGAATCGAATCCAAGCTTATTTGGTAGACCGATCAGGTTCAACAGATTGAGTTTGGGTCTGGACCCGGATCCATGACGTGACACCTAGGTTCAGTAGACTGATCCTAAGGATTAGTAGACCGAAAAACTTAATAAAGATAAGATCACGGATCATGAAGAACTCGATCTTTTGGATTAAATTTTATTTAGGATCAGTATATCGATAAGGCTTATTGGTAGACCGAAAAATCCTTATAAAAGAAGGCCTCAGGAATAGAGATGATCACCAATTCTCTAATTCTCAATCTTTGTGCTTGAAGGAAAAGATCTCAACATGAAGCTCTACGATCGGGAAAGCTCTAGGAGGGATGTGTTGCACTTAGGACTTCAAAATTGGCTTGACGAGAGTTTGTTTGCATTTTATCTTACAAGTTGTGCTTTATCTTAATATTCTTTGTAATTTAAATTGCCTAAAATCATTCACCATTGTTAGAATATATAATATATAATATATATATGACCCGATCTATCTAGAGAGTGCTATATATATGGCTGTAATCGTTGTTATTTTCATTAAATTAATAAAGTTATTCCGACATGGTATCAGAGCGATACCCTAATTCCCGCCGCCACCCTTCCTCCTAAACTCTCCTCTTCCCTCGATCCCCGCTTCTCCCCTTCTCACCGTCGGCGCCTGACGCACCGACACTGCTGGCCTCCCACCTCCGCGGAGCAGATCCATCTCCCTGTGCGGCATAGCCTTCTCCCTCCTTCCTTCACCGCGTCGAAGCCTCCTCCCCAGCATTCGGACATTGGAGGGAAGGAGCACCTGATCCACTGTGATCTTCTTGACATCAGACAAACTGTCTGAGAAATTCTGAAGTTCTGGTGATTTCGGCAGCAGCAGCGGTGCTTTGGCAGTTCTGGATCTGCTCGTTCTAGCGGCTTTGGCAGCTTTGGCGGAGGCTTAAAGAAGGACGAAGGTCTCTCAATATGGATCGTGTTAATGCTTGCAAGGATGTTCGATCGGACAAGTCTGCTAGATGTCGTCGTTGTCCGAATGCTGATCATGCTTACACTCATTGTCCCAACATTGAGTGTCGTTATTGCCACAAAAAGGGTCATGTCCGTCAGAACTGCCCAAAACTGAGTCGCACATCCTCTACAGCTGGCTCTTCCTCCTCCATGGCCGCCGTCACAAATGTTTTGCAGCCGCCTCAGTCCACTACTCCCACCCTTATGGATATCCATAAACTGCTCACTCAGGTTTTATCTACCAATCCTTCATTAGCCACCACATCAGGTAACCGACAATGGTTCTTAGATTCTGCTTGTTGCAACCATATGACCTCTAACATTAATCTGCTACATTCTATAAAACCTCTCGCCACCTCGCCTCCCATTCACACTGCAAATGGTGCCCCCATGCAAATCACACATACTGGTCATGCCACTTCACCATCTCTCCAAGATGTCTACTACATTCCCCATTTAACATTAAACCTTGTTTCTATTGGTCAGTTGGTTGAGCAGGGACTTACTGTTATTTTCACGTCTTCTGGTGTACAGGTTCAGGATTCGCAGACGGGCCAGATTCTTGGGACGGGGCGCAAGAAGGGTCGCCTGTTTGAGCTTTGTTCCCTTCAACCCTTTCCTTCTATCTCTGCTGTCGTTTCTCCTTCTTCCATCTATCAGTGGCATCTCAGACTTGGGCATGCTTCATCACATAACCTCCGATCTCTTGCTGCTAAAGGTTTTTTTGGTTCTATTAAATTTGAATCTTTTGATTGTGTGCATTGCAAGCTTGGCAAACAACCAGCACTCTCTTTCTCAAATAATCATTCTATTGCTGATAAACCTTTTTCCCTAGTTCACTCAGATATTTGGGGGCCCTCTCCCATTGGAACGTTCAAAGGTTATCGATATTTTGTAATCTTTGTTGATGATTATTCCCGATTCACTTGGATTTATTTCTTGAAAAATCGTTCTGAACTTGCCTCAACTTACTCCACTTTTGCAAAAATGATTCAAACACAATTCTCATGTCCTATTAAAACACTCCGCACTGACAATGCTTTGGAATATAATGATTCTACCTTTCTCAATTTTCTTTCTGCCCAGGGCACTGTTGTTCAACGTTCATGTCCTTACACTTCACAACAAAATGGTAGGGCTGAACGTAAACATAGGCACATTCTAGATACTGTTCGTGCCATGCTCCTTTCTGCTTCGTGTCCTGATCGGTTTTGGGGAGAAGCTGCCCTTACTGCTGTCTATACAATCAACCGGATGCCTTCTTCTGTACTTCAGGATGCCATTCCTTACGAGAAACTCTTTGGTCAGCCACCAGATTACTCCATTCTTCGTCCATTTGGCTGTGTCAGTTTCGTCCACCTTCCCCCACATGAACGAAACAAATTGGAGCCTCAGAATCGTCTGTGTTGTTTGTTGGGATATGGGGTAGAACATAAAGGCTATCGTTGTTGGGATCCTGTGTCAAATCGAATTCGTATTTCTCGTCATGTCACCTTTTGGGAACATAAGATGTTCTCTTCTGAGTCCAAGTTTAGCATTCCTTTTCATACTGATTCTCCCTTCTTTGTTTTGGATCCATCTCCTTCTTCTGCAGATCCCGAGCTCACACAGATTCATGTTGACACTGCCGATGCTTCCCCGTCAACAACTGATTCCCCTTTCTTTGTTTTGGATCCATCTCCTTCTTCTGCAGGTCCCGAGCTCACACAGATTCCTGTTGACACTGTCGATGCTTCCCCGTCACCTCAAGCTGACTCATCTGCGTCTCCTGAACAAGCATCTCAAGTCCCTGCTGCCACTGGTCGACGTTCAACCCGTGTAAGTCGTCCTCCTTCTCATCTCCTTGATTACCATTGTTTCTCTGCCATTCTATCTAACCATGAGCCTAGGACTTTTCGTGAGGCAAACTGTGATCCAATGTGGCGTGAGGCTATGTCTGAGGAACTGCAGGCTCTTGAGAAGACTGGGACTTGGGATATCGTTGATCTACCACCTGGCAAGAAACCTATTAACTGCAAATGGGTGTACAAGATCAAAACAAATTCTGATGGATCTGTTGAGCGCTACAAAGCTCGTCTTGTGGCCAGAGGTTTCTTACAGGAGTACGGCATTGACTATGAAGAGACATTTGCTCCTGTTGCCCGTTTGACTTCTCTACGTTGTCTTTTGGCTATTGCTGCTGCTCGTCGATGGTCTCTTCACCAGTTGGATGTGAAGAATGCTTTTCTTCATGGAGATCTTTCTGAGGAGGTTTATATGAGTCCGCCGCCAGGTTCAGACATTTCGGGGAAGGTATGTAAGTTACGTCGTGCTCTTTATGGTCTGAAGCAGGCACCACGAGCTTGGTTCGCCAAGTTCAGCTCAGCACTTATTCAGTATGGGTTTACCGCCTCTCCCTATGACTCTGCTTTATTCATTCGTCGCTCCTCATCCGGGATTATTATTCTATTGTTATATGTTGATGATATGGTGATCACTGGAGACGATGCCTCTGGAATATCTGATTTGCAGACCTATCTTCATCAGCATTTTGATATGAAGAGTCTTGGTAAGCTGCGTTACTTTCTAGGTCTTGAGATTTCCGACACGGCAGATGGTATCTATTTGTCCCAGGCAAAGTATGCTTCTGACCTCATCTCCCGTGCTGGCCTGACTGACAGCAAGACTGCATCAACTCCACTTGAGGCAAACTGTCGTCTCACTCCTCTCGATGGCGCCCCTCTTGAGGACCCCACACTCTATCGCCAGTTAGTGGGCTCCCTGATATATCTGACAGTCACTCGTCCTGACATAGCTCATGCAGTTCACATCGTTAGTCAGTTCATGACTAGTCCCTGTACAGCTCATCATTCTGCTGTATTACGTATTCTTCGCTATGTTAAGGGCACTCTTCTACATGGTCTTCACTTCTCTGCTGATTCATCATTGGTGCTCACTGGTTACTCTGATGCTGATTGGGCAGGCGATCCCACTGACCGACGCTCCATCACTGGTTATTGTTTCTTCTTGGGTGATTCCCTTGTTTCCTGGCGAAGCAAGAAACAGACTGTCGTTTCTCGTTCCAGTGCTGAGTCAGAGTATCGTGCACTTGCTGATTCTACTTCCGAGCTTCTTTGGATTCGACGACTTCTCTCTGATCTTGGCATTCCTCAACCGCCAGCCACCGATCTTCATTGTGATAGTCAGAGTGCCATTCAAATTTCTCGAAATGATGTGTTTCATGAGCGCACTAAGCACATCGAGATCGATTGCCATTTTGTACGGCAGCATGTTGGTGCTGGCACTGTGCAATTGCAGTCCGTGTCTACCGAACATCAGATTGCAGATATCTTCACCAAGTCTCTCTTGCCGGGTCGCTTCTATGTGTTATTGAGCAAACTCAAGCTGATCTCTACTCTACCACCTTGAGTTTGAGGGGGGGTGTTAGAATATTTAATATATTAAATATTAAATATTATATATTAAATATTCTGTTTAGAATAAATCGTCTAGAATAAGTCCCTATACTCATGTATAAATAGGGACCTATGGCTTGTAATATTTCAATCAATTCAGAATAGAAATATTTCCGGACTGTCGCGTTGGATTCCGACCACTATCCAGTCGGAATCCGATGCCGGATGAATCTTCGACTAGCGATACATCGACCGACCACTATCCAGTCGGAATCCGATGCCGGATGAATCTTCGGCTAGCGATACATCGATCGAGCTCGAGCCGGCTACCGGCGGTAGCCAGACGGTGCGACTCACCGTCAAGGCCGACGATAGCAGCTGCCTTGTTAGGATAAATTACATATAATATTTAAAATACATCTACTCTTGTTAGGATAAATTACATATAATATTTAAAATACCTTGAAATTATTTGACGGTGGATCACGCGAGAAGATGGATTAGGAAAGAAATTGTTTATGTGGGAGAATACGAGTAAAAGAAGGGTAAAAATGAAAATTCAATTTAATAGGGAGTTAAAATTATGATTTAGATGGTTGTCAGGTACCAAATCTTTTTAAAAAAAAAATAAATGGGACTTAATCCAAATAAAAACTTGGACAGAGGGATTTTAGTGCAATTTACCTAAAAAAATCTCGTATGATTTTTAATTTTTAATTTTTAAATTATCAAAATCTCTCAGCAAGGATAGATGCTTTAATATAATTATCTTCTTTATTTTTTAAAATTTTCATTTTAATATTTGTTAAGTCTCTCTTGACATAAAAAAATAAGAGGAAAAATAATTTTCTTAATTCCTTGTTGAATGTAACGCATCATTATGTCTTTCTTTTTTATTCTTTTAATAAATATTCATAATCTTTATCAATATTCACTTTCAAAGATAGCTACTTGGCTCAAAGTGTATGTGCGAATAAAATAGATGACATTTAATCGAAAAAAAAGAACTCTTCATTTGAAAAATAATACACGAGCTCTGCTGGAACTTTTTTCTATTGCAGATTCAGTTTGATATTTCAAATGAAGCATGAAATTTTGCTTCAAAACTGCTAGAACCGAAAAAAAAATCTGTTATCTTCAAGAAAAAGTGCTAGAACCCAAAAAAAATTATGTAAATTATATTTATTATTATGTCATGAGATATGTTGCCAATTTAAAATAAAATGATAATTAATATTTATTGAAATATAATGTCCAATCGAGAGACAATCTAGTATTTGGATAACCTTTAAGAATCGTTACCTTATCATAACATTGCATGTTCACAAATACGAAATTTAATTTACTCAATGACTTGCAATGACCATTCTTATCATGTCTCATCTTCAAACAGAGATATAGAGTATTGACAATAACATTAAGAAAGATTTTAATTGCATAAATTCGGGACAAAAACAACATGTACAATTACTTCTGACAAGAAAACAAATTATCCATCAAAGTATGAGAAGGAATCAACAGTGGAGTGGAGGAGTGTAAAATGACGGCATCTAATTTAAAAGCCATAACACCTCATTTTTCTGGCTGAACACTGCTTGATGGCTCTTCAGCTGCTGGAAGGCCTGCTATTTCTCTCAATGGCTTCCACACAAACTTTCTCCTGCACTCATCAAATATCAGTAATTAACCTTGCCAATAACAACCTAAGAGAGAAATGCAATCGAGCTCAACAAAAGTGGTGGTCAAGTTTACCAGTTCCCACATTCTGCTATGACCTTAACTTTTGGACGAAGGGTTGGAAGCAAGGCAAGGAATTGCAACTCGGCCTTGGAAAGAACCTATTTTTGGATGATTGAATTAAGTGTGTACATTAATTAAATCTGCATTTATAGTTGACAATGAGGGAGCTATGCATCTGTAGTCAAAGAAAACTAAACCTTGGCTTCTATGATCCAGAGAACAAGGCCCTTGGCATCAGGTGACATCAAGGAAAGCCTGTAATCCACTTCAGGTGGGAAGTACCATCTTGCTATGGGCTGTTTTCCTAGATGAGGCTGCATGCAAACATTTAGTGAGCTAAACGTTTATGCATAAGTATTCAATTCTTAGAAGCTAAAACACAAATATACAATACTAGGTCAGATTCTAAACATTGGCAACCCCATCATCTCCATCATTTTAAATGTTTTTAAACATCTTCTAGCAGAGATGATTAATAGGACAATTATTGGCATAGATCTCCTTGTATACTATCTAGTCCTGCATAGTGCAAAGCATTGTTTCTATCATCTGCTATTCATTGATTGCCCCCTTAAATTTGGGTAGTCTAAAGACACCTGAAGAAATACAGTCCGGAAATCCACGATCTTGCATTTAATTGGAAGTGTCTACCTTATTTTCATGTCAATAGGACAGCTTGAAGCTAGATCTAAAGCAGGCAAATTTGTTGAACAGGTTGATGGTACAAGAGGTTTAGATTGCGGCTTCCTGTGTCACCTAAACCCACTACTAATTCAGATACTAATTTCAAAGATCTTGGTATGTGACATCTGCTAAGAGTTTGTTAATCTATTTGATGATGCAAGTTTGATTGATCATGTCAAGCAAATGGAGTTTGAGTGCTAACACTGAAGAAGCCATTTAGTCATCTGATGTACTGCCTCTTGAAGATGAAGTTGTACAGATGCAACAAGTGCAAATTCAGTTAAATGATTGTTATATTGCTAAAGAAACGCCTATAAAGTCAGATCACTTCACCCAGAAGGTCTGGTCAGACTCCAGGTATAGGGTTCGATGGTGTGTTTTTCTTATGATAAACTATGTAGCGGTTTCTTCCCTTCCTAGTTCCTAATGTTGCGATTACAAACTTAGAGCTTGTGCTGATGGATGGCAAACTAATCTTATTACCTCACAAACGTGAGGGGTGCATTGGCATGAAAAAACAGAAGACGATGTGGTTGATGGTAAGGAAGATCATGTGCAAGTTGATTAAAAAGATTGTTTTTGATCCGGCAAAAATATATAGTGACAACGTGGATAACGGATAAGAGAGGAAAAAGGGAAAAAGGAGTTCAATACTCATTTAGAAAACCCCGGCCTCTCTACTTCTAACTCGTACATCCGTCATTTATCAGATGTCAATCTCATGTGGAGGGCGGCGCATTCCCTAGCACATGTACCGAGCTCTTCTTAGACTCAGGCAATGCACACTAAGCTCCTATTGTAATCTCAGTGAAGTACCTGCATCACATACCGACCTCATGACTTGGTTCTGATTTCAACAACCGACCTCATGACTTGGTTCCGGTTTCAACAACCGACCTCATGACATGGTTTCGGTTTCAACAACCGACCTCATGACATGGTCCCGACCTCGGAAGCCAACCTCAAGACAGGGTCCTGACCTTAGAAGCTGACTTCATGACTAGGTCATGACTTGGTGTTAGTATCACCCAATAAGCTCAATCAGACGTTCCGGACAGCTCGGTCGTACATATGAGAGTTCAGTCACACGCTTAGTAGAACTTGGTTATACGTATAGGAGAGATCGGCCACTCGCTTAGATCAGCTCGGGCATACATGAAAGAGCTCAAACGCATACTTAGTTCAGTTCGGCAACTCATTTGAGCTCGGACAGTGCCTACGCAGCCCGGCCACTCATACAGATCGATCACCTATCTTCTGATCTCAGGTATCAGGGTGACCATCAATGGACAATTATATTGACTCCTTTGCAAGACTTGTCAACTTATTCAACAGAATAAGGATAGAGACCGAATTCCGGCGCTCTACTAATCCGTTTGTTCAGTTCTTTCCTCCTCAGGTTATTTTCATCGACGAGGTAAATAGCAGTAAATAGCAGAACCAGTAAATAGCATTTCATCGACGAGGTAACGAAGAAACGAAAGTTGACATAGCATTTTATTGACTGGTGACTACTGTCGTCGGCATCGAGCCGGAACCAGTAAATAGCAGAAATAAGTAATGGAAATCATGGAAAGAGGAGATTACGGACGGGGCAAACGGGGTGGATCTTTGTGAGGGTGGACTCGAGGTCGCCGAGGCCGCGGGCGGTGAGGTCGAGGAATCGGTAGCCCTGGTACCGCAGGCGATTGAGGTAGCGCCCCTCGTACCCGCCTTCGTGAGGCGTGTATATCGCTAACGCCTTGTGCTTCTCCACGTCCTCCAGCCACCGCCCGAGATCCGGCAGTATCAGGTCGCCCCCGATCAGATCCGCCAGCCCGCACCTCACGCCCACTGCGGCCGCCCTCCTCCGCCTTTGCTGAACTCCACTCGCCGATCGAAGCGGCGTTGCCAGGTGAAAGGCGGTGGCCGATGACGCCATCCCTCTCTCCTCCTCTCTCGCAGGATAACGAAGCAGTTTCTTTTGTGGCTCGGGAAGAAGCGCCTTGTGGCGGGAAAGGGGATAAGATGTGGGCCGGACCCGGCCCACTTCCTCGAAGGAGTTCCACAGCACGGCCCATTGAGAAACCTATGAAATCACAGGGCCAAAGTGAAAATAACCCTCATACCTATCTAAAAAACCGCATCCATGGCCATTGGCGAACACAGAAGGGCAGCAAACCTAGCGGCGGCGAGGCCAGAGGGAACGGGAGAAGCGTTCCTGGAAGCTCTTGGGATGGGGTTGGGTTGGAAAACCCCATGCTTGATGCTTCATCTCCTCTCCTTTCCTCTACGGATCAATGGAGGATCGGGTGGAGATCGTCAAAACTCGTGTCTTCCAATTCCTCCCATTCCGATGGCTTCCATGGACTCCTCCCCTTCCCTGGAGAGCCTTTGATCTGCGACGAGGACGACGCCGGTGATTTCTCTTTGATTTCAACTAAAAGGGGAAGTATTTGATTTTTTTGTTTCAGGATCTGTATTTTTTCTTCTAGTAGTTGAACTTTGAAAGCTGATCTCTTCGATTATTTATTTGCTTTTCTCTGATCTATATGGATCTACAAAAAAAAACTTCTTATCATGTGCTGCGAAGGATGAAAGACGCTTTTTTTCAAATCATAACTTCCTCTTTTTTCCTCTCTCTCTCTCTCTCTCGTTTACTCATGAACTTTTGCAGGATGAAACCTTTGGATATAACAGGCAATTTGAGAAACTTGCACTGGAAGTCAAAACCCTCTTGGATCATAAAAAGTAACTAAATCTTCTGTGTTCATGTATTAGTTCGTGGCTACGAAGCAAGGAACTGCATATTTCTGTTCTGATTGCTGATCATAAAAAGTAAGTTTCAAGAGTTGATCTTGGATCATAAAAAGTAACTAAATCTTCTCTGTTCATGTATTAGTTGGTGGCTACGAAGCAAGGAACTGCATATTTCTGTTCTGATTGCTGATCATAAAAAGTAAGTGGAGTAATTTTCTTGCTGATCACAGGGGAACAGTGTCATGGCTGCTCACGCATCAGTATATCAGCATAAAGTGGTTTATACTCATAAGTGGATTTTTTTTTAAGAATCAATTACGTTGAGCTAATGTCTTTGTTGAGAATTGATCATGTTTTTGTTTGTGCTATTCATATTTTGTCATTTGAATTGTGCTTCGGGAGCAATTTAAAATTATATATAGAGAGACTAGGAGGTTAATAGGTGAATAATAATGTTAAATTGATATAAATTTAAAATCGTTAGACTATTAAATGTTTTTGTGTGAAAGTATTTAATAAAACAATTAAGATTTTTTACTTTTATTATGGTTAAGGCAGGTAAAGATTTGTTCAACCTTTGCTTGTAATTTTAATGGGCAAAGTATAGTTTGTAGAATTGCCATCTTACGTAGAAAAGAATTACAATCATAATTGCTTTTGGAGCATAGTTGAGTTGGTTGTACAATTCGGAAGGGGTTCTAATCTTGTGAAATCAAGATAATATCTTTTTTTATTGTTGTTAATTGTACTTTTTTGATTTATTTCCTCACAAATGATCGTGGGATCGATCATGTGGGGTTGTTGGAGTGGCGCAGCAGATTGGTCAAGATCTGATTGTAGAATTGTATGATTTTATCAAAAATATTTGATAGGTTAATGCAAATTAAATTAATTTGATGTTTATTTTAAAATAGAATAAATTAAATTAATATTATTATTATTAATGATAATGACAATAATAATAATAGGATGAACTAATATATATAGAATAAATAAATATAATTTATTTATGATAGTTAAAATTTAAAATAAATTGATATATATTTTAATGAGATAATTCGAGTAGGATTTGAAGAAGTCTATTTAAATTAAAAGTTGATTGAATTCATTAAAATCATCGTTGTTCGTCTTTGGTCAATGCCTTCCCTTCTTCCTCATCGCATGTAGTTGGAGACTCCGACTATGTCTCCGACTACTCTTCGTCGGTTGTTGAAGACTGTCCTTATCATGAGGAACTAATGATGTCCAACTTTCTAAGTTTGCATGTCCTCCTTTGTACCCTTACACATCCCCTTCACTTTCATTGATTGTTGAAGAGAAGATTGCTCTCAGGGCATAGTTGAATTGGTTACGACATAACAGAGTTGTAGAAGAGGGCAAGTGTTTGAATCCTGACGAAGTCAGACAATACCCTCCTGTGTCGTGATCAATTGTAGTTTTTCGATTTACTTCCTCACAAATGGTCGAGGAGCTGATCGTGTGAGGCCGTTAAGATGGCAGATTTCATCTTTTTTGCAGAAGATTGTTGAAGAGAACCCCCTCCATTGTTGTCATTGCTCATCGATGAGGATGTTGTCTACCTGTCTATGATTTCGAATGTGTGTGAAATTGTTCATAACGTGAGATTAATATGAACTTATCGATCCTATACAATTTCAATGATCTTACTTCAATTCCACTATAAAATATGCTACCAATTGATCCCAAATTGATTTATTATTTTCGTAGCATCGTACAATCCGAATTGTGATCTTGCAAACTATAGGGCAAAGACCCATATTAGGGTAATAAATACGTTCTTTGAAAAATATCAAAATTGAATACATGTATTAGATAATTTTTAAAGTTGAGTTCGTGATTTAATAAATTGCTGATTTGAAATTTTTTAAAAAATAGATTTTCATCTTTCCAAGTATTTATCTGCAAAAATAAAATATTACAGTTTGATTGAGGAATATAATTTATATAACTGAGGTCAAATAATATATGATGTTATGACCTCATCAAAATAAAATCTTTTAAGTATAACCGATAAAAATGTCGTCTTGCTGAATTTTGGGTTGCCAATTGTCAAAATGATGGCATACGCTGATAATCATAAAGAATAAAGTAATCGCAGTGGCGGCGTGGTTTTACTGAGTCTCGGTGTGAATTAATGAATACATTTTTTAAATAAAAGATTGATCTAACAATATGAGATTGATGGATCATCCGTTATGATATTTTTTAATTTATTTTAATTAAAAATTTTTACAAGATTAAATCAATCATATTCAAATTAAATATTTAATTCATTGAATCTAACAAGTTCCCTTTAAAATATGATAAAATTATTGGGGAAAAAATTAAAAAAACAATCTCAACTTATATAAATCGTCAACAGGGCCTTCCTTAAATAAAGAAGACATCTATCGTTTATTTTTTAATCTAGAATATCTTTTATTTCAATGTTGTTATAGTAATTAATTATTAAAATGTAAAAAATTAACTATTTCATTTTAATCAAAATTATTATATATAAAATATTATTATATTAAAATATTCTTTTAAAATTAATTAAATTGTATCAAAATTATTTTAAATTGATAAAATTATTTTAAAACAGTTGTACTAATTATAAATTTTGAATTCTAAATCTTAAATTTTGAATACTACTGTATCAAAATATTTTTTATCAACTTAATTAAAATTATTTTAAACTAATAAAAAATAATTACTTAACTAGTTATTCATCCAAACAAGTTAGATCCATTGGTTATCCCCGAGGCTACGATGTAATTATAACGCATTTTTGTAATTAATTATATATTCATGAGTCAAATTTTATTTTTAATGTATTATGAAATTAATTTTTTCTAATAAAAAGATAATCTTGAAATATTGATTATAAAATGATAAATCATTTGTAATATCAATTTATTAAAAAAAATTTATAATATTGAGTCAATCATCTTCAAAATTAATTAATTTGAAAAGTTAGATATTTTAATTATAAAAACAAAAAACTTTAGGTCCATTGGTTATTTGGACTTAGTAGCTTGACGTGCTTAAACAGCTAGTGACCCACCGAAAAGTTTATTTACTTTCTAAAAGTATATTTATATAGAAAACCTTTTTTTATTTATTCTTCATATTTTAAATTTTTTTTTGTAATTTCTATAAAATAAATTTGTTTACGTTATTTTATTTTATTTTATTTTTTAATAATATTTTTTTTCCTTTTAAAAATATTTTTGTTGCTTTGAAATCCATGCCTCTCTATTTCCACGCGTTTATATAAGCGTGACTTGATCCCTTCGTTTCCTCCTCTCGGACTTCGTCGATACGGCAACCGTCTCCACAACCCAACGCCGATCCGTCTCCCTCCCTTCCCCCTCTCTTCCTCCGTCGCCTCGGTCGCTCGAATTCCGATCTCGATTCGGGTTCACGATCCCGTGGACAGAATTGCTATCAATTGATCCAATCGGCGTCAATCGTTTCATTCCGCCTCCGAGATCCCCTTCGCTTTGCCCTATCGGCTGATCGAGATTTCTGTTTGTTGGATTCTGCTGTGCGATTCAGGTAAATCCATTAGCGGTTTCTGAGATCTGATCTTTTCTGGTATTTGACCTCCTTGATCCTTATCCGGAAGATCGGAACTGCTGCTTCTTTGGGTGCGATTTTGCTTGCGTCCGAATAAAGTTTAGATCTTTCCGGTGTTTTCTCTGAGTGCTGGGACGATTTCGTGGTTGGCCTTGAGTGATTTAGGGTCTCGATGGTGGACTGTCGAAGCTTGATCGAGTTCTGCAGGGCCTTTGAGCAGCACCGGAACATGGCCAACACCCAGGCCTCGTCGGAGCGAGGGGGCGGGCAGTCGAGGAGGAGGAGCAAGTCTTTGAATCCCCTGTCCCATCCCTTCTGCGAACACTCCGCCTTCGCTGCCATCGATTTAGTGCTGCTGGTTCTGGTCCTTGTTGCGCTTGCTGTCCTCGCCCTCCCCTACTTCAAGTTCATCTTCCAGGAATCGTACGAGCTGCTTCCCGTGGCGATCGACGTTATGGGCGATGTTGTGTATCAAGCGCCCATTGCTTATGCTGCTGGACTGATCTTCATGCTTGTCACGGTGATTGTTGCCTGGGAATTCTTCAGTTACCAGGCGCGGAAGTGCGGTAATCCCTACTGCAAAGGTCTGCGAAAGGCGGTAGAATTTGATATCCAGCTTGAGTCAGAGGGGTGCGTCAAATGCTTGCCACGATTTCCAAATGATGCTTTTGGAGTTTGCCCCTTGGACTTGGGACAAGACCACAAGGAACTTGAAGCTGAGCTGAAGAAGATGGCACCACTGAATGGACGCACTGTTCTCATCTTCCGATCCCCATGTGGGTGCCCCTTGGGAAGAATGGAGGTCTGGGGAGCCAAGAGAGCACGAAGGATCAAAAAGTAGGCAGCAATATTTGATAAGTCCTATAGTACTAGATACTTTTTGCCTTTTCCCCCTCTCAACAGCAATAAACAATAAGATAACAACTATAGCATATCAGGTTCATACATAATCATGGTTCACTCTTGTAGATTAAGGCTAGGGTATGCTATGTTACTTTGCACTTCATGTAACCAATCAGATCGGATCCTTGTTGCTATTCTGAAATTACTAAAACATTAAAATTACTGAATAATATCTTACAGTTTAGTAATTCCTTTGTTTGCTATACTTTCACTTATATTGTTTCCTGAACATTGCAGTAGATCTTCTTCTAGTGGTATTCAGAAACCATGTTGAATCAACTTGTGTAGTATACCTACAATGTGCTTATTCTTAACTGTTGAGATAGATGCTTATTTGTGTTACATGTTGCCAGATTTAATGCATATATTCTGTCTTCCTATTCAGTATATAATAAATGAATACTTGTTTATATAAATATGTTTGCATTTTGTGTTTTCTCTGTATGCTAAGTTGAAATTTACAATGAACACCTTCTCCCATGAGACATTTCGTAAATTCCAGTGCACTTCCTGTTTGATACATTCTTCATCTGAATTCTGAACTAGAATTCTTGGTCATAGGCCTACACATGGCATGCTTGCAGTAGATCTTCCTCTAGTGGTACTCAGAAACCATGTTGAATCGACTTGTGTGGTGTACCTATAATGTGCTTACTCTTAACGCTGTGTTTGGGAGGAGGTGAGGGAAGGGAAAAGGAAGGGTAAATAAGGGGAAGGAAATTTTGAATCTTGTTCTGAAAGGAGTGAGGGAAGAGGATGGAAGGGTAGGGAAGGGTAAGTTTTAACCTTCTTTACCCATGAAAAGGGAGATTTTCTTACACTCCAATTTAGGGTGCAAGGAAAAGGAAGACAACTCTAAATATTGTTTGTTCCAATTTTATCCCTATTTTAAAATATTAATTCTCAAATAATTTTTTTAATTTAAATTTTTTAAATTTCTCTCGCTGAACACAATCTTTTCACTCCTTTCTTACATTAGTAAATTTTTATAGAAATATATATAAAAATCCTGATTTATCCTTTGTTGTACCAAAGTATACAGATTCTATATTTTGCATGCTTATTGTATGTCTACTCATTATTTTTTTAATTTTTAAGTCATAAATATTAATTTTAGTTGGTCTCATAAGGTGGTTTTGGCAAAAAAAAACTCTTACATCGGTTTAATGAACTATACATATTTTTTTCACATGTAGATTTATTTTAAGAAATAAGGGTATTTTTGTATTTTTATATATTTAACCTTCATTCCCCTTACGTTAATGAACTTTCCCTTCCTCCCAAACAAGGAGAACATAAATACTTCTCTTTTCCTCCCTTCCCTTTCCGTTAATGAACCTTCTCTCACTCCATCCAAACAGAGCGTAACTGTTGATTTGGATGCTTAATTGTGTTACATGTTGCCAGATTGAATGCATATATTCTGTCTCCTATTCAGTATATACTAAATGAATACTTGTTTATATAAATATGTTTGCATTTTGTGTGTTCTCTCTATGCTAAGTTGAAATTTACAATGAACACCTTCTCCCATGAGAGATTTCATAATTTCCAGTGCACTTCCTGTTTGATACATTCTTCATATAAATTCTGAACTAGAATTCTTGGTCGTAGGCCTACACATGGCATGCTTGCAGTAGATCTTCTTCTAGTGGTACTCATAAACCATGTTGAATCGACTTGTGTGGTATACCTACAATGTGCTTACTCTTAACTGTTGAGATAGATGCTTATTTGTGTTACATGTTACTGGATTGAATGCATATATTCTGTCTTTCCATTTGGTATATACTAAATGAATACTTGTTTATATAAATATGTTTGCATTTTGTGTCTTCTCTATATGCTAAGTTGAAATTTACAATGAACACCTTCTCCCATGAGAGATTTCGTAAATTCCAGTGCACTTCCTGTTTTATACATTCTTCATCTGAATTCTGAACTAGAATTCTTGTTGTGGGCCCACACATGACATGCTTGCTTCTGTACCCATTTACATGAAAGAATGATGTTCTGGGGCTCTCATAGAACAGTATTAATTTCTTACACAACTTACCTTGCAAATCCTCCCAGTTCAATAACCCTGTGCACAAATGATTCTGAACTAGTTCATTCTCTTCAGAAGTGTTCAAATTCAGACGGTGTATTTCTGAATAAGGTGCAGGATGTATAAACTAATTTAAATTCTAGACACGTAATGATTTTCTTAGATCTAATAGTCTTGCAGATGGGGAGAAGTTGCCATCCACATTTTCCTTTTCAATAAAAAGGAAAATTGGTAGCTAGGTCCTCAGAAGTTCTTTCATGTAATGGGAGTTATATGCAGTGTTGGCAACTTGATTTCCCAACCCAATGATTGGAAAACTGGGTGACAAAAAAAGGGAAAAATCCAGACTCCTATTGCACTAACCAAAACATCATCCTCATCTAAGATCAGTATTCTGAAGAACATGTAGTTTATCGATGTCTACTCTATCTTCCTAAAGTCTCGCATTGCATAAATTGGCCTGGCTGCAGTAGCTTCTCAGACCTACTATGAATAGAGCAGAACATCCAATAAGCATCGAGAAGACCGTGAATTCATCTCATGAAAAATTCTCCTGTCGTGTGTTAACCAGATACTAGATAGTCATGACTAACTTGAATTCCTTCAATGGCAAGAAGCATTCTTGTACATTGCATACTGTATTAGTGAGGTAAGAGAGTTTGTTTTGCTTGCTCTGGAAGATACTTGAGCGATTTTTGAAAGAGTTACCAGAAGCATCCATTGCTCTTTCGAATTGCAAGAACAATCTGATTGTAGGCTGATGCAAGTATCAATATTCTTTAGTTGTTTGCACATCTTCAGGGACAATGCATAACAATTGTATGCGCAACTGGTCAGTTTTTACAACAAAAAGCATGCAACTTCTGTTCCTTGAAATTTATTTGAACATTTATATTCTCTTTTGTCAGACGAAGACGAACTGTGTTTGGGAGAGTAGAATTTTCTTGTATTCTGAATATCTTGCAGACATATCTGATTGGTACTATCATTATCTATACATATCTGCTTATCTGTACATTTATAAGTTGCTAGTACTCCCTTGGTGCTTATAGACGCCTCGTATAAATTTCTCCACTCTTCTTTATGTGCTTGTGCCGTGGTATTACATAATTGTTGATTTAACAACTGATGACTGATTGAGGTTTGTGGATTCATCATATGATTTAAGAATCTTCGTTCCTTGTGAGTCCATATTTTATTTGCAATTTCCCATGTGGTTGATCCCTGCATCATCTGGTAGTTTAAGCATGTTAGCCTTGTTTTTTTCACATGCTACATCCTTAATTTACTTTTGCATATAGCCATACTGATACAACATGGTATTTTTTTAAGTATAAATATTATAGTGCATCATATTTTACTTCAAATTACAATTCTTTTTCTTCAAATGTTGTCATCTTAGTCAATTCTAGAAATTAGTTGTTTCAATTCTGGTTTGAAATGCATGCTAATTAATTAGCAAAATTGAAATTTTGAAGAACCAATTTGGAGTTTTGTTGACAAATTTTT
>NC_133864.1:20649515-20662206 GCF_044706935.1 Curcuma longa
AAATAGCAGAAATAAGTAATGGAAATCATGGAAAGAGGAGATTACGGACGGGGCAAACGGGGTGGATCTTTGTGAGGGTGGACTCGAGGTCGCCGAGGCCGCGGGCGGTGAGGTCGAGGAATCGGTAGCCCTGGTACCGCAGGCGATTGAGGTAGCGCCCCTCGTACCCGCCTTCGTGAGGCGTGTATATCGCTGTAAACGCCTTGTGCTTCTCCACGTCCTCCAGCCACCGCCCGAGATCCGGCAGTATCAGGTCGCCCCCGATCAACAGCGCCAGCCCGCACCACGCCCACTGCGGCCGCCCTCCTCCGCCTTTGCTGAACTCCACTCGCCGATCGAAGCGGCGTTGCCAGGTGAAAGGCGGTGGCCGATGACGCCATCCCCCCTCTCTCCTCCTCGCAGGATAACGAAGCAGTTTCTTTTGTGGCTCGGGAAGAAGTGCCTTGTGGCGGGAAAGGGGATATAAGATGTGGGCCGGACCCGGCCCACTTCCTCGAAGGAGTTCCACAGCACGGCCCATTGAGAAACCTATGAAATCACAGGGCCAAAGTGAAAATAACCCTCGTACCTATCTAAAAAACCGCATCCATGGCCATTGGCGAACACAGAAGGGCAGCAAACCTAGCGGCGGCGAGGCCAGAGGGAACGGGAGAAGCGTTCCTGGAAGCTCTTGGGATGGGGTTGGGTTGGAAAACTCCATGCTTGATGCTTCATCTCCTCTCCTTTCCTCTACGGATCAATGGAGGATCGGGTGGAGATCGTCAAAACTCGTGTCTTCCAATTCCTCCCATTCCGATGGCTTCCATGGACTCCTCCCCTTCCCTGGAGAGCCTTTGATCTGCGACGAGGACGACGCCGGTGATTTCTCTTTGATTTCAACTAAAAGGGGAAGTATTTGATTTTTTTGTTTCAGGATCTGTATTTTTTCTTCTAGTAGTTGAACTTTGAAAGCTGATCTCTTCGATATTTATTTTCTTTTCTCTGATCTATATGGATCTACAAAAAAAAACTTCTTATCATGTGCTGCGAAGGATGAAAGACGCTTTTTTTCAAATCATAACTTCCTTTTTTTTCTCTCTCTCTCTCTCGTTTACTCATGAACTTTTGCAGGATGAAACCTTTGGATATAACAGGCAATTTGAGAAACTTGCACTGGAAGTCAAAACCCTCTTGGATCATAAAAAGTAACTAAATCTTCTGTGTTCATGTATTAGTTCGTGGCTACGAAGCAAGGAACTGCATATTTCTGTTCTGATTGCTGATCATAAAAAGTAAGTTTCAAGAGTTGATCTTGGATCATAAAAAGTAACTAAATCTTCTCTGTTCATGTATTAGTTGGTGGCTACGAAGCAAGGAACTGCATATTTCTGTTCTGATTGCTGATCATAAAAAGTAAGTGGAGTAATTTTCTTGCTGATCACAGGGGAACAGTGTCATGGCTGCTCACGCCCCCATCAGTATATCAGCATAAAGTGGTTTATACTCATAAGTGGATTTTTTTTTAAGAATCAATTTCGTTGTTGAGCTAATGTCTTTGTTGAGAATTGATCATGGTTGTGTTTGTGCTATTCATATTTTGTCATTTGAGCTGTGCTTCGGGAGCAATTCAAAATTATATATAGAGAGACTAGGAGGTTAATAGGTGAGTAATAATGTTAAATTGATATAAATTTAAACTCGTTAGACTATTAAATGTTTTTGTGTGAAAGTATTTAATAAAACAATTAAGATTTTTGATTTTTACTATGGTTTAGTTCAGGCAGGTAAAGATTTGTTCAACCTTTGTTTGTAATTTTAATGGGCAAGGTATAGTTTGTAGAATTGCGATCTTATGTAGAATTGAATTACAATTAGAATGGTTCTTGAGCATAGTTGAGTTGATTATGACGGAATAGAGTTATAGAAGAGGATAAGAGTTCGAAATTTGGTGAAGTCAAGATAATATCTTTTTTTGATCTGGCAAACCATAGGGCAAAGACCCATATTAGGGTAATAAATACGTTCTTTGAAAAATATCAAAATTTTTTGATAATTTTTAAAGTTGATTTCCAAGTATTTATTATCACAATATGAGTTGGTTGCGATGAAGTAGAATTATAGAAGAGGATAAGGGTTCTAATCTCGGCGAAGATCAATATCTTTCTCCGTTGTGGTCAATTATAGTTTTTCGATTTATCTCTTATAAATGATTGTGGGATCGACTATGTAGGATGTTGTAGTGGTGCAGATTGGTCAAGGTTTGATTGTAGAATTGTATGATTTTATCAAAAATATTTGATAGGTTAATGCAAATTAAATTAATTTGATGTTTATTTTAAAATAGAATAAATTAAATTAATATTATTATTATTAATGATAATGACAATAATAATAATAGGATGAACTAATATATATAGAATAAATAAATATAATTTATTTATGATAGTTAAAATTTAAAATAAATTGATATATATTTTAATGAGATAATTCGAGTAGGATTTGAAGAAGTCTATTTAAATTAAAAGTTGATTGAATTCATTAAAATCATCGTTGTTCGTCTTTGGTCAATGCCTTCCCTTCTTCCTCATCGCATGTAGTTGGAGACTCCGACTATGTCTCCGACTACTCTTCGTCGGTTGTTGAAGACTGTCCTTATCATGAGGAACTAATGATGTCCAACTTTCTAAGTTTGCATGTCCTCCTTTGTACCCTTACACATCCCCTTCACTTTCATTGATTGTTGAAGAGAAGATCAGGGCATAGTTGAATTGTACGACATAACAGAGTTGTAGGGCAAGTGTTTGAATCCTGACGAAGTCAGACAATACCCTCCTGTGTCGTGATCAATTGTAGTTTTTCGATTTACTTCCTCACAAATGGTCGAGGAGCTGATCGTTGACACATCCCCTTCATCTTTTTTGCAGAAGATTGTTGAAGAGAACCCCCTCCATTGTTGTCATTGCTCATCGATGAGGATGTTGTCTACCTGTCTATGATTTCGAATGTGTGTGAAATTGTTCATAATATGAGATTAATATGATCTTATCGATCCTATACAATTTCAATGATCTTATTTCAATTCCACTATAAAATATGCTACCAATTGATCCCAAATTGATTTATTATTTTCGGATCGTAGCATCGTACAATCCGAATTGTGATCTTGCAAACCATAGGGCAAAGACCCATATTAGGGTAATAAATACGTTCTTTGAAAAATATCAAAATTGAATACATGTATTAGATAATTTTTAAAGTTGAGTTCGTGATTTAATAAATTGCTGATTTGAAATTTTTTAAAAAATAGATTTTCATCTTTCCAAGTATTTATCTGCAAAAATAAAATATTACAGTTTGATTGAGGAATATAATTTATATAACTGAGGTCAAATAATATATGATGTTATGACCTCATCAAAATAAAATCTTTTAAGTTATAACCGATAAAAATGTCGTCTTGCTGAATTTTGGGTTGCCAATTGTCAAAATGATGGCATACGCTGATAATCATAAAGAATAAAGTAATCGCAGTGGCGGCGTGGTTTTACTGAGTCTCGGTGTGAATTAATGAATACATTTTTTAAATAAAAGATTGATCTAACAATATGAGATTGATGGATCATCCGTTATGATATTTTTTAATTTATTTTAATTAATTAAAAATTTTTATTAATCTATTAAATCAATTTTTTCAAATTAAATATTTAATTCATTGAATCTAACAAGTTCCCTTTAAAATATGATAAAATTATTGGGGAAAAAATTAAAAAAACAATCTCAACTTATATAAATCGTCAACAGGGCCTTCCTTAAATAAAGAAGACATCTATCGTTTATTTTTTAATCTAGAATATCTTTTATTTCAATGTTGTTATAGTAATTAATTATTAAAATGTAAAAAATTTACTATTTCATTTTAATCAAAATTATTATATATAAAATATTATTATATTAAAATATTCTTTTAAAATTAATTAAATTGTATCAAAATTATTTTAAATTGATAAAATTATTTTAAAACAGTTGTACTAATTATAAATTTTGAATTCTAAATCTTAAATTTTGAATACTACTGTATCAAAATATTTTTTATCAACTTAATTAAAATTATTTTAAACTAATAAAAAATAATTACTTAACTAGTTATTCATCCAAACAAGTTAGATCCATTGGTTATCCCCGAGGCTACGATGTAATTATAACGCATTTTTGTAATTAATTATATATTCATGAGTCAAATTTTATTTTTAATGTATTATGAAATTAATTTTTTCTAATAAAAAGATAATCTTGAAATATTGATTATAAAATGATAAATCATTTGTAATATCAATTTATTAAAAAAAATTTATAATATTGAGTCAATCATCTTCAAAATTAATTAATTTGAAAAGTTAGATATTTTAATTATAAAAACAAAAAACTTTAGGTCCATTGGTTATTTGGACTTAGTAGCTTGACGTGCTTAAACAGCTAGTGACCCACCGAAAAGTTTATTTACTTTCTAAAAGTATATTTATATAGAAAACCTTTTTTTTATTTATTCTTCATATTTTAAAATTTTTTTTGTAATTTCTATAAAATAAATTTGTTTACGTTATTTTATTTTATTTTATTTTTTAATAATATTTTTTTCCTTTTAAAAATATTTTTGTTGCTTTGAAATCCATGCTTCTCTATTTCCACGCGTTTATATAAGCGTGACTTGATCCCTTCGTTTCCTCCTCTCGGACTTCGTCGATACGGCAACCGTCTCCACAACCCGACGCCGATCCGTCTCCCTCCCTTCCCCCTCTCTTCCTCCGTCGCCTCGGTCGCTCGAATTCCGATCTCGATTCGGGTTCACGATCCCGTGGACAGAATTGCTATCAATTGATCCAATCGGCGTCAATCGTTTCATTCCGCCTCCGAGATCCCCTTCGCTTTGCCCTATCGGCTGATCGAGATTTCAGTTTGTTGGATTCTGCTGTGCGATTCAGGTAAATCCATTAGCGGTTTCTGAGATCTGATCTTTTCTGGTATTTGACCTCCTTGATCCTTATCCGGAAGATCGGAACTGCTGCTTCTTTGGGTGCGATTTTGCTTGCGTCCGAATAAAGTTTAGATCTTTCCGGTGTTTTCTCTGAGTGCTGGGACGATTTCGTGGTTGGCCTTGAGTGATTTAGGGTCTCGATGGTGGACTGTCGAAGCTTGATCGAGTTCTGCAGGGCCTTTGAGCAGCACCGGAACATGGCCAACACCCAGGCCTCGTCGGAGCGAGGGGGCGGGCAGTCGAGGAGGAGGAGCAAGTCTTTGAATCCCCTGTCCCATCCCTTCTGCGAAGACTCCGCCTTCGCTGCCATCGATTTAGTGCTGCTGGTTCTGGTCCTTGTTGCGCTTGCTGTCCTCGCCCTCCCCTACTTCAAGTTCATCTTCCAGGAATCGTACGAGCTGCTTCCCGTGGCGATCGATGTTATGGGCGATGTTGTGTATCAAGCGCCCATTGCTTATGCTGCTGGACTGATCTTCATGCTTGTCACGGTGATTGTGGCCTGGGAATTCTTCAGTTACCAGGCGCGGAAGTGCGGTAATCCCTACTGCAAAGGTCTGCGAAAGGCGGTAGAATTTGATATCCAGCTTGAGTCAGAGGGGTGCGTCAAATGCTTGCCACGATTTCCAAATGATGCTTTTGGAGTTTGCCCCTTGGACTTGGGACAAGACCACAAGGAACTTGAAGCTGAGCTGAAGAAGATGGCACCACTGAATGGACGCACTGTTCTCATCTTCCGATCCCCATGTGGGTGCCCCTTGGGAAGAATGGAGGTCTGGGGAGCCAAGAGAGCACGAAGGATCAAAAAGTAGGCAGCAATATTTGATAAGTCCTATAGTACTAGATACTTTTTGCCTTTTCCCCCTCTCAACAGCAATAAACAATAAGATAACAACTATAGCATATCAGGTTCATACATAATCATGGTTCACTCTTGTAGATTAAGGCTAGGGTATGCTATGTTACTTTGCACTTCATGTAACCAATCAGATCGGATCCTTGTTGCTATTCTGAAATTACTAAAACATTAAAATTACTGAATAATATCTTACAGTTTAGTAATTCCTTTGTTTGCTATACTTTCACTTATATTGTTTCCTGAACATTGCAGTAGATCTTCTTCTAGTGGTATTCAGAAACCATGTTGAATCAACTTGTGTAGTATACCTACAATGTGCTTATTCTTAACTGTTGAGATAGATGCTTATTTGTGTTACATGTTGCCAGATTTAATGCATATATTCTGTCTTCCTATTCAGTATATAATAAATGAATACTTGTTTATATAAATATGTTTGCATTTTGTGTTTTCTCTGTATGCTAAGTTGAAATTTACAATGAACACCTTCTCCCATGAGACATTTCGTAAATTCCAGTGCACTTCCTGTTTGATACATTCTTCATCTGAATTCTGAACTAGAATTCTTGGTCATAGGCCTACACATGGCATGCTTGCAGTAGATCTTCCTCTAGTGGTACTCAGAAACCATGTTGAATCGACTTGTGTGGTGTACCTATAATGTGCTTACTCTTAACGCTTTGTTTGGGAGGAGGTGAGGGAAGGGAAAGGAAGGGTAAATAAGGGGAAGGAAATTTTGAATCTTGTTCTGAAAGGAGTGAGGGAAGAGGATGGAAGGGTAGGGAAGGGTAAGTTTTAACCTTCTTTACCCATGAAAAGGGAGATTTTCTTACACTCCAATTTAGGGTGCAAGGAAAAGGAAGACAACTCTAAATATTGTTTGTTCCAATTTTATCCCTATTTTAAAATATTAATTCTCAAATAATTTTTTTAATTTAAATTTTTTAAATTTCTCTCGCTGAACACAATCTTTTCACTCCTTTCTTACATTAGTAAATTTTTATAGAAATATATATAAAAATCCTGATTTATCCTTTGTTGTACCAAAGTATACAGATTCTATATTTTGCATGCTTATTGTATGTCTACTCATTATTTTTTTAATTTTTAAGTCATAAATATTAATTTTAGTTGGTCTCATAAGGTGGTTTTGGCAAAAAAAAACTCTTACATCGGTTTAATGAACTATACATATTTTTTTTCACATGTAGATTTATTTTAAGAAATAAGGGTATTTTTGTATTTTTATATATTTAACCTTCATTCCCCTTACGTTAATGAACTTTCCCTTCCTCCCAAACAAGGAGAACATAAATACTTCTCTTTTCCTCCCTTCCCTTTCCGTTAATGAACCTTCTCTCACTCCATCCAAACAGAGCGTAACTGTTGATTTGGATGCTTAATTGTGTTACATGTTGCCAGATTGAATGCATATATTCTGTCTCCTATTCAGTATATACTAAATGAATACTTGTTTATATAAATATGTTTGCATTTTGTATGTTCTCTCTATGCTAAGTTGAAATTTACAATGAACACCTTCTCCCATGAGAGATTTCATAATTTCCAGTGCACTTCCTGTTTGATACATTCTTCATATAAATTCTGAACTAGAATTCTTGGTCGTAGGCCTACACATGACATGCTTGCAGTAGATCTTCTTCTAGTGGTACTCATAAACCATGTTGAATCGACTTGTGTGGTATACCTACAATGTGCTTACTCTTAACTGTTGAGATAGATGCTTATTTGTGTTACATGTTGCCGGATTGAATGCATATATTCTGTCTTTCTATTCAGTATATACTAAATGAATACTTGTTTATATAAATATGTTTGCATTTTGTGTCTTCTCTATATGCTAAGTTGAAATTTACAATGAACACCTTCTCCCATGAGAGATTTCGTAAATTCCAGTGCACTTCCTGTTTTATACATTCTTCATCTGAATTCTGAACTAGAATTCTTGGTTGTGGGCCCACACATGACATGCTTGCTTCTGTACCCATTTACATGAAAGAATGATGTTCTGGGGCTCTCATCAAGACGTATTAATTTCTTACACAACTTACCTTGCAAATCCTCCCAGTTCAATAACCCTGTGCACAAATGATTCTGAACTAGTTCATTCTCTTCAGAAGTGTTCAAATTCAGACGGTGTATTTCTGAATAAGGTGCAGGATGTATAAACTAATTTAAATTCTAGACACGTAATGATTTTCTTAGATCTAATAGTCTTGCAGATGGGGAGAAGTTGCCATCCACATTTTCCTTTTCAATAAAAAGGAAAATTGGTAGCTAGGTCCTCAGAAGTTCTTTCATGTAATGGGAGTTATATGCAGTGTTGGCAACTTGATTTCCCAACCCAATGATTGGAAAACTGGGTGACAAAAAAAGGGAAAAATCCAGACTCCTATTGCACTAACCAAAACATCATCCTCATCTAAGATCAGTATTCTGAAGAACATGTAGTTTATCGATGTCTACTCTATCTTCCTAAAGTCTCGCATTGCATAAATTGGCCTGGCTGCAGTAGCTTCTCAGACCTACTATGAATAGAGCAGAACATCCAATAAGCATCGAGAAGACCGTGAATTCATCTCATGAAAAATTCTCCTGTCGTGTGTTAACCAGATACTAGATAGTCATGACTAACTTGAATTCCTTCAATGGCAAGAAGCATTCTTGTACATTGCATACTGTATTAGTGAGGTAAGAGAGTTTGTTTTGCTTGCTCTGGAAGATACTTGAGCGATTTTTGAAAGAGTTACCAGAAGCATCCATTGCTCTTTCGAATTGCAAGAACAATCTGATTGTAGGCTGATGCAAGTATCAATATTCTTTAGTTGTTTGCACATCTTCAGGGACAATGCATAACAATTGTATGCGCAACTGGTCAGTTTTTACAACAAAAAGCATGCAACTTCTGTTCCTTGAAATTTATTTGAACATTTATATTCTCTTTTGTCAGACGAAGACGAACTGTGTTTGGGAGAGTAGAATTTTCTTGTATTCTGAATATCTTGCAGACATATCTGATTGGTACTATCATTATCTATACATATCTGCTTATCTGTACATTTATAAGTTGCTAGTACTCCCTTGGTGCTTATAGACGCCTCGTATAAATTTCTCCACTCTTCTTTATGTGCTTGTGCCGTTGTATTACATAATTGTTGATTTAACAACTGATGACTGATTGAGGTTTGTGGATTCATCATATGATTTAAGAATCTTCGTTTCTTGTGAGTCCATATTTTATTTGCAATTTCCCATGTGGTTGATCCCTGCATCATCTGGTAGTTTAAGCATGTTAGCCTTGTTTTTTTCACATGCTACATCCTTAATTTACTTTTGCATATAGCCATACTGATACAACATGGTATTTTTTTAAGTATAAATATTATAGTGCATCATATTTTACTTCAAATTACAATTCTTTTTCTTCAAATGTTGTCATCTTAGTCAATTCTAGAAATTAGTTGTTTCAATTCTGGTTTGAAATGCATGCTAATTAATTAGCAAAATTGAAATTTTGAAGAACCAATTTGGAGTTTTGTTGACAAATTTTTATTGATGTAAAATTTGAGACAATGTTATGTATTGCCTTAGTGATTTTTTTATTATTTTTTGTTAAAAAACTATGAACAAATTTCCAAAAACTGAATATCTTATATCTACAATCTGTTATTCCAACCAGCTCTTGGTAAAAAAAGGTGCATACAACACAATTTTACATTCAATTATTCCATCTTCCATAAACAAAACAAGTTGAACAAAGAACACAATGCCATAACAGGAAACCCTGTAAAGCTGAAACTATACTTTCCAGAACAAACTTCAGGATCTATATCCACAAACTCTCAGTTCTCACAATGAGAGTTACTGCTGTCGGAGTTAGACGACGAGGAGGAGGAGGAGGATGGTGCATTCGAGGATGAGTTCGCACGGCTCTGCGAAGTCGATAACGAGAAGAGTCCATTGAAAGGCCATGGGACAGGAAACCATAGCCCGTTATCTGTAACACTGCCACCGTCGAGAATCCCCCGTCCTATTTTTTGATTCATCAGCAGGCAGCTGAGACCTACAAACTGGGCACGAGCTGTGGAGCTCCAGCCATGGCGAGATGCAGTCGCTATGGAACTTATGCCTGCACGGCATCTCTTTAGCTTCCATACCGATGTCCAAGTCCTCGAGACAGACCGAACAGCCCGCAGCTTCCTCAATCTTCACTGTGGGCAGGGCTTCTATGGCCTCTTTCTTAGCTGGCGGAGTGCCGTACCTGTTTGGATCATTGTCCGCCAAATGCTGCAACAGGATGTCCAGTCCAGGGCCGATGAAGTAGTCCCCCAACGAGGCGCCGACGCCGCTGTTACTGGATTCCTCCTGACCTTCGTTTCGGTTTGTGTCCGATGATCGTCGGAGAAGTGTGGCCTGGTTGAAAGGGTTGATGAGAATTAGGTTTTCCCTTTCCCTTGACCTCGGATCATCTTGCAGGCTCTGAAGCAGCCGGATAATGGCAGATCCCCTGCGCCTCCGCCTCACAAAGTTCTCGAACTCGCGATCCAGATTGGGGTCTTCGCCGTGCTCGCCTCCTCCTCTAGACCTCGGCCGCCGAGCTGACCCGCCCAGCATCTGTAGCAAGATTGGAGCCCAGAGGGCGAGGGATGGATCGGAATCGGAGTCGGAGTCATTGAGTCCCCTGCTCTCCATCTCTTCCACGAAGCCTTCATCGCAAAGGGGGCACTTCAGTTCTGGTTCCGCGACCGGATTGACTATCCGGTTGCAGGCATGGCACCAGTATCTTCCATCAGGTCCTTCACTCATCTTGGCTCCGATTCAAGCAAAACGAATCGATGGAAAATCCAGTTCTTGGAAGAGCAGATCTGATCAAATGTCAGCTCCAGCGAGTCCGAGACCTGGAAATTGAATGGGGGAAAAAATCAGCAAAATGGTTGAATCCAGGCAACAAGAAGAAACGCACAAACAGAGGCAACAAGAAGTTTCATCAACTGGTCAGATGTTCCAAGAAGAAGAGCCAAAAAAAGAAATCCCTCAGCATCCTGCAATCTAGAACACGTAACAAAATAAGGAAAAGAAAGGGATTACCTTGTCCGTTCTTGGATGGTATTGGACTTGTTCCTTAGGATCCGAGCAAAGAACAAGAAGGAAATTGCTCGGAAGGAACAGCCATGATCTGTGACCTCTCTTTCCCGAAGTGGCTCCATTATTTATGCAGAGATCTTGATTAAATTAATGTTCTTGGATAGTAGTGCTTCATTGTGTTTGTCCAAATTTAATCTGCCTCTCTCTGTTTAGTTTCCCTGGGGAGGTTTTAGTGGCGATGACTCTGCTTGCTATTCTAACCGAGGATTAGAAAAGAATCTGTCTAATTGTAAACGGATCTATCAATAGTTACTTTTGTTTTGATGGGTAATTGGATGGAACAAATCTAAGAAACTTGTTTAAAATCTAATTGAAACATATTGATATGGGAATTGTTATTTGCATATCATTCAATATCTAATTTTTCATTTAATCAGATAGGAAAACAAGCTGAATGGGAATGGTAAAGTTGTTATCGTACAATTTTATGATTACAATCGTAAAAATAACCTTTGTATGATAAATCTAATATAGTTCTATGTAAATATTTAGAGAGAAAAAATCAAATTTGTTATGACAAAAATGTAAGTTTTCAAAAATATAAAAATAATATTTTGTTATATTTTTCATTTTAAAAATACTCTTATTCTAATATTATTATAATAACTAAGTAAATCTATTTAATTTTTTAAATCTAATTTCATCAAAAATTACTATAAAAGTACTATTATATAAAATTATCCTTTATCAAAATCACTCGGACTCGTACAAATAATTTTAACTCGGTTGGAATGAATTTAATCAACTTACTACTTTTATATAATAATTAATTTTGATCAAATTGAAACAACTTTGCTCTAACATCCTCAATAATAAATTTATTTTCTATGAAGTATAATGGTATATAGATATATAGATATGTTGAGTTTTTTTCTTGTTGTACAATACCCATAATAATAAGTGATTATTTATAATAACATACTAACAATCCTCAAGAGGTTGAAAAAAATAAAGCAAGAGAAGTTAGAACAATATAATGGCTCCTTAATCAATTCACAAAATGGATACACTAATCAACATAATTACGATCAGTTCATTTCTGATTCAACATGGTGGAGATTTTGTTTGTTCATTTAGGGTTTTTTTTTCATATATAGATTTGTATGAACACTTGTTCTTACCATTTGGCTCTCGATCACTTGCTATTTCCAAATGCTAAATCGACATAGAAGCAAATTAAATGCTCAAGCAATCCCTCCATTACTAGAAGATGCGATCCATGACAACAAGAAACGCCATGACGAGCTCTGCGTCCACCACTCCTGGTTGAATCACCAAGCTGAACACATCATCTCCCAGTGTCACTGAGTTGTTCTTCACCTTCTTCCTACTGATCCGTGCCACTTCCTCTCCCTTCCCGTCCTTGATCTTGCAGTTTCTTCTTCTGAAGCAGCCTTCGGTCCTGAAGCTGGCCGTGGAAGACGATGAATCTGCAGTTCTGCCCATGAACACCTCTGCTTGCTCACATCCGTTGAGGATGGACCTCCTCCTCATGGAGAAAACCTGAGTACTTCTGCGAGTACTCATTTCCGAGCCCATCTACGCATTTGAATCCACTCCATCTGCCATGCATGCTCAGAATCTGCTACGTACATAATTAAGATTTCTAAACTCATAATTCTCGAGCAAGAAACTAATCATTGCAAATTATTACATGT
>NC_133864.1:20662306-20776275 GCF_044706935.1 Curcuma longa
AATCATCTTCAAAATTAATCGATTTAAAAAATTATTTAAATTATAAAAAAAAACTTAGGTCCATTAGTTATTTGGATTTATTTGCTTGACGTGCTTAAACAGCTAGTGACCCACCGAAAAGTTTATTTACTTTCTAAAAGTATATTTATACAAAAACCTTTTTTTTATTCTTCATATTTTAAATTTTTTTTTGTAATTTCTATAAAATAAATTTGTTTACGTTATTTTATTTTATTTTATTTTTTAATAATATTTTTTTTCCTTTTAAAAATATTTTTGTTGCTTTGAAATCCATGCCTCTCTATTTCCACGCGTTTATATAAGCGTGACTTGATCCCTTCGTTTCCTCCTCTCGGACTTCGTCGATACGGCAACCGTCTCCACAACCCGACGCCGATCCGTCTCCCTCCCTTCCCCCTCTCTTCCTCCGTCGCCTCGGTCGCTCGAATTCCGATCTCGATTCGGGTTCACGATCCCGTGGACAGAATTGCTATCAATTGATCCAATCGGCGTCAATCGTTTCATTCCGCCTCCGAGATCCCCTTCGCTTTGCCCTATCGGCTGATCGAGATTTCAGTTTGTTGGATTCTGCTGTGCGATTCAGGTAAATCCATTAGCGGTTTCTGAGATCTGATCTTTTCTGGTATTTGACCTCCTTGATCCTTATCCGGAAGATCGGAACTGCTGCTTCTTTGGGTGCGATTTTGCTTGCGTCCGAATAAAGTTTAGATCTTTCCGGTGTTTTCTCTGAGTGCTGGGACGATTTCGTGGTTGGCCTTGAGTGATTTAGGGTCTCGATGGTGGACTGTCGAAGCTTGATCGAGTTCTGCAGGGCCTTTGAGCAGCACCGGAACATGGCCAACACCCAGGCCTCGTCGGAGCGAGGGGGCGGGCAGTCGAGGAGGAGGAGCAAGTCTTTGAATCCCCTGTCCCATCCCTTCTGCGAACACTCCGCCTTCGCTGCCATCGATTTAGTGCTGCTGGTTCTGGTCCTTGTTGCGCTTGCTGTCCTCGCCCTCCCCTACTTCAAGTTCATCTTCCAGGAATCGTACGAGCTGCTTCCCGTGGCGATCGACGTTATGGGCGATGTTGTGTATCAAGCGCCCATTGCTTATGCTGCTGGACTGATCTTCATGCTTGTCACGGTGATTGTGGCCTGGGAATTCTTCAGTTACCAGGCGCGGAAGTGCGGTAATCCCTACTGCAAAGGTCTGCGAAAGGCGGTAGAATTTGATATCCAGCTTGAGTCAGAGGGGTGCGTCAAATGCTTGCCACGATTTCCAAATGATGCTTTTGGAGTTTGCCCCTTGGACTTGGGACAAGACCACAAGGAACTTGAAGCTGAGCTGAAGAAGATGGCACCACTGAATGGACGCACTGTTCTCATCTTCCGATCCCCATGTGGGTGCCCCTTGGGAAGAATGGAGGTCTGGGGAGCCAAGAGAGCACGAAGGATCAAAAAGTAGGCAGCAATATTTGATAAGTCCTATAGTACTAGATACTTTTTGCCTTTTCCCCCTCTCAACAGCAATAAACAATAAGATAACAACTATAGCATATCAGGTTCATACATAATCATGGTTCACTCTTGTAGATTAAGGCTAGGGTATGCTATGTTACTTTGCACTTCATGTAACCAATAAATAAATATTATTGTTTGCTATTCTGAAATTACTAAAACATTAAAATTACTGAATAATATCTTACAGTTTAGTAATTCTTTTGTTGGCTATACTTTCACTTATATTGTTTCCTTAACATTGCAGTACATCTTCTTCTAGTGGTACTCAGAAACCATGTTGAATGGACTTGTGTGTATACCTACAATGTGCTTACTCTTTAACTGTAGAGATGGATGCTTATTTGTGTTACATGTTGCCAGATTGAATGCATATATTCTGTCTTCCTATTCAGTATATACTAAATGAATACTTGTTTATATAAATACGTTTGCATTTTGTGTTTTCTCTGTATGCTAAGTTGAAATTTACAATGAACACCTTCTCCCATGAGAGATTTCGTAAATTCTGGTGCACTTCCTGTTTGATACATTCTTCATCTGAATTCTGAACTAGAATTCTTGGTCGTATGCCTACACATGACATGCTCGCAGTAGATCTTCTTCTAGTGGTACTAGAAACCATGTTGAATCAACTTGTGTCGTATACCTACAATGTGCTTACTCTTAACTGTTGAGATAGATGCTTATTTGTGTTACATGTTGCCACATTGAATGCATATATTCTGTCTTCCTATTCAGTATATACTAAATGAATACTTGTTTATATAAATATGTTTGCATTTTGTGTTTTCTCTGTATGCTAAGTTGAAATTTACAATGAACACCTTCTCCCATTAGAGATTTCGTAAATTCCAGTGCACTTCCTGTTTGATACATTCTTCATCTGAATTCTGAACTAGAATTCTTGGTCGTAGGCCTACACATGACATGCTTGCAGTAGATCTTCTTCTAGTGGTACTCAGAAACCATGTTGAATTGACTTGTGTGGTATACCTACAATGTGCTTACTCTTAACTGTTGAGATGGATGCTTATTTGTGTTACATGTTGCCAGATTGAATGCATATATTCTGTCTCCTATTTAGTATATACTAAATGAATATTTGTTTATATAAATATGTTTGCATTTTGTGTCTTCTCTGTATGCTAAGTTGAATTTTACAATGAACACCTTCTCCCATGAGAGATTTCATGAATTCCAGTGCACTTCCTGTTTGATACATTCTTCATCTAAATTCTGAACTAGAATTCTTGGTCGTAGGCCTACACATGGCATGCTTGCAGTAGATCTTCTTCTAGTGGTACTCATAAACCATGTTGAATTGACTTGTGTGGTATACCTACAATGTGCATACTCTTAACTGTTGAGATAGATGCTTATTTGTGTTACATGTTGCCGGATTGAATGCAAATATTCTGTCTTTCTATTCAGTATATACTAAATGAATACTTGTTTATATAAATATGTTTGCATTTTGTGTCTTCTCTGTATGCTTAGTTGAAATTTACAATGAACACCTTCTCCCATTAGAGATTTCGTAAATTCCAGTGCACTTCCTGTTTTATACATTCTTCATCTGAATTCTGAACTAGAATTCTTGGTTGTGGGCCTACACATGACATGCTTGCTTCTGTACCCATTTATATGAAAGAATGATGTTCTGGGGCTCTCATCAAGATGTATTAATTTCTTACACAACTCACCTTTCAAATCCTCCCCAGTTCAATAACCCTGTGCACAAATGATTCTGAACTAGTTCATTCTCTTCAGAAGTGTTCAAATTCAGACGGTGTATTTCTGAATAAGGTGCAGGAAGTATAAACTAATTTAAATTCTAGACACGTAATGATTTTCTTAGATCTAATAGTCTTGCAGATGGGGAGAAGTTGCCATCCACATTTTCCTTTTCAATAAAAAGGAAAATTGGTAGCTAGGTCCTCAGAAGTTCTTTCATGTAATGGGAGTTATATGCAGTGTTGGCAACTTGATTTCCCAACCCAATGATTGGAAAACTGGGTGACAAAAAAAGGGAAAAATCCAGACTCCTATTGCACTAACCAAAACATCATCCTCATCTAAGATCAGTATTCTGAAGAACATGTAGTTTATCGATGTCTACTCTATCTTCCTAAAGTCTTGCATTGCATAAATTGGCCTAGCTGCAGTAGCTTCTCAGATCTACTATGAATAGAGCAGAACATCCAATAAGCATCAAGAAGACTGTGAATTCATCACATGAAAAATTCTCCTGTCGTGTGTTAACCAGATACTAGATAGTCATGACTAGCTTGAATTCCTTCAATGGCAAGAAGCATTCTTGTACATTGCATACTGTATTAGTGAGGTAAGAGAGTTTGTTTTGCTTGCTCAGGAAGATACTTGAGTGATTTTTGAAAGAGTTACGAGAAGCATCCATTGCTCTTACAAATTGCAAGAACAATCTGATTGTAGGCTGATGCAAGTATCAATATTCTTCAGTTTGCACATCTTCATGGACAATGCATAACAATTGTATGCCCAACTGGTCAATTTTTACAACAAAAAGCATGCAACTTCTGTTCCTTGAAATTTATTTGAACATTAATATTCTCTTTTGTGAGACGAAGACGAACTGTGTTTTGGAGACTAGAATTTTCTTGTATTCTGAATATCTTGCAGACATATCTGATTGGTACTATCATTATCTATACATGTCTGCTTATCTGTACATTAATAAGTTAGATACTACTCCCTTGGTGCTTATAGACGCCTCGAATAAATTTCTCCACTCTTCTTTATGTGCTTGTGCCATTGTATTACATAATTGTTGATTTAACAACTGATATCTGATTGAGGTTTGTGGATTCATCATATGATTTAAGAATCTTCGTTTCTTGTGAGTCCATATTTTATTTGCAATTTCCCATGTGGTTCATCCCTACATCATCTGGTAGTGCATCATATTATTGAGGTTTGTGCATGTTAGCCTTGTTTTTTTCACATGCTACATCCTTAATTTACTTTTGCATATAGCCATACAACATGGTATTTTTTAAGTATAAATATTATAGTGCATCATATTTTATTTCAAATTACAATTTTTTTCTTCAAATGTTGTCATCTTAGTCAATTCTAGAAAGTAGTTGTTTCAATTCTGGTTTGAAATGCATGCTAATTAATTAGCAAAATTGAAACTTTGAAGAACCAAATTGGAGTTTTGTTGACAAATTTTTAGTGATGTAAAATTTGAGACAATGTTATGTATTGCCTTAGTGATTTTTTAAATTATTTTTTGTTAAAAAACTATGAACAAATTTCCAAAAACTGAATATCTTATATCTACAATCTGTTATTCCAACCAGCTCTTGGTAAAAAAAGGTGCATACAACACAATTTTACAGTCAATTATTCCATCTTCCATAAACAAAACAAGTAGAACAAGGAACACAATGCCATAACAAGAAACCCTGTAAAGCTGAAGCTATACTTTCAAGTCCAGAACAAACTTCAGGATCTATATCCACAAACTCTCAGTTCTCACAATGAGAGTTACTGCTGTCGGAGTTAGACGACGACGACGAGGATGGTGCATTCGAGGATGAGTTCGAACGGCTCTGCGAAGTCGATATCGAGAAGAGTCCATTGAAAGGCCATGGGACAGGAAACCATAGCCCGTTATCTGTAACACTGCCACCGTCAGAATCTCCCCCGTCCTATTTTTTGATTCATCAGCAGGCAGCTGAGACCTACAAACTGGGCACGAGCTGTGGAGCTCCAGCCATGGCGAGATGCAGTCGCTATGGAACTTATGCCTGCACGGCATCTCTTTAGCTTCCATACCGATGTCCAAGTCCTCGAGACAGACCGAACAGCCCGCAGCTTCCTCGATCTTCACCGTGGGCAGGGCTTCTATGGCCTCTTTCTTAGCTGGCGGAGTGCCGTACCTGTTTGGATCATTGTCTGCCAAATGCTGCAACAGGATGTCCAGTCCAGGGCCGATGAAGTAGTCCCCCAACGAGGCGCCGACGCCGCTGTTACTGGATTCCTCCTGGCCTTCGTTTCGGTTTGTGTCCGATGATCGTCGGAGAAGTGTGGCCTGGTTGAAAGGGTTGATGAGAATTAGGTTTTCCCTTTCCCTTGACCTCGGATCATCTTGCAGGCTCTGAAGCAGCCGGATAATGGCAGATCCCCTGCGCCTCCGCCTCACAAAGTTCTCGAACTCGCGATCCAGATTGGGGTCTTCGCCGTGCTCGCCTCCTCTTCTAGACCTCGGCCGCCGATCTGACCCGCCCAGCATCTGTAGCAAGATTGGAGCCCAGAGGGCGAGGGATGGATCGGAATCGGAGTCGGAGTCATTGAGTCGCCTGCTCTCCATCTCTTCCACGAAGCCTTCATCGCAAAGGGGGCACTTCAGTTCTGGTTCCGCGACCGGATTGACTATTCGGTTGCAGGCATGGCACCAGTATCTTCCAGCAGGTCCTTCACTCATCTTGGCACCGATGATGCAAATGAATCGATGGAAAATCCAGTTCTTGGAAGAGCAGATCTGATCAAATGTCAGCTCCAGCGAGTCCGAGACCTGGAAATTGAATGGGGGGAAAAAACAGCAAAATGGTTGAATCCAGGCAACAAGAAGAAACGCACAAACAGAGGCAACAAGAAGTTTCATCAACTGGTCAGATGTTCCAAGAAGAAGAGCCAAAAAAAGAAATCCCTCAGCATCCTGCAATCTAGAACACGTAACAAAATAAGGAAAAGAAAGGGATTACCTTGTCCGTTCTTGGATGGTATTGGACTTGTTCCTTGGGATCCGAGCAAAGAACAAGCAGGAAATTGCTCGGAAGGAACAGCCATGATCTGTGACCTCTTTTTCCCGAAGTGGCTCCATTATTTATGCAGAGATCTTGATTAAATTAATGTTCTTGGATAGTGCTTCATTGTGTTTGTCCAAATTTAATCTCTCTGTTTAGTTTCCCCGGGGAGGTTTTAGTGGCGATGACTCTGCTTGCTATTCTAACCGAGGATTAGAAAAGAATCTGTCTAATTGTAAACGGATCTATCAATAGTTACTTTTGTTTTGATGGGTAATTGGATGGAACAAATCTAAGAAACTTGTTTAAAATCTAATTGAAACATATTGATATGGGAATTGTAATTTGCACATTATTCAATATCTAATTTTTTATTTAACAAGATAGGAAAACAAGCCGAATGTTGTTATCATACAATTTTATGATTACATATTTGAATCGCAAAAACCACTTGTAGAGAGAAAAAAAATAAATTTTATTATGGCAAAAATGCCAAATATTTAAAGTATAAAAATAATAAAATTTATTTTTCATTTTAAAAATACTCTTATTCTAATAAATATAAAAATAATATTTTGTTATATTTTTCATTTTAAAAATACTCTTATTCTAATTATTATTATAATAATTAAGTATCTATTTAATTTTTTAAATCTAATTTCATCAAAAATTACTATAAAACTACTATTATATCAAATTATCCTTTATCAAAATCACTCGGACTTGTATAAATAATTTTAACTCGGTTGGAATGAATTTAATCAACTTAATACTTTCATATAATAATTAATTTCGATCAAATTGAAACAACTTTGCTCTAACATCCTCAATAACAAATTTATTTTCTATGAAGTATAATGGTACATCTGATGTGTATGAACATATTAAAGAAATATATAGCAATCACTTGAGATATGTTGAGTTTTTTCTTGTTGTACAATACCCATAATAATAAGTGGTTATTTATAATAACATACTAACAATCCTCAAGAGGTTGAAAAAAATAAAGCAAGAGAAGTTAGAACAATATAATGGCTCCTTAATCAATTCACAAAATGGATACACTAATCAACATAATTACGATCAGTTCATTTCTGATTCAACATGGTGGAGATTTTGTTTGTTCATTTAGGTTTTTTTTTTCATATATAGATTTGTATGAACACTTGTTCTTACCATTTGGCTCTCGATCACTTGCTATTTCCAAATGCTAAATCGACATAGAAGCAAATTAAATGCTCAAGCAATCCCTCCGTTACTAGAAGATGCGATCCATGACAACAAGAAACGCCATGACGAGCTCTGCGTCCACCACTCCCGGTTGAATCACCAAGCTGAACACATCATCTCCCAGTGTCACTGAGTTGTTCTTCACCTTCTTCCTACTGATCCGTGCCACTTCCTCTCCCTTCCCGTCCTTGATCTTGCAGTTTCTTCTTCTGAAGCAGCCTTCGGTCCTGAAGCTGGCCGTGGAAGACGATGAATCTGCAGTTCTGCCCATGAACACCTCTGCTTGCTCACATCCGTTGAGGATGGACCTCCTCCTCATGGAGAAAACCTGAGTACTTCTGCGAGTACTCATTTCCAGACCATCTACGCATTTGAATCCACTCCATCTGCCATGCATGCTCAGAATCTGCTACGTACATAATTAAGATTTCTAAACTCATAATTCTCGAGCAAGAAACTAATCATTGCAAATTATTACATGTACCTGAGGCTTCAGAGCCATGAGAGCCTTCCCTTCTCCATCCATGAGCAGGAGCGCTCCTGCAAAGCACTTGTGCTTCCTCGAATAGTTGTCGACCCGGAAGGCCAGTCTCCCCTCGCTGTCGTAGATGGAGAACCCATCTGATCCTTGAAACGCCATGCTCGACTTCTTCCACACTGTCCACGCTGACGCATCATCGTTTAATTTGCTCAATGAAGGATGAACCCTGGACATGATCATCAATGGATGGAACAGCAACAAAGTTTATGTTTCGTAGATTTGTAGTCTTCGTTTCTTTGCGATTCGACAAGGTTAAAAGGTTTGAAATCATTGATCATACATTAATTAATTAACGTCGTCTTTCCTGTGAGTACTCTTGTTTAGAAAAATGCTATGAAGAATGTGATTCTAATAGGCTGTTTTATTTTACTCACCGAAAGAGAATACCACGCAACTTGTTATTATAATAGATAATGCCTTAATTTCTATTGATATTCAGTGCACGATGTGAAGAAAAGCACAATGATGTCAAATTTTAGGAAGATCTTGAATGGACAGAAGGTGGGGCCCGTCGAATTTGCATGCATCACGAGCTTTGCTGGTCTCCATGGAAGTAGAGGCAACTTGCAAAAGGACAGACAAGACAGGATGCACCTCGTTGTCTTAGATATGCCATCTCTTTTAGATGCTTCTGAAATATTTTAGTTTAAGTGTTTGATAACAGCTAGGTCTTTCTGATTAGAATCTTGTCTCGTGGCCTATCAATTTCAGAGTCATGCTGTTTGAGCCTTTTATGTTATGTCATTAGTGATCATATATAGATTGGCAAATATAAGGTTTTCTTTGAATTGGTTAGAAGAAAATATAATCTGATGTGGCAGATCCCGAGTAGTCTTACATGACAGCGAAAGTCAAGAAGCCGATCGATGTGGTGAGTCGAAGAGTCAATAGTCAACCTTTGGTGGATTGACTCGGCTCTTATCTTGACCACTCCGATCTCGATCATCTTAGCCACTCAGCTATCTCTTGGCCATCTCAACAAACTCGGTCACTCGATCCTTATCTCGATCGGCCACGCACTCTGATCTCAGTCATCTCAGCCACTCAACCTATCTCTCGACCATCTCGACAAGCTTGGTTACTCAACCCTTGTCTCGTCACTCCGACTTCGATCATCTCGGCCACTCGGCCTATCTCTTGGTCATCTCGACAAGCTCGGTCACTCGACCCTTGTCGCGGCCACTCCGACCTTGATCATTTTAGTCACTCGGCCCTTGTTTCGGCCGTTCCGACCTCGACCTGGTCTTTCTCCCTCTCGGTCATTCCCATCCCATAAGATGTCAAAAGCTCCCAAGCATGCGAACCTTGTCAAAGGATCAATGCGGTTACGAGGTTGTCAGACCTTGTCCCTTAGATCTCCTTGTGTCTACGCCTATGATCAAAAGGTAAGAATAATCAGCAATGTCAAGTCATCGGATGGTTACGAGGTTTACAGATTTGGTCCCCTAGATGCCACATGTCGAAGCCATTTTGATAGTGATTCTCAGAGCTTGCCTCTTCAATTACAACAGGGGTCTGCCCCCGGTACTGACGTGAATATTCCTTCCCGTGAGTATATATTTCCTCCTACAGGTATGAAACCTCTCTCTCGACTTCCAGCTACTTCATACACATCTCCTTCCTCTTCCTTGATTGACTTGAGCGTCAGAGTGGCTTGCCAGGAATTCCCGACACCCTATTAATCCATTTGCTCAACTTTTTTCAGGTCCCTTCGTTGGCGGAAGTGACATGACAGATTATTAACTGATGGATTAACCGTCCACGACATCCGGGCAGTTGGAACATAACCTTTACCCATATATATATACATATGACACTACCTAGTCAATAATAATAATTCATAATTAATAAACTTTTATTTGTTCTGAATTGGGTTCAGTAGTTCATCCGTGTGAAAAGAATTAATCCAAGGGAGTTGTTTAGGATTTGGCCCTTCAAATGGACGACCTGCTGATGCAATTCAATAATCCAATTCATGCCATTCTTTTCCACTTATTAAATACGGCGCCAAGGAATTGTTCTTTTGTTTGTTTGTTTTTCTTTTTTCTTCTTTCCAAAACAAAAGTAAAAAAAATCATTTACGTTTGCTAATTTGACAACGTCCTGAAAAATCATCGCTGACTTACCGCTAAGACTGAATTAGTCAGAGCAGCAGACGTGTGATATCAGAAAGTGTCGTGCCTTGAGTAAGCATTTTCTGAGGTTCATGCTGTCTGTCAATGGCTATCAATGACTGTTTCTCAGTTTCTACATGGACCTGCCTCCTTGTAGCAGATCCGCCCGGAATTGGACTTCGCCCACTGTATTGAGAAGGCGCCGGGCGCCCACCTTCTCACTCTGACACCGTCGGCTGGATCTCGTCCAATCGCCCGATTCGATGCGCACGATCCAAGACGAACAGATCCGTCGGTCTTAAACGCCGACGAAGCGGTAACATTCATGGAAAACACCCGATGGTTTACATAATCTCTCATAAAGTAAGAGGGCTTTAAGAGGAAGAACACAGAAAAATGATGGGCGTTGCTTTAGGAATATTAAATAGTACTGGGGTTTATTTGTGTTTTTAGTCGGCTGTCTTCTCACGTGAAATATATATTTTCTTCTAATTTTTCTTTCGTCCTTTTTCTCTCCTCGTCGTATCTTCTCTCCCTCGAGTTTCCATTCGGTTGTTTCGGAGAAATTTTAGGGGGTTTTCAGAGTCCCATCCCGCTTGGTTCGGTCGCGATCTTTGGAATCCAGTCCACAGCTGGCAAGAGTGAAGTTTCCTCCGGATTCAGCGAGATTTAGGACTTTCTTTGGGGAATTTTATCTTCTTCTTCTTCTGTTGCGGTTTTGGTTTCGGGTCTGGACTTGTTGGTTCTTCAATTGATTGGCATTGGAAAAAAGGTGGAATTTTTTTATTGATAGCTGGGTTTCTTTTGGGCTTCAGTGTTGCAAAGGTTTGAAAAGGAATTGTTGATTGCTTGAGGGGTTGTAGTAGTTCTTGAAGCTATACTGCTATTTCACTTAAAAGGATAAGCGAAGAGAGGCATTGTTCGAGTCCGAGTCGATCTTTGCTTTGTGGTGGTTTCTGTTCATCTTGCTTCAGGTATTTGGGGCAAATTTTAGCTTTTGAGCTTGCTTTTTACTCTTTATGATCCATAACAATGTGGCAAGTGTTTGAACCCTATTGTTATCTGAAAGTTGGGACCTTTCCAATTGAAAGGTCATATCTTCTGGTTAACCGCAATTATATTGCTCTCTGACTTCATAAAGATTTCTTCTTGCTTGTTCTTCTGCATTGCCTCCGCTTAGTCCTAGAAGACAATTTAGCAGGAAAACATATGTTATAGTGTCTGTTTACCAGTGTTTCATCCTCGTCTCTTACATATTGGTGAGGAATCTCAAGACTAACAAGAACCTGCATTGGAATTTAGCTTTGAAGATCTTGTCCATGAAGCTCTTAGGGTCAGTTGAGAGTATTCACCACTTAATGATTCTCCTTGGACTCAATGTATTGCTGTTTGCGTACCAGTATAAGGCCCAAGCACCAGGTGCATCTGCTGCGAGTTCATTGAATACACTTCTTCAGGATTATGCTTACCGTGCTCTGGTTCGCCCCATCACTGGAGTTACCTACAATGGTACTGTCCCTACGAATCTCACTGGTATCAGGATTGCAGCAGTAAGACTCAGGAGCGGGAGTTTGAGAAGGAAAGGTATAAGCTATAAGGAATTTCAGATCCCATCTGGGGTCATTGTGCAGCCCTATGTGGAAAGGCTGGTATTGGTGTATCACAATCTGGGTAACTGGTCACATTTCTACTACCCTCTTCCTGGTTATACCTATTTGACTCCTGTTCTTGGGCTACTTGCTTATGACGCAACAAATTTGGCTGCCATAAATTTGCCAGAACTAAGGATTCTGGTTTCAGGGTTATTGATCTCTATCAATTTCACAAGAGTAACTCCTGTTCGCAGTGGTGCCATAGCTAGATGTGTGTGGTTTGATGTAAATGGCTCATCTAATTTACAGGAATTGGTGTCAAGCAATACTTGTTCAACATACGGCTCAGGCCACTTCTCCATTGTGGTCAACTCAGTGAGTAGAGATAGCTCCTTCAGCAGCACCTAGTTTACCTCCGGGGCCAGTGCCAGTGCCAGTGCCTAGCACTGGTGGTTCAAAGATCAGCAATTCTCAGGCATGGAGAATTGTTGGGGGTGTCATTGGTGGTCTTGTGGCTCTAGTTGTCGTAATGCTACTTGTTTATTGTATACACCGCACTAGAAAGAAAAAGAAGATGGCACAGTTGGAGCAGCATGCAGATGCAGGAGTACCTCTGCAAACAGCAAGGGTTGGAAATACACCGATTCCTGCAGCTTCAGGGACTCGGACACAGCCATTCCTCGAGAATGAACTTGTCGCTTAGATGCTATTGCTTTTGCCAATTAAGGGATCACTTCAAGGATGGAACATCAGGACTAGCTGGAGACTGTCTCTTCAGGTGTTTCATATGTAAAAAACCAGCAGGCCACCATTTGCTATATTCCACATTGTCTTGCATTGGTTGAGATGGGTTAAACTCTCATCATATCTTTGCGGTATCCATTCTTTTTTGTAAAGTTGTTTGTGTTCAAATGGTTCCAGTATCTTGTTGGTTGAAATGCCTTATTGCATTTGTTGCAACTGGAGATTTTTCTATTATTTATTTGTTGGTTGTCATGCTTAGAGAAATCTTGCTAATAAAGCTGAGTTATGATTTGTTTCATGTTGCATTGTCCCATTCAAATAGATATGCTTTTATTCTTGACAAATCTCTGCTCATCAAGCTAGCAAAATTTCTTGATAAGATTGTGTTCTTCATTAGTTCATCATGCTATCAGTTTCTGATGTTGCCAAATGCTCATAGCTCGTCTGCATGTCTGACTTAACTATTTGCAGTGTATGCCAATCTTATTTAGAAAAGTTCCTTTAGGAATGTGTTTTAAAAAAGAGATAAAATTATAGTTTTATGATAGTGATAAATTAAAAGTTAAAATGGTATAAATTAATCTTTTCAGTACATTTGCTCAAACTTTTCATTCTATTCCTTCTACTTTCACTTCTGAGTGATTCTGATGAAGCAGTTTATGATACTAATTTCAAGGCATGCTTTTACTTCTTTTTCTTTTCATTTGTTTTAGTGAAGCGAAACAGAAGAACTCCTGATTCTTGACTACTGACGAGATTCATCATGTTCTTTTTACCCTTTTCCTAAGCTATTACTTCTGATAGATTATCTTCTCAACACTTTGATTGCTTCCCCATTCTTCCACCATTTGCTATTGCCAACTTAAGTTCTGATGAACAAGCACTTTTTAGAATGATGAGAAGCTTATGATATATGATTGTTCCGGTTGGATACCGCGGATGATCAAGCCATCAATCAATGAACAATCCGATGTGGGCAACTTCCTGGCGGAGCTCGAAGGAGAGGATGATAAGGATCTGAAATGCACTTCAACAGAAGGTGAAAATGGTGTCAGGGAGTCCCGGCAGACCACTTCGACGCTTAAGTTAATTTTCCGTGGAAGAAAAAATGAAAATGTCAAAGAAGAAGAAGAAGTTCAGAAAATTGAACCAGCCAGCGGAGAAGAAGAAACCCTCTAGAAAATCTTTGTTAGAATTTATATAGCCGTTGAGATAGCATTCCCACGTCAACTAGGGAAACATCATTATGGAAGTGTAATTTGATGGATATTAATCGTTTCCGTTTCTTTTTGACATTATGTGCAGAAAAGAAGGTATTCAAGAGAATCAGATCTGACAACTTCATAACTGCTCTTTTATTCTTATGCTGCTACGTGTCTCAAGAATATTCGCAGCCTGTTCATGGACCCGCAAAAGACAAAGATTCATACTTAGGATATGGAATGAGTCTGAAGGTGTGTGAAATTGGGACTCGAGGCTGAGATGACATCTGAGGCCAAGATGATCAAGGTGTTGAGATACTGAGGTGAGGTGCCGAGATGATCGAGATAATATTAATGTTTCCCTATTGTCTTATCCTAATTAACTCACTCTTGGACTTCCACTTTAACAATCGACACAGATCATGAGATGCTCCAAAGGCCTCATCAGATTAATTACTTTAATTGTGAGTTGCTGATATGTGGAATTAAATCCCTTTGCTTAATTAAGTGACCAATTAACTAATAATACAATATTTAGTTAAATGACTAGTGGAGAGAAAAGAAGTTACCTGTCCAGACTTTTGCTTTTAGCAAAAGCTTCTTTAGTCCTTATCAACTAAATCATCTCCCACAAAGAAGTGTTTGCACAAGGCTGAGACAATGAACCTGTGTTTTTTTTAAAAAGTATTTTAACATCTCTAATAATTGGAGAATTTTTTTCTTTTTTTAATCATTTCGCGTGGTTATAAATCTCGTTGATTCCTCCTTTGGTTAATAGAAAGGTGGATAATGAAGTGTGCCGATCGATGAGCAATGAAACAATTAATAGCTCACTTAGGAAGGCCAACATGAAGGCAGCGACATTGGAGGAGTTGGCCGAAGGGTAGAAGAAGGCCACTCTGCTGTTGTCGCTGCTGAAGGACGTGCTGTCGTCACCGGAGAATCAATCGGCGGCGGAGTTGCTGGTGGACGTTGTCGGTTGCTTCGCTAAGGCTCTATCTTTATTGGAGCTGGAGAGGGTGGAGGCCGATGAGCCGCCGCACTCTGTTCCCGCTGCAAACTCCCGGCCACGCTCCGGCGAACAGAGAAGCGATCGAGATTGGAATGGATGAAGGGAAAGATCCGTACTCCTCGAAATATCAATTATCGAGGAAGGTACGCATGCAGATAGATGTGCTCTAGTTTTTAATATCATATTAGTTCATAATCTTATTTATTAAATGTCTTTGTTTCTTTCTTTTTATGATAATTTATGAAAGGACATAAGTAAATTTAAAAAATTCTTGGATGATAAAAAAAACACCTGATTTATAATGATCTTCTCGTTTTACCTCCTGTCAATGTTAATTTTTTAAAGATGAATTTTCAAATTATATCATATTTAAAAAATTAAATATAAAAATTATTTATATAATTTGAATGTATGTAACTTCAACCTCTATCTTCTTCTCTCTTTCTCCACTTGTGAAAATTAAATCACCCTTCCTCTCACTTATTGATTTATATAATTTAAATTTATTTTTATTTAATTATTAAAATCAAAATTAAGATTTGAGATCAAATCTATATTCTCCAAACTCTACTCTTTTATGTGATTACAAATTCATAAAAATTTAAATAGTCTAGGTCTATCAATAAATTTTGGTCAAAATTCACTAATCGACCTATAGAGCTTTGATTGCAGCCATTTCAAATCCTATGAGTTTTTAAAGTGCAAAGAGTTTAAATATGTCATGTTTTACTATTTTCTAACTTCCCTAGTAGCCAAGGAGAAAAAATATTCAACTAGAACGCTTGGAAAAGTTAGCATAATGTTAGAGCACCTCTCGAGAGCTCAAAATTGGTATAATGTGAGCTCTCTAGGTCTACCTTTGAACTCCTTGCAACCTTAGAAACCCACATGACTTGAAATTGGTATAATGTGAGCTCTCTAGGTCTATCAATGGGTTTTGACTGAAATCCACTAATGGACCTACATTATTTGAATTTATATAAACTTGCACACATCCGGTATAGTTAAATAAGAGGAAGGTAAATATGATGTCAAACATTGATTCTAATCAAAGAACATTGTAGGCATGGTGTGGAGAGACCAAATCCAAATTAGACATGATATAAGAGCAGACCAAGACCAAGTTGAATCTGGTCTCCCAACATTAGGCCCTGATCCACATGCACTACCCCTTGTATATTTCACACTCTCAATAGTGACAATTTGAATTATTCTCCTCTGATCATTCTTTATTCTCTTTACTTCTTTCTCGTAAAAAGAAAAACTCTCATGTGCCAAACTTGAGTCTGATCCACATAACCTCACCTCCATTATTAATCAACCTCGACACCTAGGATTAGCAAGGTCAACCTTCCCCCCTTTTGTATCTTACACTAATCTTACGTGTTGACTTCACCATAAGCAAGATGACACTAACAAAAATAAATTAAACGTACTGCTAATGACTCGATATTTCCACCTTGATAATGTACCAAGGGAAAATGGAGACAAAACAAACAGCTTATATTAAAGGAAAGAAACAGAGCCTATTTATAGGCTTTTATCGAAGAGTATTTCAACCCCTATCTCCTAATTAATAGGATCTAAAAAAATCAATAAACTAAAAACTTGGAGAAACTATGACGTGGATAAAATTACTGACTACAACTTCCAATAGATAAAACTTTTAAATCTTATCACCCTCCCTTAAACTAAATGTTTGAAAAACATTCAGTTTAAGAATTATCAAATGAGCATACTCCAATCAGCCTCCTTAGCCTTTGAAATATAGATAACTTCAATGGCTTGGTCATAATATCAACAATTTGATCTTCACTTGTGCAGAAGTAAAACTCAATTACTCCATCCTTCGTCAAGTCCCTTAAAAAATGAAACCTGACATCTATGTGCTTGCTTCTTCCATGCATGACAGGATTTTTAGAGAGTTTAATAGCTGAGCTATTATCACAATAAATTTTAACAGCACCTTCTTGCTTGAAATATAACTCTTCAAGTATTTTCTTTAGCCAAATTGCTTGAGAAGCACAAACTGTTGCAGCTACAAATTCTGCTTCTGTTGTGGATAAAGTCACAATTGGTTGCTTCTTTGAACACCATGAAATAGCTGCTGAACTCATCATGAAAACATATCCCGAGGTACTTTTTCTATCATCGAGATCACCTGCATAATCACTGTCAGTAAAACCAATTAAATCTGATTTTTCATTTTTCTTGTAGAACAAACCATATTCAATGGTTCCTTTCAAGTATCTAAAAATTCTCTTGGCGGCTTGAAGATGTATCTCCTTTGGACATTCCATGTATCTGCTGATAAGACTTACAGCATGCATAATATCAGGTCTTGTAGCTGTTAAATACATCAAACTCCCAACAATTTGCTTATAAATTGTGCTGTCAACCTTCCTTCCTTCAGGATTTCGAACAAGCTTCAATCTTGCTTCAGCAGGAGTGTTAACAGAGTTGCAATTTTCCATTTGAAACCTGTCCAGAATTTCTTGAGCATACTTCTTTTGTGAAATAAAAATTCCAGCTGCTGATTGAACTATTCTAATGCCCAAAAAATAATGCATCTTTCCAAGATCAGACATATCAAATTCAAGCATCATAGATTTTTTAAATTTTGTAATCATGACACTATCATTTCCTGTAAAAATAAGATCATCCACATATAAGCAGACTATAAGCATTTTTCTTCCATCTTCAATCTTTGTAAAAAGTGTATGCTCATATGGACATTTTTTAAACCCCTCCTCTGAAAAATATGCATCTATGCGACTATACCAAGCACGTGGAGCTTGTTTCAGTCCATATAATGCCTTTTTGAGTCTATAAACTTTATTTTCACATCCATATTTTATATAACCAGGTGGTTGATCAATAAATATCTTTTCTTGAAGATCACCATGCAAGAATGCTGATTTAACATCCAATTGGAAGATAGGCCAAGATTGTTGTGCTGCCAATGCTATCACCAATCTAATTGTGTCAAGTCTTGCAACTAGTGCAAAAACTTCTTTGTAATCAACACCAAATTCTTGCTTGTAGCCTTTTGCAATTAAGCATGCCTTGTACTTGTCAATTTCACCATTTTCTTTTAATTTTGTCTTGTATACCCACGTGACCCCAATTTTTTTATGCCCTTTTGGAAGATCAGTTAACTCTCATGTATTATTTCGTTCAATGGCTTTAATTTCTTCATTCAGAGCGAGATGGCCTTTCGCCATTTTGATTCCTTGACAGCTTCTTCAAAAACTATAGGATCACAATCAGAAAATAGGGCAAAATATGTAAGTGGATCATCAGATTGACCAATTCTAGTTACCTCGTAATCTGCCATCCAAGCAGGTCTTCTTCTAGTGCGTTGAGGTAGTTCTTCACTTTCTATTGTTGGTAAGCTTGGAATGTCTACTTCATTTTCTGATGAACGTTGTTGGTTATTTTTTGTTGTTGATTGCTGCTCTTCATCAATTTCATCAAAGTTAGTAGGTATTTGTTCTTCAGTAAAGTTGTTATTCCATTGCAAAATTTTCTTTCTTCAAAAATCACATCTCGGCCGATAATAATTTTCTTAGTGATAGGATTATAAAGCTTATAAGCTTTTGATTGATCACTAATACCAAGAAATATACATTTTTCTTCCTTGTCATCAAGCTTGATCCTCTTCTGATCTGGAATATGAGCATAAGCAATACATCCAAAAATTCTGAAATAATCTACCTTTGGTTTCTGATTGCTTCATGCTTCTTCTGGTGTCATATTCTGAACTGCAAGTGTAGGACTTCTATTTAATAGATGAATACTCCAGTTGACTGCTTCAGGCCAAAAAAGCTTTTGAAATACCACATTTTGCCAAAAGACTTCACACCATATTCAAAATAGTGTGGTTTTTCCGCTCACAAACTCCATTCTGTTGAGAAGTATAAGCAGCAGTTAGTTGCCTTTTAATCTCATGATTCTCACAAAAATTTAAAAATTCTTTTGAGATATATTCTCCACCATGATCTGTGCGTAGAACTTTGATTGGACTGCCTATTTCTTTCTCAACTAGCGCTTTATAGCTCTTAAAAGCTGCAAATGCTTCAGATTTTTCTTGCAAAAAATATACCCAAGTTTTCCGACTAAAATCATCAATGAAAGTGATTATATATCTCTTACCTCCATTAGAATATGGATTAATTGGGCCACACAAGTCGGAATGCACCAACTCTAAAGCTTTCTTTGCTCTCCATGATTTTCCTTTTGGAAAATGGTTTCTATATTGTTTGCTAACAACACATTCTTCACAAACTTCAGAAGGAGCAATAATTTGAGGAAGCCAGTTACCATATGTTTCTGCTGCAAAGTCTTCAGTCCACCAAAGTTTAGATGGTCATAACGAAAATGCCATAGCCATGAAACATCATTCACCTTTGCTGAAAAACATGGATAAGTGATATTGTTCAAGTAAAGTGGGAACATGCGATTTGCTGTCATGTTAACTTGAGCAATTAAACTCATCTTTGCATCGTGAATTTGGCATACTCCATCTTTAATAGAAATCTCATACCTTTTCTTGTAGCTGACCAATACTAAGGAGATTGGTCTTTAGATCTAAGGATAAAAAGGACATTAGATATTGTATGAGAAGAATTTCTTTTGGTTTAGATAGTTACCATTCCTTTTCCCATAACAGAAATTGTAGAGTTATCACCAAACTTGACTGTGTTGCGTAATGATTCATCCAGTTCAGAAAATGTCGTCTTATCTCCACACATGTGATTGCTGTAGCCAGTATCCAGATACCACATATTTTGCTGAGTTTCTTCATTTACATGGCACACCATTAGGAGAGAGACTTCTTCTTCCTTTTCAACAAAGTTAGATCTTTCTTCATATTGTTTATTCAGATTAGTACGACATTCTGACTGATAATGACCATACTTATGACATCTATAGCATTCAACATTGGACTTATCTACTTATTTATATTTATAAGTTGTTGAATGATTACCTCCTCTTCCTCTTCCTCTTCCACGAGATTGATTTTCTTGGTGCTGGTGACGCTGTTGTTGGCCATCACGATAATTACTTCCTCTTGTTTTAAATTTTCCTCTTCCTTGCCTTCTATCTCCTCTTTGTGTTGATTGATTTTCTGTTGAAACTTTCAATGCTTGCTCCTCTTTGTCTTGCTGGTTGAGCTTTTGTTCATGAACCAACAAAGAACTCTGCAACTCATCAATTGTAAGTTCATCAATATCTTTTGACTCTTCTATTGAACAGACAACAAAATTAAAGTTTAGTGTCATTGATCGAAGAATCTTCTCAACAATGGTGACATCTTGCATTTTTCACCATATATCCTCATCTTGTTGGCAATTGTCATGGTTCTTGCAAAGAAATCTAAAGCAGATTCCCCAGACTTCATGCGTAAAGTCTCAAATTCTGTCCGAAGACCTTGAAGCTGCTCCCGCTTAACCTTGGCATTCCCTTGATACTTCTTCTTCATGCAATCCCAAATTTTAAATAATAAAAATCATAATTCAATAATTAAAATTTTTAAATAAGTTAATAAATTAACATATTTACCAATCATCCAGTAACTTCATCCATTAACATTAAAACAATAATGAACCAAACTCTCTTACATTCAACTTTTTTTTACTTTATAGAATTTTTTTAATGAACTTTGTTCATTATCTCTTGTATTTAAATTTTTATTTATATATTCTTTCAAACTAAATAAATATAAACAAGCTCCTATGAAATCTAAAATCCAGTCCGTAAAAAAGTATTACCACATTTTGTAGACCAACTGGCATACTATATCCACTAAAATTAGAGTTTCTTTTTTTAACATGAATGATGCATGCACGGGAATAATAAATCCTATAAATAAATACAAAATATTCAACAGCAACATTTGTCCATCAAACTCGGGGAAACCCCTGCTGTTTCCTATGACTGTGTTCATAGTAATGAAACTATGTGCCAATAAGGAAAACAGTGCTAATTTTAAAAGAAATGAATGCCACCATCTTAATTTTCATAACCCGAGATCAACAAGCAAGCTGTGCACCAAGAAAAATTAAGAAACTATTGATCTAGAAGCCCAACGTTACTGTGTTCGTTTAGTTCAGAAGTAACTGCAGTTATGAGATCAGTTGGCTGGTTCAAGGGAGAAGAAGTCCCAGATTTTAAGGTGAAAGAAGAGCAGCAAGGGTAAAGATGGAATGCAACACTAATTTCCATCAGTAATGAAAGCTGCTGTTAATGTGTTCGAGCCAGGCGCTAAAGAATTCTGTAAAAACATCATTTAGACCTGTTAAGACTTGAAACAAATGGATCTCAACGAAATAAAAGGAACAGTCAAAATAGTGAAGCAAAGAACTAAGATCAAAGACATGGCAAACAATAAGCTAGTGTCATGTGAAAATATAAAAATCCATTTCTTCCTATGCAAATAAGATTGCAAAAATAAACAAGTGGGGCGTGCAAATATAAATCCATGCGGAACCGATGGCTTTTATCTTTCTATGCAAACAAGCTTGGTCCACAGATTTATATGTTGATGCATGTTCATTCATCACCACTGAAAGCCATCAGTACATGATGCGAGCTATAAATAAATGCAGCACGTTAAAGAAGCAGCACTCACCTGTAATTTTCAAATCTAGCAGCAGTTTGGAGATTAATTCCACATGCATCTATAAAAGACATTCACACAGTACAAATAAACATTAGGATCAAACAACTTGTGAATCCACACAATTCTCAAGAAAAGAGGTTCCCTGTTTAGAGGATTAGAACAACCTACCTTAAGCTCCAATTTTGAGTACAAAGTGACTATCACTAGAAAGAGAACTCAGTAGAGATTCTCAGAACACATAACTCAGCCTAATACGGTCGAGATCGCTGGCCGCCGTACTGATGCCTATCAGGTCCACCACCACCATTATAATTATCTCTGCGTCGATCTCCTCCACCATAACCCCCTCTGCCACCACTGCTTGTGTACAAGCAAAAAATAGTGAAGCACAAAAGTTAGAAATTTGACATACATTTGAGACAATGGCCGCTTAAGCTAATCACAAAAAGGGTATACTTGCATAATTATACAATTTCAATTAGTCTATCAAACATACATGTAGTCCACAAGCTATTTAAAATTCACATTCATCATTGTTGATGGAGTCCATGTACGCAAACATAAGCAGCTATTTGTCATTAAAAAAAAAAAAGTTGGTGTCTGCTTATCAACTTTATTCCAAAAGATGTTTAAGTTAGATTGATGTTGAACGACCAATCTAGCATGGTATGGGTACATAACTTGAAAATTATAGCAAACACGAATGCATATGCAACAGTATGAACAACCAACATTTTTCCAATGACAAACTGACCCAAAAGTTCATTCTACTGTCTTCCATGAGGATGTGCCAAAAGCATGAACACAAGACTAACAAAGGCCAAGCCAAATGATAATATATTTGCAGAAAATTAGTTGCCTTCTACGATACCAACAGTTCAGAAAATTAATAAGGTTTAACAGAGGGAATTACAAAAGATAGTTACCTCTAATACAAGAACTTAAAAGGTCAGCAAATTTCATAGTTCTTAATAACTGATGTTCAATATCTACTATGATTTTGTAAAAGGGTTCAAGCAACAAATTGGCATATCCTTTTTTCAATAGGCTGCTTAATAATATCCTGAGCCAAGACTGATAGCCAATCCAAAGAGTAAACTCCTTGGGTTAACATTTTTGACAAATTCCAGCATAAAAGACAGGCTTGCACACCAAATATATCTTCATTGACAGCTAAACACAGCTTGCAAGGAGATAAATAAAAGTGCCCAGACTCTAGAAAATATAACAAAATGCACAAATACAAACGAAAACAAACAAAAGGATGAATGACCAGTCCATAAAAAGAAAAGCTTATTTGTATCATTATGGTGAAAAATGTTTGCGTTTCCAAACTACAAAAAAAGGAAACACCATAAAAAAACAGAACCAACTAGGTGGGCTCAAAATCTGAAAGAGATAACAACTAATGCTAAGAATGGATTTCAAGTTCATAGTTTCAGGCCCTGTAAAGAATTTAAGTTCAACTTCAAGCCAAAGGGGAAAAACAAATTAAAGTTCAATACCCATGGCCATATGAAGGAGGTGCTTTGAGTGCAGTCTTCTCTGCCATTGCAACATTAATCTTGTACCCTCTCATGTCGTAGTCTAAAAAAATAGTTGCACAATATATCAAAAAACATTGGGTGAATAATCACATCCTATGAATTGAAAGTACAGCTTACTGTTATAGAAGCCTCCGGCAGAATGTGCAGCAGCAGGATCTTCATATGAGAGCACAGCATCTCCTTTGTTATTCCCAGATTCATCTGTATATATCTTTATATTCCAAGGCCATTGATCTTTGTAGCCTCGCTTTTGCTTGATCTTGCCAACCTACCAAATGAGAGGTATTTTAGAAATTCTCTCAGTTTGTAAGCTGAACTAGAAAATTTCTTGTCCCAATTATTTTTAAAAAATGTGATTTTATCAAATTCAATATTTGGCAAAAAGAGATAAGGAATGTCAAATTCATATTTTTGGTGACCTCCAATAAGAAATTGAACAAATAGAAAATGCACGCACATTAACCATATGATTACCCTCAGTGGATAAAGAAGGAATATGAATATACCAGATCTTATTTTAATTGTGTTGACAGAGGGATAAAAAGATTGTGGATAAGGAACTGAAACATGAAGATTGCATGTGGCAGTAAATTTCATGTCAATGTTGTGAATCAAAGAAACATCAGAAATGCTATAAAAAACAGCTGAATAAATTGAGGTAATGAAAAATGAAACCAAAGAGTAATTAAAACTACTTCTAGGTTACTAACAAGTTTCAAGGTGAGTGTTACAGGCATAAATTGGCAGCACTCTGAAAAGATCTCATTTCAGTGAAAATTATAAGTCAATGAGAGTGCCTCATTAATCAAATAAAATGAAAACTTCACTTGCTAACATGATACAGTTAATTTTACAAACATGACAAGATAGTAGCATTTACGAGGTGAATTGTTAACAACTCAAAAATGGAATATAAGAATCCTACAGTCCTGTTTTTTGCTCAAATGCAGGTGAATATCCAGACAATAGGCAGACAAAAATACACAACAGTGTAATCTGAATTTTGAATAGATCCCAAGAACTAAACAATTAACATAAAATACATCTGGACATCCATCACCTAATGACTAACGAGATGCTAATAAGATCTAGGTATCTGAAAATTCCTCATAAGCAAACCATAGAGTACTCAGCTAATTTGTGTTTAAGATTGACAATCTGTTTCAGAAGACAATCAAATTGAGGCTCATTGTTGATCAAAACAACTAATTAGCTCCTAAGGCTTTTGCAACAAAATTTCATACAAACACTAACCAAGGTGCAACACTCTTGTACCTAAAGAGAATTAATATTGAGGGGATTACTTCTATGCACATTAGATCCTTATCTTTGCATTAAATTAAGTACAAGCTAGATAATCAGCCTTCCTTATAGTTGAACCATATATCAAGATTTAAGCAATACACAAACACACATATTCTACATTATGCAAAAATAAAATAAAATGAACCTAATCACGTATTAAGTCTGAATTCTTAACAAGACATAAGCCAATGTGATGAAGTAAAGTTCAAAATACACAGTGGTCACATAAAAAGTATGATGGTTATTTGTAGATACCCTAATAACAAAAAGATGACGATTGCAATCAAGAGGGGATTGTCATAACCCATGGGGAAAAGCAGTATATTTTCTTCGCCAGAACAATTAAGAGAACAGAAAGACTTGGAGTTTCTGAGATTGTGCACACAGTGCTAATGACAATCATCCTAGCCACTAAAGGTTGGAAAGTAATTATTAGGAAAAGTTAAACTGCAGAATAAACATCACAGTATCATTCCTAGGAAAGAAAATGAGAGATATTGGTTGCATAACCGATTATCGAGCAACTATTCCATAGATATAACACGTTAATAACATAATAAATAACTGCATGGCCTTCAATATCAAAACTTTCTGAACAATGATCTTACTCAATGCATTAACAACTAAATCAGTTACATGTACTTTCAAACATACAAGACTACAGTTAATAACAGTACAACACTATTTTTTCATCACCTTAATAATAGATATATGCACATCCTCCCACATAGAGTAAAGATACAATCTCAGCTTATAGATGGCTTGCATTGTAATTGGTGATGAGAAATATTGTAAACTTTTTTGTGTTTCCTTAAGCAAGTATCTTGCAAGTAAACCCTATTCATATCAAGGCAATCAAACTGACAGGTCAGCACTTCAATAGTACTGATTGCCACACTAAGTCTAATCATAGACTGTTCACATTTCATATTACTCTGTAATACTATAAAGTAAGCACATCAATATTTTATTACCATAGAAGACAATTAGTTGATGTAAATTAACCAATATTAATAAAGAAAATAATTGATGATATTCAATACCTGACCGATTCCTCCAAAAAGGTCACGTAGCTCATCCGTAGTAACATCAGGAGGCAAGTTTGAGATGTAGATCCTTGAGTTATCACAAGATTCTCCACAGCTTTCATCACATTGTTTGATCAGAGCACTAGCTTCAGTAGGAGCAGCACCATATGCACCACCCTCGTGGCGAGGTGGAGCACCACCACCACGGCCAGCGTTCCCACGATCACCATATCCACCACCATGTCTGGATGGTGGACCGCCATAGCTAGATGGTGGACCGCCACGAGCCAAGGAACCTTCATTAGCATATGCATTTGGAGGGGGTGCACCATATGGAGGGTAGGAATTAGGGCCACCATAGTTAGTAGGAGGTGTAACAGAATCACCAGCATAGCCACTATTTGCACCATAAGAATTGGGAGGAGGATAATTCCCGGCAGCACCACCAGGACCATCATAACCAGCAGAGGGAGGCGGTGCAACTCGACCATAACTGTCATCCTCTCGCTCTAGATTATTATCATTATAAGAAGCACCTCTTCCCCCAAAATCTCCACCTCTTCCTTCATAATCACTTCTACCACCACGGTTCCCAGAATATCCACCACCCCGACTGTTATAACCACCACGGCCACCACCTTGACCATCATTATAATCACCACCACCTCTATTGTAACCACCGCCACCATCACCTCCTCTGTTACTGTCACCACGCCCACCACCACCACCACCACCACCACCGGGACACGGAGCTCCACACTTGTTGCACTCCACTCTTCTTGCGAAGTTCAGATTTCCGCAACTGCACCAAGAACTTAACTTAATTCCACAAGAGACAGAAAAGAATCATACAGGAACATAACCTCGGAAACGGAAATAAACTTACCTCGAGTTGGGGCAGCGCCAATCTCCCTCCCGACCAACTCCGCCACCACGACCACCACCTCGGTGTCCACCACCACCTCCCCGATTTCCACGATCTCCGCCTTGATAGCCACCGCCACCGCCAGCCACCGCCACCGCCACCGTAGCCGCCACCTCCACCTACACAAAACGACGCGTCAAAACTCCAAACCCTAGATCTGGAAAATCTTAATGCTATCAGGTAGGCGAGAAAAACAATAAGAACCAAACGACAAAAAGAAAGAGTACATCACCTCGATTCCCCTGGTTTCCACCGTACCCGCCGCCGCCTCCACGTCCTCGTCCGTAACCGCCGCCGCGAGGAGGCTGCGCAGTGTCATCAGGTCCACCGGAGCCGTAGGAACTTGACATGAATTAGGGTTTTTGCTTCCCTTCCACAAAGGAAGAAGAGTGGCGGAAGATCGAACGAATAAAATGACGATAAAGAGAGAGTTTAGTAATTAGGATTTAGGGCACGCCGCCACGCAAGGTTGAGAGAGGTTATTTAAGAGTTCAACCCGAACATATATGCTCATTGGGTCGAATCTTACGTACCCGGTCGAGTACTGGTCAAGAAACTGGGTCCCGCTGACAATTTGCAAAGATGTTAGTTTGCTAAAATTTTATATTTCTCCAGTCCCAATTCTTAATTTTTAGAAAATAATAAAAATTGATATACTGAAATTAAAATATAAAAGTAAAATTAAATATTTATATCGAATTATAACTCATCGATTCAAACTCATTTTAACATATTTAACCGAGATTTATAATTTACAATTTATTAAAATTTAATCAAGATTATAAATAATTGTAGAGTGGAAGACGTCAAATTCTTAATTGTATAATTCCAATTAAAATACTTATCAAGGTATTATATGAACACAAATATCAGTATGGTAACAATTAAATATAGTTACAAATTTATTGAACACAATATGTATATATTATTCATTTTTGTGACAATGTTTTATAAATTCATAATACCTTCAACTACACGATAGCCTTCTTGTGACAGCAGACAGTTTAACTGCAGCAAAGCAGTTACTGGCAGCTTGGTTTCAGTAGCCTAAGAGCATTGCACAGGCATATGATCACTTCCGAGGTACCCGACCTCCTCAGCCAGGGTGCGGACAGTCTAACGACCTTCCATTCAACCGAGCCATGCCTTCACCCTATGGCTCCTGGTGAGAGGGCGCCTACCGGTGCGAGCTAGGCAGGACTACCTACCTGATCGCCAATGCCCCTTTTGTCACTAGGCGGAGGAGACGCTTGAGCACATCGTCTTTCAGTGTGACATCACAGGACGATTATGGGGGAGAACCCGAGCATGGTTGCAAATGCGACCGGCGATGAGCACATATCGAAGCATGTTGTGCACAATAAGACGACTGTATAGGAGGATCTCCATTGCATCTTCAACACGCATGTGACCATGGCAGCCCTAATGCACCATCTATGACGTGCTAGGAATGCCTGTGTGCATGAGGGGAGACGCCTGGATGAGGAAATGTTGTTTCGACAAATTCAGACACACATCTACCGGTCACTAGGCGTCTACATGAATCGAGAACTACGACAGGGGTAGCGTCCACCAGAGCGTTTGCAATTTTGGATATTTATGTATACATGCATTCACGTTAACCTTACTCATGCATTGGAGATCCACACTAGTAGAGTTAGTGAGTCACATTACACATTCACGCATACACATGTACATAGTCACAGTCACACATAATTACTTAGCATATGTATTTATTTCATCATTAGCACATTAGATTGCCTACATGCACATCTCATACATGATCATACATACATAGTTTTGCATTGTGTAAAAAAAACAACAAAAAGATGAATAGATCCACCTTGGATGATCCATCTAGTTCACAGCAAACGTCTCATGGTAAAGACGCCCCAAATCCGTTGATGGCTGAGGCTTTGCCAAAAAGCCTATGAGGGTGAATGAGTCCACCAATTGGCTCATCTAGTCTGTAGTAACGGCTACGGTAAAGATACATCAAATCCGTTACTAGCTAGCCACTTATTAAAAGTGTGCAAGGGTTGCTGGAGGTGGGTGATGGATGAGGGAATTGATGCTGACTGGCGGCACAGGCGGGCTAGCAGCAGTGGAGGAGGCAGCATGTGACGTTCCGAAGGGGATGATGTAGCATGTGGTGACCTGTGGAGGAGGCTGAGGCGGCCATCTTTCGGGGGTGCTATTGACGTTTTGTGATGAGGGCATGCGAGGGACTATAGATGGATATTGTGCCTCACCCTTGGGGGGGCTTGTGACACTTGCTCCTGGTGGCAAGTGATGGACTGCAGATCGGTACTCTAACGTCTCCTTTGGCGATGCTTGTATCCACTGATGCTGGAGGCATGGAGTGGGTGATGATAGATGATGAGATTATCATTGGCGGTGATGGTGGTGCTTTTCACTGGATCGGCATCCATCACTGACAACAGAGCAGGATAGTAGCTCTTACAGTTACACCTGCGTGATAGATAGTGTGAGAGGCATACAAATAGTGTTAGTACACACGTGAGCACATCTATGATGCACCTTTGACTTTTACTCACATCTGACATATCGTCAAACATGATATGAGATAGAGTCATTGGACCTTTTGTATGCTTGTGCATTTTTCTATTGATGATATATATATATTTATCTTTCATAAAAAAAATACCTTCAACTAATAATAATGATGAAAAGGTTATAATAAAAAAAGATGATGTATATAATTCATTGTAGTTTGAAATTTGACAAATAAGATAAAATATATATATTTATATGCCCTATGGGGATAAAGGAATTAATACAAATAATTATAATTGATTTCTATTTTTCATTTCACTTGTGTTGATACAACCACTCTTGACGAAGATTAAATATGGTGTAGAATTTTGATATTTGAGTAATATGGCTGAATGTATATAAAATAGTTCAAGTGGATTAAGTAGATTGGATACTTGATATTATTTATAGACCAGCAAATGTAGGTAGAAGTTAAAAATTCAATAGAGTTAGTGAAAGATAAGTCTAAATGTGTCAAGGTTAATCGAATAATTAGTTGATAAGAAGTCAAAGTGGATGGGTTAAGGATAACTAGGCACTTGATTGATAGGAATTGATATAAAATTTAAGTGGGCCAGGTTGACCTAACATTTGATAATAGAAAATCCAAATGAGGGGGAGGGGGGACATTGGAAAGTCATAACATGTTGTGGAAGACTATATATAGACATGTGATAGAAAGTCCTAACAAGTCATGAAAAATTAAATATTAGGCAAGTGAGAAGAAGTCTTGACATGTCATGCACTTGATGTCAAGCAATTAATAAGTCATAATAGGATGTAGAGAACTATTGTTAAACATGTATGTGGAAATCCTGGAAGAGTGAACTGCATGCAAATGTGCATGTGAAAGTCCTAAGCAAATATGAAAGTGCTGAAAAAGTAAACTCTATGCAGATATGAAAGTTATGGATAAGTGAACTTTACGTTGATGTGGAAGGCAGAGAGAAATGAACTCTAGACAAGTGTGAAAGTCATGGAAGAGTGAACTCTAAATAAATATGGAAGTCATAAAAAAGTAAACTCTAAATAGGTATGGAATGTTAGGACAATTGGTGTCGATAGAGAGGGGTGAATAGCAATTCAAAACTTTCATCGATTGTGATCATCGATCATCAATCATGTGCTCATCTACAATAGGTCAATATATAGTGGAAACAAAAATAGACAAGACAAAAGAAAAGACAAGCATAAAGAAAAATTAATTTACTTGATTCAAAACCCCTAGTTCCTACTCCACGACCTACTGTTTAGTAAAATCACCACTAGCTCTCTCTTTATCAAATTCCTTTGGGAGACGAAGAAATTTCTTATAACATATGTTGTTATAAAGTAATGCAACACAAAAATAAAAATACAAATATGATCAAAGGTAAATAAAATAATTTACAAACTAAATCTTTGCTTTTAATACCTATCAGTTGCTTTAGATTGCCGCTTATAGTATGGAAATGCAATAACACTTGTCTCCAAAATCGTCAAGAATTAACTTCAAAAATCTCATTAAAATCCTTCTTTTATAGCCTTCAACTTGACTATTCATCAACATCAGTCGATTGCTCTACTGAAAACAACTGTTACACCTGCAAAATAACTCTTACCAACTCTAGTTTGACCATGAACAGTCGATTATTACTGTTCATAATTCGATTGATGCTCAAACAATCGAGTGTCACAACCAACTCAGAAACCTTCTGTTTGATGCTACATTGCCATTAGTCGACTGATAAAACATGTCAATTGACTGATGGGCAACCAATCAAGTCCCTAGTAGGATTCTAAACTTTTTATTCGCTCGAATAGTGACAACAACAATCGATTTCCTAGCTTTCTACTACAGTAACAATAATAGTCAATTGATCAACTCGACTGATCGGGAACAGTTGAGTTGATCAACCAATTTCTTATCTCTATGTTTGCTACGATAACAACAATAGTTGATTCGATCAAGATCAATTGAGTTGATCAATCAATTTTTTATCTCTATGTTTGTTATAGTAACAACAACAATCCACTGATTAACTCAATTGATTAGGATCAATTGAGTTGATCAATCAATTTCTTATCTCTCTATTTGCTATAGTAACAGTCGACTATTACTATAATATAACACTATAACAGAAATACTATTCACGTTAGTCAATTGATATTATTCACACTCGACTGATGCAGTATTCACAATGTTAAAAATACTATTTGTAGTGAATTCGCGACCCTCATGTCTTCAGAATTTCTTCGTACGATTAGTATCAATTAATCTCGACTTACTAGGGTCTCATCCTTGCCTAGTATCTGATTGACTTCAATTTAATAGGACTTTCTTTGTCCTACATACGATCACCCTAGATCTGCCAAATTACCATTTGCTTAGCATCCAATCAACCTTGACACGTCAGGACTTTACCATTGCCTGACATTCGTCAATCTTAACCTGCTAGGATTTTTTTTCTCATCGTCAAGTGTCCGATTAACCTTGACCCACTTGAACTTCACATGTCATGCTAACTCCATATGGGACTTCCGACTATTAAATGTTGAATTAACCATGACCTACTTAGACTTCTCCACCGTCAAGTATCGATCAACTTTGATCTACTTGACTCTTCGCTCAATAATTCACCTTTAAGTTAATCTTGATCAACCTAACCCAAAATCGATTATACCAACTATTTTTCTCTTCAACAAACTCTCCTTCTACTTGTTCTCATCAACAAACATATTGATCAAACATCGAAACTCAACTCGAGTCAACTGGAGCTTAATGGACCAGAGGTCGATTGCAACAACCTAGTAAACCTTGAGAAGAAGTATTCACATGTATGATGGATCAAAGTTCTAATCAATTAAGAGTAGCATTCTACTCGACTAGGATGGGTAGTCAACTAAAAGTGACATTCTAGTCGACTAAAGACATAGACAGTGGATGACACAATCTTAGTGTTAGATAATCTTTATCAGAGATATAGGGGATATTCTAAATTAAAAATTATAATAAATTCAACTTCAGATGGCCTGAGTTGATAATCTCAAGATATCAATAGGAAGGATGAGCTATCAGGTTGTCCGAGCACAAATGGAACGTCGCTGGCTGACTGCCGAGTGCTTTCTTGTCTGAGTGGGAAGCTGAGTGATGAGTGTTCCTGAGTGTCTACTTCCTAAGTCCAAGTAGGAAGCCGAGCCTGAGTAGGGATGTCACCCGACTGTCGAGGTCGAGTGAGCCAAGCCTCAAGTCAAGATGTTGAACCGCTCGAGCAAGTTGCCAAGTACCAGATTGCCGAATGTCACTCAAGCCTGAATGGGTCACTATACCCAGTTGGAAAAGCGACGCAGATTATTAGGAATTAATCTCGAGTCCGAGTGGATTTTTGAGTGCTCAGAAACAAGGAAGTCGAGGCTACGTTCAATGCAGTTTCCTTAAAACACATTCATCACCCTCCAGCATTGCTTAGAAATTACATGGAAAGTTTATTTCTTAGGATACAACAACTCATCATGATCACCACCAAGCACAAGTTGATCGCAATGAACTTAGCTTGAACTCGAATGCTATCACAAGGATTCTGTCGAACAAAATTGCACGACAGAGAATAAGAATAGGGGAACGAAGTGAATGAATTCCTTACTATTGCTTCTGCTCTTTTCTGCATGAGATCATGACCTCTTTATATAGGAGATCCATACCTCCACTGTAACAAATGACCAAATAAAAGTCATTCATTGTCTTTACTCGCCAACCGTGAAACGTCAGCCGTTGGTCGACCATTTTAGTCAACGATTATGTTACACTTAAGCAACAAACAAAAAAATGATTCGGATGGCAAAATATTTATTTATTCGCTTGGATAAATTTTATCCCGATCAGTCCAACATTCGACACACACAGGTCGTGCTCGCACACGAGTCAACTTAGTTCAATGCAATTCGAGTTTTGTATTTGCACCCCCCTGCGAGCTCACATATGTAAGAGAATTTCTCTCATACATATGTTCACAACATCAATACTTATGATATATTATAAACCAACTATAAAACTCCCAATGTGAGACTAAAGTCCCATACTCCCGTTCACAATGGAGTCTCTTCCTTTCATCCAGCTCCTTTTTTCCATTCACTTTTTCAATAATTCCTCACATGAATGAAAATAAAGTATGTGGTAATGTTTAACATTTGAGTCCAATATAGGACAGATAGATTTTACCCTTTGAACCTTCTTCCCTTATGAAGACATATTTGCTTACTGACAGTAAACACAATGTCCTTGAATTATTCTACTGTATGTGAAAGTATTGCCATATCTCATCCAAGATTCTCCCTGATACAACTTAATTCTCATGAGTATGTTCGTTATTGCCATGAACATATCTGATTCTGTGATATGTTCTAAGAATTGTATCTTCAATTCTCTTTAAAGCGGTCTCATTTCTTTCTCACATAGGTGATTAATAGATCGCATTATCGTGATACGATTACAATTCAAATTGATACTAAACCCCCTAACTATAATAATGCAATATAGAACAACTCGAGTCGCCTCTCACAAAGAATATAGCTAGTGATGATAAACTTAGAATCAAATTATTTGAAAATGGAGTTTGAGTTTGAGATTCTAAAATTAATAATTGAAAGACATTCTAACCTAACGTAAGCTACAATTGCAATGAATTAACAAAGGCACATAGCATCTAATGAAACTTAAAGCACTTAACAAAACCTAATCTAATTCAACCAAATTACATCAAATGAATGACTCAAACATAAAGTAAGAAAACTAACATTTAGAATTAAACAAACATGTAAGAGGAATTTCATCAAACAAGTAACATGCATCATTCAATTCCAATCTAATACATGAAATCCTAATCACGGGAACCGAAGCAATTACAAGCATTCAACAAGAACTCATACCAACGATCAACATATCAAAAGAAAACAATCAACACATCAAGAAGTGAACCAATTCGCATCAAATCAACTCAAAATAGTGTTTGGGGAAATTCATCGAACACTTTGGATGCATCATTCAATCACAACCTAATGCATAAATTCTCGACATGGAACTTAACCCCAATTACAATCAAGCATCAACATTCTCATACAAACAAACCATACATCAAAGAGGGAAATTATCAAATCAAACTTCAAAAGATCGAATCTGAAAGGAGGGGCTGATCGAAGCTTGGAAGTCGTCGTTGGAATCTGGATGAAGGCTATTGTGATCCGAATGTGACGGTGGCAACCCCCGTCTCTTTACGGTAGTAGTGGAAATGAGGATCGCAGGAATTGGGTTCGGTTGAGAAAGGATATGGATGATGACCGGAATTGATGGTGGGCAACGGCTTGAGGATGGCGTAGCCTAGGTAGGGAATCCCCTTACCTCGGTGAGCCGGTGGTGGAGATGGCAGGATGAGAGGTGGATGGTCGGGTTGAAGAAGGGAAACCCCTTGACTTCCGTCCGGTGGTTGACGGTGGAAGAAGAGAAGATGGCGCCAGACGCCAGTGAGGATGAAGGAAGTGGGATCGCCGGTGGGACCAAAGGAAGGGAAAACCCCTTGACCTTGTGGCTTCCGTCGGTGGAGAAGGTGGTCGGTGGGGGTGGCGATGGCGTGGAGGAGTTCGGCCGGCGGTGAAGGAGGAAGAGGCGTGGGATCGCGGATGATGAGAAATCGCGAATGAGAAACCAAAATGTATTATGTATTCCGTTAAAATCCAATTGAATTAATTAAAATTGAATCAAATTTCTTTAAACTAATCGGATACGATGGAATTTCTAAATAAAAATTAAATAAATTAAATCGATAAATATCAATTAATTTAATTTTAAATTGAATTAATCTAAATAATTAAAATTTTTAAATATTATAAAAAATTTATCAATTAATTAGAGATTTATAATTCATTAAAATTTTAAAATTAAAATCAAACTAAATTAATCGATTTTTATTAGAAAAACTAAAATTTTGAAATAATCAAAATGAATTTTGAAATTCGATCGGTTTGGTCGATTTATTCGATTTAATCGAATTTTTACTCATCCCTACCAGTAGTTTTTCTTAACAGGTCAGGTTAAGGAGTTGATCCATTGGATTTTGGGTTGAGAACATAGGAGAATAGGATCGGGGTTAAGATCCGATCCATTAAAGAAGAAAGAGGATCTATTAGAGACAGAAATTGGGCTTTTTGGATGAGTTGGGCTCTCTTCTTTCTTAGATGGATTGGGCTGGTTTGGATTTGGATCTTTGGATTAATAAGATGCGCCCTTGTTGGATACGGGTTGAGGAAGAGGGTTAAAACTCGAATCCATTAAGGAGTTGGACTAAATTGTATGTGAATCATCTTGAATTAAATTGAACCAAGCTCCCAATTGAACTTAGCTTCTTCTTGATGAACTCCTTAGGCTAAAATTGGTTCGATCAATCGAGTCTGTGGCTCATTTAATCCCCTACAAAACAAAGGTTAAATTTTGAGAATTAATACCATAAATATAGAAAGAATTGCATCAAGGTTCAAAATGAATCCAAAATCATAAAATACGATATAATTCAATAATTAATCATATGAGAGGATTAAGAACGCTAAATATGAGCACAAAATGATATGTTAAAATGTTAGTTATCAGCGATCTCTTCAGAGTATTTTATATTACGATCTAAAAGTCGTAAGCTTAACTTCCATCTTTTCACTGATTCGTTGGGTTGTTCTCTCATAGTAATGGACTTAGTCAGTACAATTAGATTGTCCCTTTGAACCTATTTCTTGGGATATCTAGTTTGCATAGGTTGGATTTCATTTACACTAATATTTTTCATTGGCATCAAGCTCATCCTCGCGATGAATTTTAATTAACTCTCTGTTCAACTCTTTTAGTTAGCGAATCTGTTAAGCTATCCTTTGACTTTACATAGTCAATAATAATAACTCCCATTGAAAGTAGTTACTTACTAGTATTATGTCTATGACATATATGTTTAGACTTGTCATTATATAGATGATTTTATATACCGTCAATTGATGATTGACTATTATAATGTATGTGAATTGTTGGCACATGTTTCAGTCATCTAAAAATATCTTCTAAGAATTGATGAAGTCATTCAACCTTTTCATCACACTTGTCAAGGTCCTTCTTTTTATGACATGGTAGGCTAGGACATATTTATTGGATCAAGAAAGGCGAGAGGGAGGGTGATGTGAATCTCGTATTTCAAAGCTTTTGTTTTTGTAATCAAAGATTGCAGTGGAACAAAAATACATAGATCATTTTTTTACTTAATTCACAATCCAACGATTGCTATTCTAAGGCTCATGATCCCTTGGACCGTTTGTAATTAAGCAATCTACTAAAATTCTCCTCTCTGAATACTTTCGAAGGAGGAAAACTCGTATAAGAATGAAAAGAGTAGTAACACATTACTACTCCCTTTAAATTAAAATGCAAGAACTTAAGTTTACCTACAACAAAGAATGTAGTGTATAGGCAAAGGTTACCGGAGAGCCTCACAGCGTAGCAGTAGATGATCTTGCATCGGCAAAGCAACAAGAGAGACATATTAGTCATTCAGAATTGATGATGAGCCTCAAATCTCGAGGCTTCTTTTATAGCCTTTATCTGATCGTTCAGTCGGCCGATCCTTTCGGTCGACTTAACCTCTTTATCAAGCGATTGGACCTTCAACTTTTCTTGTGTGCTTAATTCGTTCTCATCCAATCTGATCTTACCATACTTTATCGATCAACCGGTAGCCTTATCGATCGACTGATAAATGATATTTTCTTTTTGAACAAATCTCGTCTTATCCGATCACGCTTTCCATATGAGTTCGATCGACTAATCTTGTTGATCGATCGATTGAATAACTATTTCCTTCTTTGTTGGATCCATATTTGACTCATGCATATCTGCTTTGATTGATCCACTGAACCACTAGGTTTGGTCGATTGAACCCTTAAATTTCACATAACTTTATTTTGCTTGCAAAATAAAGTTAGCACAAAATATAATAGTAATCCTACAAAATAGAGTTAAAATAGTTTATGTATGCATGGATCATCTTACAGTTTAGATTGTCTAATCTCAACATAGAAACCTCCAGTGATTTCTTCAATCAGATTAATGTCTAAGGTTGTCCGAACCAGGACACGTCTTCACTACCTCTCAATTTGATAGAAGCAGTAATGCAAAATATTATTCTTTGATTTATCAAATATGTTGGTCTGATCGACCGTATGTAGTCGATCAAAAATCTTGTTTCAATCACACTTGTTTGTGTAGGATCTTCTACGCGCTAGAGGGGGGGTGAATAGCGCATTGTCGCTTTTAAACTTGTTCATTTCTATCAAAGTACTAAGCAGCAGAATTAGAAAGAAACACAGGGACACACGGATTTACTTGGTTCCTAACCCCCCCCCAGGGTTAGTACATCCAAGGCTATGTACGGGAGGCGTCCATCCACTAGTGGTCTCCTTTCCGAACATTGTTCGGAGGCGGAGAAACCCGTCTTACAATCCAAAATAAATAATAACTAGAACTTAAAGTAAGAAAGAATAATAAATACAACCAAACTCTTGTAGATCCGATCTGGAAGTCCTGAGCGCCTCGCACTCCTCCTGGATCTTCCCCGGTTGCAAGATCTTGGCCTCGTTCGCGTTCAGAGTCGCCGCTAGTTGGAGAGAAGAAGTTGTAGATTGATTCCCTTGTTGATGCACGTTCACCTTCTTTTATAGCCTGCTCAAGTCGACTCGAGCCAATCTTGAGTCAACTCCACGTAAGCCCGATCCACTTTCTCCGCAGCTGACTTGACCTTCAAGTCGACTCGAGTCCCTATCCGAGTCGACTCGAAGCTGACGTGGCATCTCTTGATAGACTTGGCTTCCGCGGCTCTTATCTCATGCTCAAGTCGACTCGACTTCCATCTCAAGTCGACTCCATCCACTCAAGTCGACTCAACTCCTTTGAGTCGACTCGAGTCACTTTGACTCAGGTTTGACCTGAGTTGACCCTGGGCTTGGTTCAACTGTCTTTGTTTGCTTTACCTCTGTTTCTTCCATCTTGCTTCCAGTTCCTGGTTCCTGCAAGACAAACATACAAACAAACAAAGAACCTAAACCTTACCTTGCGCGTCTAACTTCGTCTTGTGGGTCTAACTTCAGATTTCTACCAAAATCCTGAGTTAGTCTGATGTCTACTGTTCTACTCCGGGAACGCGCCCTTACCAACTCCCCTCGGGAGAATTTGTGCCAACCAAGTCCTCCTGACTTGTTGGACTTTTGCTCGGCTCTGTCCTCAGCCCCTAGGATTTATGCTGCCTGCAGCTTGGTCTTCTCTGACTAGCCCAGACTTCTGCTGCGACTCGATCCTCCAGATCAGCCCAGACTTCTGCGGTGACTCGGTCCTCCAGATCAGCCAGACTTCTGCTGCGACTCGGTCCTCCAGACCAGCCCAGACTTCACCTAGTGCTTCGACTCTGCTAAGACTTCCGCCTGATCCTCCAAACCAGGACTTCCCTTTGCCTAACCTCACTCACCAGGACTTCCCTTGCCCGATCGTCCAGATCAGGACTTCCACTGCTTAGTCTAACTGACTAGGACTTCTCGCTAGTCATCTGACTAGACTTCACTCACTTCCACACATCCAAACATCAAGTCCTGTTTGGATCAATCCTTGGTCAAACTGACCAGACTTAGTTGTATTATCAAACATCGAAATCCTAGGAAAGATCTAGTGCTTCTTGCACCAACAGTTTAAAGTTCATTTCTCCAAGACTTCTTATTACCTAAGGTTCACTCCCTTAGGATTTTTCTTTTGCTTAGACTTCACTCCTCCAAGACTTCTCACTACCTAAGGCTCACTCCCTTAGAATTTTCCTTTTGTTTGGAGTTCACTATCTAATACTTCTCACTATCTAAGGTTCACTCCCTTAGGATTATCCTTTTGCTTGAAGTTCACTCCTCCAAAACTGTTCACTACCTGAGGTTCACTTCCTTAGGGGTTTTCTTCTTATTAAACATCTAATCACCCTTGACCTACTTGAACTTTTCTCTTTATCAGTCATCTGATCAACCTTGACTTGATTGGACTTTTTTATTTATTAGTCATCCAGTCAGCCTTGACCTACCTAAACTTCTCTCTTGACTAAGTTAATCTTGATCAGACTCTATTAAACATATTGTCAAATAAACATCAAAATCCTAAATATCAATTGCACCAACAATGTTAACTACGATGTGTTACGTAGATTAATTAATATGCAAAGCATACTACATTCAACCTTGACCCGAAACACAAGTATGAGACTTGTGTTGAAGCGAAAATGACAAGGTCATTCTTTCAACACGTCGTGTTGAAAGAAGCAATGAGCCACTCAACCTAATCCACACTAATGTGTGTGACCTAAAAGGTACACCGATACGTAGTGAGAATAAGTACTTTATCACTTTTATTGATGATAATACAAAATATTATTTTGTGTATCTTCTCAAAAGTAAGGATGAAGCAATAGAAAAGTTTATTATGAGATCAGACATAAAACAACAGCTCCCTATACTCCTCAGCAAAATAGAATTGCTGAGTAAAAGAATCACACTCTAAAGAAGATGATGAATACTCTTCTATTGATCTTTGTACTGTTAGGTGATGTGCGTAGGATGTATATATGTATTTATGCTTTATTTGCACATCTTTCTGAGTTTATTGCTAAATTCTTATGTGCATTGCATCCCTTATTTATGCATTTAGGCACATATCTTGCATTTCCTAGTTCGGAGATCTGCTCGTGTTTTTATATGTTTCAGGGTGGAAAATGGAGCAAAAACGGGCAAAACGGAGTACAATTGAAGACAAGGCAAGACAGGGCCGTGCCTCATAGGCACGACCGTGTCCACTCAGCTTGTGGCCGTGCTTCACAGGGCACGGGCGTGTGCACAAACAGAAGACCATCAAGCCTGGGTCGTGCCTCACTGGCACGGCCGTGCCAAAATTCCCCTCAACAGCAGTCAGAGGCCGTGTCTACCAGACACGGCCGTGCTTCAAAACAGAAGCCAGCCAAGTCATGGTCGTGCCTCACAGGCACGACCGTGTCTCCATCCAGAAGGAAGCCACTGCTGTTGGCCGTGCCCACAAGGCACGGCCGTGTGTCAAAACAGAATGGTCCCAGCAGCTGGCCGTGCCTCAAAGACACGACCGTGTCCAGCAAATCAAGGAGAGTCAGGCTGTGGCCGTGCCTCACAGGCACGACCATGCCTTCAAACAGAACAGAGAGAAGTCTGGACCGTGCCCCCGGACAGAAGTTTCACTGCCTTAGGCCGTGCCCCAAAGGCACGGCCGTGCCTCCTCCATTGTCCGATGCCCACACGGGGCCGTGCCTCCCAGGCATGGCCGTGTGAGCGGGGGCGTGCTGCCTGCGTGACCTGCCTATAAATAGGTCCTCTTTGTGACCTAAGAAAGGGGGAGACTTTGGAGAGCCATCGGAGCTGTTCTAGAGCCACCGACGCCTGTTTCGGAGCGAGATTCGACGATCCATCCATCGAACCGACTGCTCCAGTCCATCCTCATCCCATCTACGCCGAGATTGCAGTCCAAGGAAGAAGATAAGTCTTGTTTCCTGCATTTCTTTGTTATATCTTTGGAGTGAGATGTATTCTTCCCTTCCTTTGGCTTGTAACCTCCACGCTATGGAGTAGATTCCCTAGATTCTAGGATGTAGGATAAATCAGATGTAATGGATGATTGTATTTGGATTTGATTAATCTACCGTTTTCAATGATATAACTGTCTATTGCTTTGTGGATTTATGCTTGTGATTGATGATAAATTATGTGTGTGTGAATCCATGAGGGTAGGGATTAACTATAAATTGGGGAATCATTAGGCCGTACACCGGGGCGCCTGAGTGACACAGGAATGCCTTGAACCGGGCGAGTTCCGAGGGGTTTCCTAATGCGTAGTTAATTCTTATGAGGGATAGTTAGCGGTCATTCGTTGTTGGGGAGAGGTCCGTAAAAAGATATCCTATGACAGGGGATAGGGTTCTTTTAGTACTCCGGGGCGCCTGAGTGACACGGGAATGCCTTGAACCGGGCTTCTAGAACCATCTCAAACCGATAACGAGTGACGTAAGAACACCAATGCATTATTTCGAGGATACCTGACGAGGTTGAATTGGATAAATTGGTTAACATCCCTACAATTGAACAATTATTGAGGAAAGGTAGAGGATCCAAGTCAATCAATCCATACTCTGAGGAGTCCGAAGTCCTAGGATCGTTTCACCACCTAGTGTCACAGTCGATCCCTTTCTCCGAATTCTAGGATAAAGTACTTTAGATCACTCCCATCTCCCCCACACAACTCATGCTCAATATTCTCTCCACCTTTTTGTGCTAGATCTAGTAAGTAATTCAACGGTCCCTGTGGATTCGATCTTTTTATTACTTGACGACATTCCGTATACTTGCGGAACGTTATCATTAGGGTACATATGAAGGGAAGTTGTGTTACTAGCTAATTATCTTTTAAATAAGATGCCTCGAAAGAAAATAGATAAGAACTCTTATGAGTTATGGAATGAAAGATAATCATCCTATAAATACTTATGAGTGTGAAGGGATCTTATCAAAGTTTTGGTGCTCGATCTGAAAAGGATCAAGATTGGACCAAAGATTATTAATTGCATATATATTGGATATGCACATAACAACAATGCATACCGGTTCCTTGTGTATAAATCTCAAATTTCGGAGATACATAAGAACTCAATTATTGAATCGAAAAATATCTCATTCTTTGAACATGTGTTTTCATATAAGATCCAAGAGGAAGCAAATTCCTCAAAATGGGCATAGGAGAATAGGACCCAGGTCGGGTTAAGGAGTTGATCCATTGGGTTTTGGGTTGAGAACATAGGAGAATAGGATCCGGGTTAAGATCCGATCCATTAAAGAAGAAAGAGGATCTACTAGAGAATGAAATTGGGCTTTTTGGATGCTCTCTTCTTTGTTAGATGGATTGGGCTTGCTTGGATTGGGATCATTGGGTTAATGAAATGCGTCGGTCCTTCCTCGATCGGTCTCCGGCCGCGATTTAGTCGAAAACAACACTGCCACTGTGGACCCTATTTCCGATCGAATTCCGCAGGATTCCAACCACTATTCGCCTGGAATCCGATGCCGGATGGAGCGCCGGCGAGCGGCGCGTCGATCGCGCCCGAGGTGGCGGCCAGCGGTGGCCAGATGGCGCGGTGAGGGTGGCGGCAGCGGCAGTAGGTCGCAAGTGTCGCGCACTGATCGCGAATTTCTCATCGCATAGCGTAGCATTTCTCTCTCTATATATATAATATAAATAAATGTACTCAATAGATATATAAAATGTCCATCTATATTAGCCTCTACCGTATGATAAACCATCTATTTCATTCATAAAAAATTAATATATTTATAAACTAATATAACCTGGTCCATGTAAACCACTTATTCTACTATTTTATCTCTCTATCTCTATTAATGTCACATTACCATCATTATTTATCATCTCATCAACATATTAATTTCATATACTATATTATTTTAATATCATAAAATAAATTTAATTTTTAACACGGAGAGTAGTGGCGATCAACGCTTATTTTTAAATGGATAAAAAAATAATTTAAATTTGATCCATTATTGAATTTAAAATCCGTTCGCTCATATATATTTTTTAATATAAGTAAAAAATCATCGACGCTCCTGAATAAACAAAGCATTAATGTTAATGACGTTGAGCGCGTGCCAGCCACGGGTCTAGAGAATACTGCCACGAATGGAAAGGGAGGCGAAAGTGGAAGAGGAAAGAAAAGCCAAACACGGACGGAACTCATGTGGTGGTCGATAATCGCGTGATCCATTTGCAAACCGTGAAGGCGATCTCTCCGCTGGCGGACGCAAAACGGCCAACCATTACGCGAGGCCACCACGCGCCCTCTCCTTTTAATATCTTCATTTTTTTATTTGATAAATTTTTTTTTTCAAAAACATTAGACGATCTTAATCTTACATAGAGGAAAATAAATTAATATGAATTTAATTTAGAAATACAATTTACAAATAAAAACAGTTAGAGGCTGGACATTTTGATTCCGCATGGTCCCTGACTGGCAGTCTGTCACCCATCTCCACCCACAATCACGTGACGAGCACGGACGTGTGAAGGCCACGCGCACCGCCTAGCGAAATGTCTACCTCCGCCGTCCGTTTCCCCCCTTTAAAAGCATCTCACCATCCATTCTCTGCTCCTCTCATCCATTTCCAAATCCTTTGTTTGTCTTCCGCTCGCTCCACCGCTCGCCGACATGCTGCTCGAGGCTCCCCCGCTTGCTCTCCTCGCTTCGTCCTCCTCCGTTTCTCTTCCGGCGGGAGTCGCTGGTGGTGCCAGATTCCGGTTTCCCTGCTCCTACTTGAAGCTGACGAAGGGGGAGCGTCGTAGAGGACCCGTACTCGCCGCTGCCGAGGGCAGCCAAGCTATCACTGGCGTCGTGTTCCAGCCGTTCGAGGAGCTCAAGAGAATCGAGGCGTCGCTCGTCCCCATCGCCCTCGATCAGTCCCTCGCTCGCCAGAAATACACCGAAGACTGCGAGGCGGCCATTAATGTTCAGATCAAGTATTTTCTTTCACCGATCTTTGCTTTCTTTTTTTAAACTTGTTTGTTGTTTCGCATTTTGGCTAACCTTCTATGCATCATCCGACCGTTTGCTTTCTCTTCTTTGTTTTCCAGATCGTAATCCGATTAGTGAGAGAATCAGTTAGCTTGTATTTTTTTTATTTATTCCCCATATTTTTTTGTTGTCTGATGTTGCTACGATTTGTTGAATAGAACCTTATGGCTGCAAAAGGTCATGAATCTGTCGCAGTGAATGTCTTATCCATCCACGGAGTCCATCGCTACAGAAAAGCATTGAATCTTTTGAAAGAATACTGTCCGATTTTTTAAATCTTGTTTTTCTTGCTCTTGTCTTTGTCGATTAGCTATGATATCTGTTGCATGAAGATCTGATTGCGATCTTTGCGCATCAACCATGACTTTTCCTATTATCCTTTTTTGCTAGATACAATTTTGCAAGGACACTGATACAACTATTTTAAACAGAGTGGTCCATCCATTGGATTCTGCAATCCTGTAATAGGAAAAAAAAATCTCATTCTGTTTCTTCCTTTTGCCTGCTTTCGATTCACTTGTTTTATTAATTGAATTTTGCTTGCCGACTTTCTATCCTTTATGACTGTTTTAATAGGATATTGTGATCTGTTGAGATGATATTGTAGGACTTCTGTTATTATTCAATTTGGATAAATAATTCATATTTTGAAACTATTACTCTAGCTATTTGAATGCTTGAATTCTATACAGAAAGGATGCAATTGTTAAGTGAGAGTTATAACTGATTAGATTCCAAGGTTTTTCTTGCTGATGTTCTTCTCATGGTCATGAGTGCTTTTATTCAGCGTGGAGTACAATGTGTCCTACGTCTACCATGCTCTGTTTGCTTACTTTGATCGAGATAATGTTGCACTAAATGGCCTGGCAAAGTAAGTCTCTGCGAATCACAGTTGTATCCTTGTATTGCGAGGGACTGAGGCTTTATTGTTGTCTTATATTTAAGATTCTTCAAGGAGTCAAGCGATGAGGAAAGGGAACATGCTGAGAAATTGATTAAGTATCAGGTATCTAGCAAATTTGTAGTCCTCAAGAGTTTTCATCTTTATTATTATTATGGAGGATTGTTCTTTATGATAAATAAATAAATTTTTTTTTTTGTCAACCAGAACAAAAGAGGAGGAAGGGCTAAGCTTTTGCCAATAGTTACACCTCCGACTGAATTCGATCATGCAGAGAAGGGTGATGCTTTGTATGGTAAGGACAATGGAGTTTACTTTGGGCTTAGATCTTTCTTTAACATATATCATTCTTCACTATTTGTGCATTGGATGTGAGTTATCAACTCATTTAGAGGAATCCTATTTACTAGTTTTTGTTCGATGCTTGTAACTGATTAAGTGTCTAGGATCTCACTTCTTATGGTATCTATACAGCAATGGAATTGGCTTTGGCTCTCGAGAAGCTGACAAATGAGAAACTACTTCAGCTGCACACTGTAAGCGAAATTCTCCTCGATTGGATCGAATGTTCTTAAGCGCTCAGTTTCAATTGATGATAAATCTTGTGTAAAATTTGGAGGAACAGGTAGCTCAGAATTCCAATGATCCTCAACTGACAGACTTCATCGAGAGTGAGTTTCTGGAAGAACAGGTAAACTTGCTTTCTCAGTTATCAGAAACTAAATGCTGGAATTCGGAACAACATTTTTCACTTGAATTTTTTTTTTCAGGTGGAAACAATTAAAAATGTCGCTGAATATGTTGCTCAGTTGAGGAGAGTTGGAAAAGGGCATGGTGAGACCAGATTCAACATCCCCATGCCCACTTTCCTTTTAATCGAGATTTATATCGATGCTTTTTTTTAAATATGTAGCTACTATTTGTCTTGCAGGAGTTTGGCACTTCGACCAGATGCTTCTCCATGAAGGAGATGCAGCCTGAGCTTTACTAGGAATATTCTTATCCTCCGTATCTAGTCCTAGATTGTTGTTGTCCCGGTCTCGTGCCTGTGTGAACCTTGTGATGGTCGTCTTACTTTGGTCTGTCTCTTTTGCATGCAGTATTGTACTCGTCGTAGTGTAATTTCCTTGAAGGGCAATGTTAGTTTTGGCAATTGGACTCCCACGAAATTTGTGGTTCAGCCACTGGTGATTTGCAATTTGGTAAACCGATTCAACAGATCTAAAACCAATGCCAAACAAAACATTTAGGAACTTTGTTTACTTAAAAATATATATTTTTGGTATTTATGATTTTTTTTTTTGTTTACGAACCAAGTGAATGACCCTTCCTTTAATTTGTCCACCGGATACAATCGATCCATCGTGGTAGAGTTATATTTCACTTGAGTATTAGGGGCAGGGAACACGATCGCTTCATCAGATGAGGCTGTTTGATCTCACGAAGTAATCATATTTTTCACATATATATGTAGATATATAAACATATATATTCTAGTTGAGAATCTACTAGTTGAGAATCTAACCCCAAATGATTTGTCGCTGCATTATGCCCTAGGGCTGCTTAAAATTTTAACAAATATAATCAACGCATAGAATTTTATGCTTTTAGTTTGTTAATTTTTATAAACAAAAATAATGAATTAATGAAAAAAAAAGGTGAGGGAAAAGGAGGAAAGGATAAATAAGAGGAAGAATTGTTTGAAAAGGAGTGAGAAAAGATGAAAGAAGGATAGAGAAGAGTAAACTTTAATCTTCCTTATCCATCAAAATGAAGTTTTTTTTATACTCAAATTTAGAATGTAAGAAAAAGGAAAAGAACTCTAAATATTATTTATTCTAATTTTCTTTTGATTTTAAAATATTAATTTTTAAATAATTCAAATAAATTCATCAAAATTATTTAATTTATTTAACCTAAGCTTTTTCAATTGCTCCCTAGGATGTTTCCATTCTTTCCCTCTTCATCGAAATTTCTACTTATTGTCAGATAACTAATTTTTTTCAATAAATTCATAGATTAATTATTCTTATATTATAAATATATCCATTGCTTCAAATCATTATCATATATTATAACAATATAGCATTTGTACTGTTTCATAGAAAAGCTTATAAAAAAAAAAAAAAATCAAGAGTAGAGTAATTCCTTTTGAAACCGATGAGTCAAAGTCCACATGCTCAACATATAATTCATTTAAAATATATAAATTAAATTTATAAATATAATTTATTAATTCACAAGTAATAAATGAACTCTTCAATTATTTTTTTATTAAAAAATAATTAATTTATATTTATAAAATAAATAATATTATTATAAAAAATCAAATTAGTATAGTGAAAATATTTTTATATTTTTATATATTTAACTTTTATTTTTCTCTGATTCTTCTCAAATAATGTTAAGTTAATATTAACCCTTTCTTTTTTTAAAATAAGAAAAATATGAATACTTTCCTCACAGAGCGTGGTTACTGAGCGCGACGAGATGGACGACTACGCAAGGGAGATGATAGATCTCAAGGCCCTCGTCGCCCGCACCCTCGAGAAGAAAGGCGTCCTCGCCAAAAATAGGGTAGATCCTCACTCACCTCTCTGTTTCCTCTGTTTTTCGCTTGATCAATGCAGATCTTCTCATGAAAATAGGGAATTGGTTCGTTATTTGTTTTGGAACTAGGACGAATTCGATTTTGATGTATTCTGAAGTTGCCACCCTTATAAATGACTGTTTTTTTTTTTTGAAATGCACTGTTCTTACGGAGCTCCATCGAGCTATTCGTTTTGGGGTTTGTTCTCTTCTTCAGGGAATTTCTTTGGGGGTTGGATATTGGTGTGAAAGTTTTCTTCTTTCTGTCATCTGATTGCGGATTTGCTTCGAGATATTTGAGTGTCGGGACGCAAGTCTAGTTTGCTAAACGAGATCTAGAACACATTTTGCTTATCATGCATCCTTTCTAGTGAACAAATATGCCTTTTAACTTGATTTTGTGTCTTTTAGGTGTTTTTGCGAATGTGGATTTGATAGTTTAAAGGGCTTTACTCCGTCATTGGCGGATAGGGAGCCACATTCCTTCGTAACGGCTCAATGGTTTTTTATACCGTTGAGATGTCTCTTCTTGATGCTACTACCCGTTTTCAAATTTGAGTGGATTAACCAATTGTAGGCCGATTAGAACAACTAAGTTTTTTTTTTCAGATTGCCGAATTTAAAATCCTTATATGATTAATATTCATTTATTTTTGTTGGTGTTTTTGACCATTCGCTATGGTCAATACTTTATTTGCTGCTTGTTTGACTTATTCTGGTGCATGTTAGGCCAAGCTCAGAGCAAGTATATTTGAGGTCATAGAAGAAGATAAAGTTCTTGTAAATTAGGACAATGCCCCTCCTGCACTATTAGGAAGCTGCAACGATCAGGCAAAGCAACTGCATGTCTCTCCTTCAGGTTCCATTTTCTAGTATTGAATATCTCTATGGAATGTACCTAAAGTTCTTTGGTTGTGCTTTAACTGAAACTTATGGAGGATTCAATACCAGTCTATTTGAGAGTGAGAAATTGATTTTGGCTTTTGAAACTAAAAGAGTACAAGTATTACTTTTCTAGTTGGTGCTTATCGAGTGAAAACATAGTAATGAATTTGTTTTATCAGAAAACATGCAAGGAAATGCAATTTCTAAAAGATACAACACTATTTGAGTTGTTTCATTAATTTTGATTTTCTTTGTAGTAAGTATAAAAGGAAGGGGAGCCTTGGTGCAATGGTAAAAGTTGACTTTGGTACATAAGTGAACCAGTCTGGATCAAACACATTATGTGTCGAACTTCAACTTTAGATGGGAGCTTCATGTACTAGGTTGTTCTTTTTAAGAATGATTTTTTTATCAAACACAACATTTTACATAATCTAGGTTAAAGAGATACTAGATTATATTCTTTTCCTATTGAAATAGGAAAGCAAAAATTCTATTGTTGTATGAGGAATTTACATATATTTGAACCCCTATTAGGGACTAAGCTACAAACCATTCTTTTATTAAAGCTAGATCAACATTTGGAAAATCCATTGCCTATCCATTTTTGATGAAAACAGTGAGATGAAATTTACGCGGGAGTTTGTTAACCTATTTTTTCTTCCAATTCTTTATTTAATCTCCTATCATATCAACATTAAGAAGCAGTGTTGTTCCCAACTATTTGGAGTAGGCTGTAGATGGTATCTCACTAGTTATATTCAAAACTCTTAAACATATTTTAGTGTATTAATTAAAATTTGGTTTGGTCTTTGTCTATCCTTGACACCTTTAATTCTTATCCATTCAACTTGTGTACCTACAAAATTTACCTGCCAAATTTGAACATGTTTATACCATCTTTATTTATTTTCTCTTATTTTGATCTATTGCAACTACATCTAATTGTTCCGGACAGTAGTATCTTTGATTTTTATCTTTTTCTAGTAATATCACACATACATTTGAGCATTCTCATCTTCTATTATATGCAATATTTGTTTGTCAGCATCAGAAACTTAATTTGAAATTACTGTAACCATTTGGATCCTTTTTCTTATATTGCAATATGCAATTCTCTTTTATTAATACTGAATTCTTTTTGCTTGCAGAAACGTTATTAACAGCATTAGTTTCTGAATACTTGGAACAGACCCAGTTAGATCATACTCTCAAAGTTTATTTGCCTGAGTGTAATTTGGTAAGTGCGTGAACTTTCCTGGCTGTATGTTGTGCTTTATGATGATTTAGATTATGAAACAACAGAATTATAGATTTCTTGTTGATGCTTTCCTTCTTTTTTCAGCCAAAGGATTTCTGGAAAGATGAGTTTAAGGACTTCTGTACCAGAACAAACATAAATGGCGAGAGTGGTCCACTGCTATTAGATGTCTTGAAGATATCTAAAATATGAGGTTTGGGGCTTGGTGGCTTGATTCCCCTATGTGGTCAACTTTCTTTTGTTTTGTTCCAAGTCTGGAAAAAAAAAAAATACAATTTACTATATGTTTAGAAAATTGGTAATCGCAGAATCATCTTCCTTGTTGCTATTTACTATCTGAGATTTTAGAAACTAATTTCTGAAGCAAGAAATTCAGACTACAAATTTCTGAAAACTTGGTATTATGAACTTATCACACTGGTAATATTTTATTTTGTATTTGTGCTTGAGTGATCAAAAGTTAATTGATATAACATAAAATGGTTCCTAAATCACTATAAATGTTACTCTGAGATTGTACACTGGTTTAGTTACTATACTGCAGCTCGAACATCTTAGACAATTAACATTTTATGTTTCCAATACATCACTAGTATCTAAAACCCAACACATTTCCTTGGTGGAAAGCATATATTTCAACTGTTGTTTATTTGAGATGGATGACTTGATTGTGGAATTAGAAACTATGTTACTCGGACAAGTCTTGATCTAAGTGTCCATCATGGTTAAAATTTTTAAATGTTATCAATATGGATTGCTAGTATACTTGCAATGTCTGTGGTATATAGGATGTAGATGAAGAATCCATGTTTTTGAGATTAGAAATATGTTGCTTACATTTATTAGATGTGTTTACTTGACTCTTGAGCTGTTGTTTATATGAGGTAGGTCAAGAATGATTAGATGTATGACAAGTGGCAAGTCTAAGCAGGTCAAGGTGATCGGATGTTTGACAAAGGAAAGCCCAGACAAGTTAAGGATGATCGGATGTCTGACAAGGGCAAGTCCAAGCAGATCAAGATGATCGAATGCTTGACAATGAAAAAAATTGTAAGGAGTGAATCTTAGGTGGTTAAGTTCCAAGTAATAGGTAAACCTAGTAGGTCAAGCTTACAAGATAATGCTTATGTAGGCCTGGTAGATTAGATAGATTACATGTTAGACTTATTTGTTTGCATGGTTGTATGCTTGTTTTGTAGGAATCTGGACCAGGGAGCAAGACGGAAAGCAGACAAAGACAACCGGATACAGTCGGACCAAATTCGGGGTCAATCGGACTTGACTTAGGTCAGGTAGACTCACAAGAGTGAGTTGATCCTAAGGGAGTGAACCTTAGATGGTAAAAGTCTTGGAGGAGTGAATTCCAAGTAATATATAAACCTAGTAGGTCACACTTACAGGATAATACTTATGTAAGCCTAATAGGTTAAATAGACTACATGTTAGACTTGTTTGTTTGCATGGTTGTATGCTCGTCTTGCAGGAATCTAGAGCATGAAACAAGATGGAAAGCAGACGGAGACAATTGGATACAGTCAGACCAAATTAGAGGTCAACTGAACTTGACTCGGATTGAATCGGATTCAAATCGGTTTGGTAGACCGATTCCAAGGATCGATAGACCAATTGGGTTCGGTTGACCAGGTTTAGGTTCGAACAAGAATCGATGACGTGGCAAGGATTGGTAGACCGATCCCAAGGATTGGTAGACTGATAAACTTGATAATGATGAGATCGTAGATTGCGTTGAACTCAATCGTGGAGATAAGTTTATCCAAGATCGATAGACCAATCGGCTAATCAATAGACCGAAAAAGGTCTATAAAAACAACTTTGAGCACAACGTTCAACACAACAACTCTCATATTCAGCTCTACGAATCTGTGCTCAAAAGACGATAAAACTCTGCTTGTGCGATCGAGGAAGCGCTAGAAGTGTGAGACGCTCAAGGGCTTCTGGATTGACCGTCGACAAACCTGTTTGATTTTAGTTACAAGTGTTACTTTATTGTTTTATTCCTTTGTTTTATTTAAATTGTAAGACGAGTTTCTCCGCCTTCGGAATGACATTTGAAAAGAAGAACACTAGTGGGGGACGCCTCCTTTACATAGAATTTGGAGTACCAACCATGGGAGGCTAAGCACAAAGTAAATCTCGCATATCTTTTTTTCTTATCTTTATTATACTTCCGCTGCGTACTAACCTGATAGAAACAAAAGAACGATAAGAAACGAAAAAAATGAACAATCCATATTCACTTTCCCCTCCATCAATCCCACTAGTCTTATTTCACAAAACTTGCCATTGTGAGGGAGAAGTGGTAATAAGCAATCTCTTAGAGTTATATTTATGAAAAAGAATATATTGATTCTCTCTCATAAAATTTTTTTTTTAATCATAAAGATGACACCCCATGTTTATTTATTTTTATTAAAAGAGTGTCTCATCCTTGTAAAATGATACAATTATCTTCTATTATACAATAACAGTTTATTTTATTATTATCTCTCTCCTATTTTTTTCTCATCTAAATCGGTATATTGAGTAGCTACAAAATAGCTACTACACAATTATAGCAACTACGATTTCGTAGCTGTTATAATATGAAAAAAATTAAGACTAAAATTGTTCAAAAGATTTAAATGATATTTTTTAGCCTAAAATATGATTGTTATGGGTTCTACCTCGTAATAGTTGTAGATTTTTAAATGAGTTTCGATATGATATATTGTGTATCCGTAGTTCAATCTGAGTCAAAAATTTTGATCTATTAAAATTTAAGATTTAATATTCACGTTGTAGTAGCTACGAACCTTAGCTGCTACAACTGTGTAACAGTTATGAAATAACTATAACTATTACAACTGAATGTTAAATTTTAAATTTTGAGAACCCAAATAAAAAATTATGACCTCTTAAAATTTAATATTCACGTTGTAACAATTATAAAATCGTAGCTGCTACTAAGCTACGATTTCATAGCTGCTACACAATTGTAACAGTTATAATTTCGTAGCTACTACAATGTGAATTTTAAATCTTAAATTTTAAAAAATCATAACTTGTAAATCGAGTTGAACCACATGATGCATATTATATCAAATCGAAGCTCGTTTAGATATTTTCTATTTTATATATTCTGCACTTTGTGGTTCAATCTAAGTAAAAAATTATGACCTCTTAAAATTTAAAATTTAACATTCACGTTATAGCAGTTATGAAATTGTAACTATTATAATTAAGCCGTTAAATATTACAACCTCTTCAAAATTTAAGATTTAATATTTATATTATAAAATTGTAACTATTATAATTATGTCAGTTAACAGTTACATATTAGTAGCTGCTCGTCGATTTAGATAGAAAATTTATTTAATTAGTTACATATTAGTAGGGGTTGCAATGCGTCGACCTAGATAGGAAAAAAAAATATAAATGAGATAATAATGAAAATAAATTGTTATTGTTGTGTAGCAAAGGTAAGGGTCATTTCAGAGTAGGGTGTTTTTTTAATAAAAAATTAATATGGGACGTATTAAAAAAAAGGACACGTTTGCTCTAAACTGGCTCTTTAAATATTAAACTAGCTTAATTCATCAGTATTTATGAAACAAATCCCTTTTCTTCGAGGTGTCCAATACTTCTTGGTCTGTATGTTTACTAAAAATTTTTCCCCTGAAAAATATTTTCTCTATTTACCCTCATTCGGTGCATGATAAATTTGATGCCAATGAAAAACTTTAAGTCAGTCAAAGGAAAATGATAGGTTTTTTTTTCAGAAATGATTTATATAATGTATAATTCCCTCTTTAACGGTTTCATTTCTTCAAGATATTATAATTTAATGTGGTCCTTCACGATTTGGCAATTGAATGATAGCGACATAATTAAATCTGATTGATGCTGACTTTTACCTGCTTCATTGAATTCTCAAGATCAAGATTGAACACATATTACGTTTATTGAATTATCAAGAATCTTCAAGTATTTACATTTAGATGATGACAAAAAAATAATGTAGAATAAAAAATTAAAAAAAGATTTCAACAGACTGTGTGGATGAAATAGAGAATACTTTTCTTAACATATCACTATAAAGAAAACTCGTGCTGGAGTTCCAAGTGTTTGAACTGGGGCCCGCTTGTAACCTCTATAACGAGTAGAGGAGGCTAGTCAAAACAAAAAGTCACACTCTTGATTTCTAGTCAATAATTAGGGATGGATCCAAAAATTAAAGTCGGGTAGACTTTAGCGTAAAGAATTAAGGAGGCGGATTGAGTTTAAGGTGTGAAAGAATTATATGAAATAATTATATTTTTTAAAAATATAAAATTTTAAAATAATTAAATTAAAATTTTAAATTCAGTTAATTAATTATATTTAACAGAATTTTTACTCATTCCTAATTGAGATAGTAGGATATGAGTGAGGTACGAATAATAATCACTTCAATCTTATAAGTGAGTAGGAATGAGGTTTTTTTTTAACCCTTAGGCATCAGTCTACGACACTTTGGCCAAAATCCTAAGACCCCTCGTTTTTCTACGTACTCTGATGAACTTGGATCTTACACGACGTTTACTCCAACCTTTCACTCAACTCAGATGAGCATATCATTTGTTAAGATAATAAGTATATATATATATACACACACACACGTTTGATTTGTATATACTTTTTATTTTTATTTAAATTCTAATAAAAAATAAAATTTTATATTTTATATTTGGTATTTATGGTGGTGCTCATGGTGTCCAGCCTATCGTTAATTAAATTATTAGATGTTGACTTGGTAAACAATGATTGATATCTATAAAAGAAAAAATACCAAAACGCTGTCGAATATACGCCTTTATATTCTTCCACATATTCAAAATCTTCACCCAATTAATTATTTTCGCTATGAAAAAAAAAGCCAATTTTTTTTATTGTGTTTCTGCTTTCTCACTCAAGTCAACGAGGCAGATCCGAACTCCGGAGTGCCGTTATGAACTCGCCGTTGACTAATTCGGTTTCGCGAGTGCCGGGTCTCGCCGTGCATCTGATCAGCTGTTTACTTTGTTAGGTGTTCCCGCGCTGACTGACTCACCTAAAACAATTGTCAACGTGGACTGAGAAAAAAGGATTCGCGTTGGCTTTATTCCTGCCACATAAGAAAATTACGTATATTATCGGTTTTTATAAAATACATTTATTTTTCAATTCAAAATTTAATTCCACAACAAATTCATAAGACTTTTATTTCCGTAGAAAAAACCTACAAATTTGACATTTTCTCATGCAGATTCCACATTAATAATAATAATTATTATTTATAATTTAGATGGCTCAAATTCGCCCAATTAATTTTGAAGCTAAACAGTTTGTCTTCTATCGACTAAAATTTAAAATACAATTTATTAATATATTAAATAATAATAATAATAATTATTATTAATATTATCGTTTGTTGGAAACTTTGTCCTTCAATGGAACACGAAGATGGAATCTTTGGTTCTTCACCAGAAGTCTCCTTATAAGTTTCATCCAACACCGCGAGAGACAGAGAGAGAGAGAGAGAGGAGGAGGAGGAGGAGGAGGAGGAGAGAAACCAATCCTCGATCCATTTCCTTGAGCTCTCTCTCTCTCTTTGGGTTGTGAGGAAAGAGGACGACTCCCTCCTCAGTAATCGCACTGCAAGGCCATGGATGTGGAAGGCAAGCTCGCGTTGCCTGGCAGCGACTACGCGGAGAAGAAGAAGGTCGCTTCGCTGAGGGCCCTCGTCGAAGCCGAAGACCTTGACGCCCAGGTTGCAGCTTTATTAGTTCTACGCCGTCGATCGGCTATCTGAGTAGACGATTGGCAGATTTCTTTTTCTTTTTGGTTCCTTTGCGAGTCATGTTGTTTAAATTTTGATCGCCTGTTTGCTCTAGATGCATTTGGTTATCGAGGAACTTCTCTGCATCTTCATCTTTTCTGATCACAAAATCTTACCCTTCTTGCTGAAATTGCAGGATGTGGACAATGTGACTCTCAGAAGGTTTCTTCGTGCACGAGATCTAGATGTCGACAAGGCATCTGTGCAGTTCCTAAAATATCTTCGATGGAGGAAGGCGCTGATGCCTCATGGATCCATCTCCGAGTCCGATATCCCTAACGAGCTTGCCCATAAGGAAGTATACAAACAGGGATTTGATAAACAAGGGCGCCCTATAATTGTTTATCTTGTTGCTAATCATGTCTCAGCTGGGAGACAAATGGATGAGTTGAAGCGTAAGTTGTCACAAACAACAAGTGAAATTCTAGTTAACTATGGTGCTTTTATGCACATTTATTTTCTTTTCTTGATCTGAAATGATCTTACATCATGGGTTTCTTGAACTTTCAGGTTTCATTTCGTATATGCTCGATAAATCCTGTGCCTGGTGAGTGACCTAGTGTTTCTCATTCAAAGCCCAAAATTCTTAAGAAATTTGAGTAGAAAACCTCTATATATGCCTAGATTTTTAAGTTTTCCACCAGATAATCTGACACTTAGCATACTCGCAGCATGCCGAACGGTCAAGAGAAATTCACCTGCATTGCAGATCTTCATGGTTGGGGTTACTCCAGTAGCGATGTTCGGGGATACCTCGCAGCTATAGACATCTTACAGGTTTTTTCCTGATCTTGATTTAACTGATTACTTTTGTTGAATAGGTTTTTCAACAAGATACTAGTTCTTCTTTGAAAAGGGTATGAAAAATGCTTCAATCTGTTTTCGATATAGAGAAAGGAGTTTTATGCTATTTATTGTTTTATTATGATAGAATCACAATCTATGAGGGCACTGTAACATGAATCCAAATTTGGATATGTTCAAAGTATTATGGTTACCAAATAGCTTTTATATAATTCTTTCAATCCAATTGATTCACAAGGTTCTTCAGCTAAAATCATTCAACATTGGTTACAACCCATAACTTAACTTATGAAACCTCTTTGTGAATTTCTGAATGTGAATATCTTGGATTTCTGGTATCTGTAATGTTAACTCGGATTGCAACTCTCGATCTAAAGAAATATCCAAAAATAACAAAGAAGATTCATCATGTAGAAAAATTCTATGGTAGCTGAGATAAGAACTTATAGGAATGAGATAAGAAACTAAAATTTTAAACAAGTAGTTAAACTGTACGTGATGAAAATTCTTGCAATAAAATCACAGAAACTATAATTTCAGGATGAACTATATGACAAAAACTATAATTACAGGGATGAACTCTATTAACCATGTATTTGCTTCACCTACACGACTAAGCATTGTGCAAGGGCGATACCAGTAGTCAGGATACTAAACATGCTACAACTCTTTTTAGATTTAGAGTCCATTTACTTGGTTGAAAGGCCAAGTGGAGAAGAGAAAGGTGCACAATATTACATATGGAGCTCCATTATTTGTATGCATCTTAATATTCTCCATCCAAGTAAATGGACCCTTACTCTTATCATTCTTCAAAATGTTTTGGTTAACTCTCAGACTGCTCTATCTTTCTATATACACACTTTCAGTTTACAGTGATTTATTCATCATAAGTCAATGTATATATTGGTCTCTTTGAAACACAACTATTCTTTCTTTAACTTTGGTGCCTTGTTTGTTACCATCTAGACGTATTAAAAGTGAAATGATATTCTTATTTCATCTCTTTTTAGCAATCAGTGACATTTTAATTCATATGCATGAAAACTATCCAACAAAAAGCTAAATGGGTCTGCCTTGTCCATGAAGTTCCAAGAAGTGTTCAAGAAAAGAACAGTAGTTAATCATTGTACGCAAGCAAGACTATACCTCTGTCAATTTAAACTCGTTGCGCCAAGGCTCCCCTTCAAGAAAAGTATATTGCAATTTAAACTCTAAGGCTTTAACTGTAAAATAAGAAGACTAGAGAGAAATTCATGATTCCATTTGCTCTTGGCATAAAACATATAAATACAAGAACTAAGTGCAACAGATAAAGAAGCTTAAATAGCATGAATACACTGAAAATTGTAAATATTATAAAATTCAACAGTTAATGTAGATGATAACATAGCCTACTGCTGTAAACATTACTGACATGAATTTAACACCCACCAATTTCATCATGCAATTTGCAGAACTACTACCCAGAGAGGTTGGGGAAGGTGTTCTTAATCCATGTACCTTACATCTTCATGAAGGTTTGGAAGATCATGTACAAATTTCTCGATCCAAACACTAGGAAAAAGGTAATCTTTACAAATAGTTATATAAAAATCAACACCACAATGGTGTTGATCCTTCGAAATTAGCATTACTGTGTTGTGATTTCTTCAATACGGTGGTGCTAATATTTAACAACACTACAATGGTCTTAATCTTTCAAAACTAGCACCGCCAATGTGTTGTGATTTGTCCAACACAATGGCCTTAATGTTTATAAAACAACACCGCTATGGGCCACCATTATGGCTGGGATCACATTTTAAATATTTAATAATTAATTATTAATTTTAAAATAAATATATTAAAATATTAGTAATTTATTTCAAAAAAATATTAAACCAACACCCATAATTTAACCAACACATATAGGAGGCTCAGAACCAGGATCACACACCATCTATACCTTCTCTATACTCTCTTCTTTCACTCCATGTAAAGGTTTCAAAATTTGAAAATCTTTATATCCATTAATGAGTTTCGGTCAAAACATATTGATGGCCTATTCAGCTCTGATAGGACTCAATCCAAGTCCTATAAGTTTCTACAGTGCTCCTCAGTCTCACTGTGCCTTAAAGTATCAGATTCAAGGTCTTCCTAGTTGTGCACAGTATATTTTTAAAAATCCAATCGACGTGTCAATTGGTATAGATCTAGAACTTTATGTAGGAATCTCACAACTAAGGTTGCACACCATATCTACCTTCTTTACACTCTTTTCTTCCACTCCATAGTTTTCAGAATTCTAAATTCTCTAAGTGCATAAATAAGTTTTGGACAAAACTTATTAATGACCTTAAACGGCTTTGATAGAACTCAATTCATGTCCTGTAGGTTTTTACATTGCTCCTCAATCTCATCGTGCCTTAAAATCTCATATTCAAAGCCTTCCTATCTGTGCACATTATATTTTTAAAAATTCAACACAGTCCTATGGGTGGTGATGCTACGACAAAATCATTACCAATGTAATAATACTTTGAAAAAATAAGCACCAAAGTAGTGATGATTTTAAAAAATCAACATGAAAATGGTAATCCTTTAATCAAAATAACACCAAAATATTTTTTTATTTTTAATTATTTAATTTATTATTTTGTATTTTCATATAATTAGGTATTAAAAATTTAGGAATTTTAAAAAACATTTTTATTTTTATATTTTTATTAACGTTCCTTTAATTTTATATTAACCTTTTGCATTTTTAAATTTTTTTTTTTTTTATTAAAAGTCTTATATGTAACAAAAATATGGATAAATTTAAAAATTATCATGAGTTAAATTACATAATTTTTATAAAAAATAAAATTTTTAAAATCATCAATGACTTTATACGAAACTCTTTGTGAAATAATTCCATTTTTATTTTTTTAATTTAATTTGCTTCAATCCAGTTTTTGATTTAAATAAAATTTTAATTTTTTATTTTAATTTAAAGTTGAAAGGCGGAAAAGGTATTTTTGAAATTAAATGTGCTTTTGAGAAATATAAAACTGCGATGTATCCTTTAGAAATTTCACAATTTTAAATACTCCCTTTCATAAATTGCCGTTGATTCTTATGTATCTGAGTTTAGGGTTTTAGCACCGTAAATGCGCTAATTTTGGCCTTTGGTCGAATCATCATCAATTTCAGTTGGGACTTTGTTCGTCTATATGCTTTTTCTTCTGTAAAAGGTGAAATCGAGAAACTGCAGTTAGTTACGACGCAGGAGGGTACTGCCTGACTTCGGCAGGATTCAAACCCTTGCCCTCTTCTGCAACTCTACTGCGTCGTAACCAACTCAGCTATGCCCCGAGCTCTTCTACAACTCTACTGCGTCGTAACCAACTCAACTATGCCCCGGGGGCTATTGCTTTTTCTTCCTTGCACAGTACATTGTGAGTTCTCTTTAGTCGATGAAAAGTGCAGGTTACATGGTAGTTGATGCTTGTGATGTAACAAGTGGAGCCGTCACTTTAGGTTCGTTGGATTAATCTATCCTATCAAATAATTTAAATAGATTAGATTAAAATTTTATCAATTTATTTTAAAATAAATTCTAATAAGTCAATCTGTCTAGACCCACAATCCATGTGAGTCAACCCTCAATTTGTGTGGATTGATCCGTGAATTAAAAAAAAAAATTCTTCTAAATTTAAAATTAAAATTAAAAATTCAATGGACTAATAGAGTTGACCTATTTAAATCATAATCTAAAATTAAAAATTTCAATTTGATCCATTTAAACTGTAATTTAAATTTAAAATTTTTAATACTTTTTTATTTTTTGATAGGTTTGTGGGTTGACCCGTCTAAACTTACAACTCGTCTTGGATTGAGTTGAATTGGAGATTTTTCAATCCGTCAAATTAGTAGACCATCTCGATCCGTCATATATCGAGTTTTTAATGGATTGATCTATTCCATCATTAATTGACCTGTTTGATAGCTCCAGTATCAAGTAATACTTTGCTTGACATCTTAAGTATAAGCCTAGCAATAAATTGAATTAAATTTTAGAACAAGTTATAAGGATAAAAATAAAAAGACATCCTAAATTATGTAAATTATTAAAAGAGTCTCTTTTTGACTTTTTCTTATGAGGTGTATTTTTATTTTTTATTTAAAAAATCTCTTTAAAAAATCAAAAATACACCTCATGGTATGTTTATCACAAAAATATCTCTTAATTTCAATATTGTATCAACTATGACTAACTCCTATAATGTACTATAATATTTCTTACAGTGCTATTATAGTTATTACATGTAACTTAATATCATACTGTTGTAATATTGTAATAATTATAGTGCTATTATAAATAGTTATTAATTAATTTTTACAATTGTATAACAGCTACATCAATTATGTAATAATTTATTAAATAATTTTAATCAATTAATTTTTAATGAAATTTAAATAATTTTGATCAAATTAATAAAGATTATTTTTGATATAATAGTATTCAGATTTAAAATTTAACATTTTAATTTTTAAAATTTAAAATTTAACTATAATTGTATAGTAATTATCTAAGTAACTTCTACAACTGTGCGATCATTATTTAATAACTTCTACAACTGTATAACAAATACTTAAATAATTATTATAACTATTTTAGAATGATTTTGATCAATTTAAAATGATTTTAATAAAATTTAAATAATTTGATTGAGTTGATAAAAAAGTATTTTTATATAATAATATTTTATATATAATAATTTTAATTAAAATAAAATAATTAAAATTTCACATTATAACAAATAAGGAGTATTTTGAGTATAAAACATTTAATAAGACATCTTTTGAGTTTTTTAATAAAAAAAATGTCCTTTTAATGATTGGTACAAATTGGAGCATCCTTCCTACAAAATAACAAACATATAGACTAAATAACAAATATATCGACTAATAACTATACTTTACTAATACCGAAATAAATGTTGTGCATTGGAAGGAAGTATTGGTTCTAGTAGGATCCTAGCACAATCAACTTAACATCAAGATATGGAATTTTATCTCTATCGCTAATGATGTACGTAGTGTTTCATCTACTCGTGAACAATTAATTGTATGTATCAAAGGATGAGACATGAGAAAGAATCTTCTTGGCTGGGTTGGTGCCATCAGGAACTAGCCGAAATAAATAGGGATTCAACAGATGGATGAGTTGATGCGTAAATTGTCATTGTATAACAAATGAAATGCTGTTTAACAAAAAGTGTATTCCTTTCCATGATTTATCATAATGATCTCAGTTTTTCTTTGGCTTCCAGTTTTTCAAATGTTTTTCATGGAATTAACCTGATCTTTAGCATACTTTCAGCATGCCAAATGGTCAGGAGTTGTTCAGCTGTATTGCAGACCTTCATGGCATGCCAAATGGGGATACTCAAGTAGCGATGTAGATGGATACCTTGCAGCTATAAACATCTTACAGGTTCTTTTCCTGGTCTTGCTTAACCTAAACGCTTAAGATGAATAGAAATATAGAATGCCCATGAAGAATTTGACAAGGACGCTAACATTCCTTGTGCATTTAGTTCAACGAACAGTAGTAACTGAAGACTTAGCAATTTAAACTACAAGGTTTTAGTGGCATGAATTTAAACTCACCAATTTCATCTCGCAACCGCAGAGCTGCTACACAGAGAGGTTGGGGAAGGTGTTCTTGATCCATGTACCATACATCTTCATGGTGGTTTGGAAGATCATCTACTGATTTCTCGATGCAGACTAAGGAAAAGTAATGCTTATGAGTAATCTTTTTCACTAAATGCTATTTTTTTGCTTCTGATGAAACAAGTACAGAGTGATTAAGTGAGGAGGTTTTGATCTCTTTTATGTCTGAACTGCTCAACTGGTGTTGTCACTATTAGCAGATATTGATGAGAGCTAACTCCCTGAGAAGTATGGGGGAAGGTTGCCCTTGGTGCCAATTGAAGAATCTGGAGCATAATTCATCATGCCCACTTGTATACAGTCCTTGAGAGTATTGAATGTCATTGGCACATCAAAAACATTACAATTGGGAAGTGTCACTTGTAGGGAGACCTTATAAACTCATCACTGGTCCAATCTTCTATGGAGATGAACTCTGATCAGCTTCACAATTCTCAGGTTGATGATATATTAAGAACCTGGCTGATAAATGAAAAGAAAAAAAGAGAAACAAGGTATCTGTGATCATTGTTAAATCAAAGAAATATTAAGATTTGGTTGACCTGTTATAAATAATTTTGTTCACTTCAAATAACAAAAACACAAAAAATCTAGTTAGAATACTAAATGCATTGGATGGTTTCTGTTAGGATCCGCTACCAGTTGCAAGAAGAAGGATTAAGAAACATTTAGTAAGAAAGGTCTTCTAAATGAAACTAAAAAACTTAACTGAATAGCTCCTGATACTTCATACTTCTAAGACAAATCACCAACATTTAGTGTCATTTAAAACGTGAGATGAGGCCAGAAAATACAGAGACACTATTCTAATACAGTCGATTAATTTCTTCCTCCACTAAATGTCCTGATTTCTGAACCATTTTGGTTATCAGTGTTTTTTAACATCACAGTTGAACAAGATGACACATGGTGAAACAGTATGCAAATGATGATAGCACTCAAAAAAAGCAAAGGTAAACAAATGAAACCTTATTTCTCAGTTCAAATTGTCTGTCTTCTTGCAAGTTGTAACCAATGATCAAGCCCTGACCGAACTGCAAAAGAAAGTCCCAATTCGCAAGTCCAAATAACCATACCAGACAACATGTGTTGTTGATTTTTCTTTACCCACATGAATCTCTGATTACCTCATCATTCAACAATGATTCATTAAGTACCAAATGAGACTTGTTAATGGCATAAAACCCAAGCCATCCTCTATGACATGGTAATATAACATTGATATTAATTGCTACAAAAAGAGTTAATTATAAAGTAATTAAATACACATATTCAGGTTTAAAGTTAACTCAGATTTCAGAATGTACCAATTTAATACAACAACAACCGCCACTAAATTTTATTTCACTAGGTGGGATCAACTATATGGATCCTTCTATGTCATTGGGCTTTATTTCCTACTATATCATCATTTATATTTAAATAAATGTTATTTATTTTATTATTGTTAATCAAGTCTTTTTTCTTTTTCCTCGTTTGATGTGCATATTTATTATAATTTCACATCGTCTAATTGAAATATTTATTGATCGTCTACGTACATGTCCATATCATCTTAAATGTGTCTCATTGAATTTTTCCTCAATAGATGCAATTCTGACTTTCTCTTTAATATTTTTATTTTTATCTTGTCTATCTTTGTATGTTCGCACATCCACTTTAACATCCTCATCTCTACAACTTTCATCTTCTGCTGATGTACTCGAGTCATAGCCCAACATTCAACTTCATATAACATAGCAAGTGAAAATATAAAATCTGTATATGATATGGCAAGTCTCGAATGGTTTGATGTGGCAAAAAGAGGTCAACAATCGATCCAAAGTGACATCCGACCTAGCATATACAAGGTCAAAGGGCAAATCATGACTTGGTCCCGGCCTCACGAGCCGACCTTATGACTTAGTCCCGGTATCACACGCCGACCTCATGACTTGGTCCAGGCCTTACGAGCCGACCTCATGACTTGGTCCCGATATCACACGCCGACCTCATGACTTAGTCCCGACCTCACGAGCCGACCTCATGACTTGGTCCGGTATCACATGCCGACCTCATGATTTGGTTCCGGCCTCACGAGCCAACCTCATGACTTGGTCCCGACCTCACGAGCTGACCTCATGACTTGGTCCCGGTATCACACGCTAACCTCATGACTTGGTCCTGGTATCACACATTCAGGTCAGCTCAGTCACACGCTCAGTTCAGCCCAGCCACTCATATAGACGAGCTCAGCCACACGCTCAGTTCAACATGGCCAGTTCAGCTCGATCGCCAGTTCAGCTCGATCGTCAGTTCAGCTCGGCCATTCATACAGTCCCGCCACATGCTTTCACAGCTCGGCCATTCCTACATCTCGGCCACATGCTCTCACAGCCTGGCCACTCATATAGACGAGCTCAGCCACACGCTCAGTTCAACATGGCCAGTTCAGCTCGGCTGCCAGTTCAGCTCGGCCATTCATATAGCCCGACCACATGCTCTCACAGCTAGGCCATTCCTACAACTTGGTCATTCATACAGTTCGGTCACATATCTTCCGACCTCACGCATCAGGTTAGCCATCAACGGACAACTACGCTGACTCTTTCTCCTCGACTCAGGCTTATCAGCTCATCCAAAAAGATAAGGACGGTGACCAAGTTCCCAGACTTGGTTCCTCGAAAATCCCTCAAACTTATACGCGCAACCATCGAATGAAGATAATCAACCCTGCTGAGCCGTTGGATCGTGTCGTTAATGGCGTAGTGACAACCAATCACACGCGTTAAGATCTGAAGATCACGCTCCCTCTGCTATTATATAAACCTCGCAGGTATGAAGAAAGGTATCTTGAATTCTTTACGTCCACATACTACTTCTCTCCTTCTCTTTTCTGACTTGAGCGTCGGAGTGGCATCGCCGGGAGTCCCCGGCGCCCTGCTGCCCGTTGGCTCAGCTTTTTCTTTTCAGGTTCCTTCGTTTGCAGGACCAATAGCGGTTGAGGTGGCATATTCTGGTCTGGTGGCTTGACCGTCGACGGCATTTAGCCGGAACAATATACTTTAATACGACAAATGATAAATCAGTATTTTTATATATATTTCTATAAAAATTTACTGATGTAAGAAAGGAGTGAAAAGATCGTGCTCAACTAGAGAAATTTAAAAATTTTAAGTTAAATAAATTATTTGAGAATTAATATTTTAAAATAGAGATAAAATTGAAACAAATAATATTTAGAGTTGTCTTCCCTTTTCTTATACCTCAAATTGAAATGTAAGAAAATCTTCCTTTTCATGGGTAAGGCAGGTTAAAACTTACCTTTCCCTATCCTTCTCTCCTCTTCCCTCACTCCTTTCTAAATAAGGTTCAAAGTTCCCTTCCCCTTATTTACCTTTCCCTCAAAAAGGTGGATCCGTCACTTACTCATCAAACAAAGCGTAAGAATTTGATTCGAACTTTTTCTGTTAATATCCTTACTCTCAAACAAAGCGTGAATTTAAAAACCAACTACAATTTCTCGATTTTTTATGAGACCGACCGTGTGGAACTGTTGGGTGGCGAATTCCACTTTTTTTTTTGTTAAAATGAAACTTTTTCTATTAAATTTAACTTAAAAATAATTTACATTTTCACCCGTTACAAATTAAAAAAGATTTTTATTGCATTAGATTTTGCTCTTTTAAATTCATTGGTATTTTTAATTGTATAAAATAATCAAGATCCAACCTTCAAAAACAAACAAATTAGAAAAAGGAGAGATCTGAAAGCCATGAGTAACTGAAGCAGAGAGTTTTTTAATGTTTAACTTTTGAGGGAAGTTTGGATATTTAAACATAAACGAACATGGAAAATTATGACTTAAAAAAAAAAATTAAAAACAATAATTATTTTGCTTTTTGTAACTAATATTTGCATTGTTTATACAATCTTGCTTCTAGTTACATACATCTGAATAGTTATCTCAATGTTTCAGATTAACAAAGACTAACTGATATTCAAGCCAACTAAAGATTCACTATGATTCAAACAAGATCTTTTTTCTTTTTTCTTAGATATAACCAGATATATATTACTAAGACAGCAAAATTAATACAACCATGATTTCAGAAATGGTCAGTTATCAGTCCTGGTGATAAGAAGTGAACATAATTTGTTCTTTGAGGAATCTAAGAATGTAGACAATCTAAGGATGAAAAGCTCAAGATCTGCTCAGTGGTGTCCCTTCAAAGGGAGGCTGGCCTACTGCCATGGGAAAGGAAGAACTTGAGATGTGCCATCTGAGGACCCTTCATCCCCGAGCCGGAAAACACTTTGAGAATGAGTATCAGCATCTGAGACCAAGACAGTCCTCACATTCTCCATGCTTGAACATGAGTACCCTCCTACTGGCTCGGAAGCGGAGTGACCGTACTGCCTGAGATCGCCATACTGCAAGCTCGCAACGAGAGGCTGGACTGTGCAAATCTGATTGGCCGATTGCATCATGGGGCTTGGGTTGATACCTGATGTCTGATTTGGAGATGACAGAAGAGAGAGAGCACAATCAGAATGGAAGACTCGAGTTACATCGTCGGGAAACAACTTGCTGCTGCTACTGCCAACAACAGATGGAGTGTTTCCCATTAGATGTGTTTGGCCTACTAAAGCTCCGATTGTGGTTATGCTGCTGAGGTTGGTCTCACTCTCTTGCAAGAATGGGAACTGCTTTCTTTCTTTGCTGTAGATGTGAGAAGAGTTTGAAAAAGAGAGGTTTCTGTCAAAGTGATTCGGTACTGTTGGGTGTGTAAATCGTGTATTGTCGATTCCAACCCAGTTTGGCTCTGTTGTGGAAGTCGGAAAGACATGAGAATATGCTGGGAACCTTGTTCCTGTCAACGCAAAAGAAATCATTAGGACATGTCATATCTGTATCAGCAATAGTGTCTCCTCGGCGACTATAGAGAATTGCAGTTGCTGAAGTTGGAGGCTTAGGTTGGCAAGTAGAATGTGGAGTTGCTTTTCACACTAAAATTCCTTAAATGTTATCAGACTCACATACCTACTAACTGTAATCTGACTGTCTGCAACGAGAGCAACAACTATAGAAGCATCATTACTGCTGAACTACTGCTTCAGGAATTCCTAGTTTATCTTACGAAGTACATATGATTCATGAACTACTTCCTAGGTGATAATTCAGACTGTAAAAGCAATCAGCCGATATGAACAATTCAAATACAACTGCGTGCGTGAATGAAAACTTGACAGACACAGGAAGCATTTATGTAAATAGAGGAATTTGCATTAGAATTTGATTACATGTATAAAAACTATCATGTTTTTAGCATGTAGAGGAGGCAAAATATTAATTTTATGACAAGCTGCAGGTCTGTAAAAGACAACTCGAGCTTTGTGAACTGAGACTAAGCTACCTGAATCTATAGAATTTGGCTGGGGTTTCCTTCGACGTCTATTATGCCCATCGAGACGTTTGCGACAGCTTCTCTTTACCTCATCAAATTCCATAAGCGAATGAAATCTGCAGTAATAATTTATTCAGGGCAGGAAACTGAATTATTCCTCAGGGAGAGGCAATAAATATACCCCTAAAGAACAGTAATGGTCAAACATTAGATAAAAAAGAATTTCACTTCAAATATATCTAATGGAGAAAATTTGATCTCAACACTTTTGCCTCCCTAGATGACCACGTGTAAGGCAAGGAAAAGATATCCATCAGAATAGATCATCAATGGAATCAATTAAGCTGTAGCCAAAAACTTACAAAGAGTTGATCATTTTAATTGACGAGGTATAGTATAATGATATGCTACAAATCATATTATTAAGCCTGAATATTGCGAAACTAACATCACACAGTTTTCCTCTTCAAACTGAAAGGAAATAGGGTGCTTAAAGTAATCTTCAAGTCATGAACATGTTTACAGGAATGACACATAACCCCTAATATCAAAATGATTTAGCAGCCATAAACTCAGAAAGGATATTGCAGTCCTAATCCTCTGTCGAGCTCTAATTCAACAAGTTGGTTCATCTTCATAATTATGATACAATTCTTGTTAACTAAAGACGATTTCAGGTCAGGATAGGCTAACTAATTAATATAAAATATGCACATCCCTTGACACCAGAGTCTAATAAAAAACAAATCCCTCTATTGTCCTCAGAGTCAGGCTTCCAATTGATTCAACTGTTTCCCAAAAAAGGCCTTATTGTATATTTACCTCAAATGTTACATTGTTCATAATATGGAAATTTTTTTACTCATCTTCTTGAGCTCTTATCCCTTTGCATGATTTTCATATTTTGATTTCTACAAAAAAAACACTTTTAAACGAAATAACAAATGGTGGCAAAGGAAACAACACGAACATCCTGAACGGTTGCTTAATCACAACATTAACAAGCAGCAGGTTGCAGTTTAGAATGCTAAGACATCAGATGATAAACAATCTATCCATGTTGTAGATACTGACGTTGTTGACTTTTGTCCTGATTTACATCACATAGGAATAAACTGTACTAATTCCTACAAAATTGCTTTCGTAAAAATATATCCAACAAAAAGGGGAATTTTACTTTATCATCCATGGATTCATAAGGATTGATGCTAATAAATGGTTTAACAAAACAGCCATACAAGTATGAAAGACTTAAAAACTAGTGCATGACATAAAACAATCTGACCTATGCAAATCAAAACCATCCCTTGTTCCTTTACCTGCTGCACTGCTGGCAGAATCGTTGCTCCTGGCCTCCAACCACAACCACAGGAGTCTTGGAATGAACCTCACAGACCTTGTGACGGCGATGGTACTCCCTGCATTTGCTGAGATCTGCTTTGCACCCATCAACCATGCACGAAACAGTCTGGCCTACATTGCTTGGGGCTCGCTGCCTCTTCGATGGACCAGATGAAGAAGATGCTGCTGTGGTTATTGTGGTTGCCGTGGATATTCTTGGTTGCTCCTTACACTTGTATGATGACCCAGAATCACCCAATCCCCCGAGCTTGAGATCGACAGAACACTCCATGCCACTCAATGGCAATCGCTTAGCGAAACCAACACCTGATCCGTCCAGCACAGAGCCAAGGTTGGCTTCAGTGCTGCGGTCCAATTCCGGAAAATCCCATGGAGGCATCTTCGGATCCCAGTCCATGAAACCAATCCTCCTAAGAACTCTGCACGCTATGTCAAGCACCACTTCCTTTTCCCTCTCCTCTCTTGTCACTCTCTCTTTGCACCCATCCACACTTGTGTGTTTGCCAAAATGTGTCAAATCTTGTTCCTCTTTTCACAGGCAGATACAAGAAATCACTAGGCCGTTGCAACCACAGCGCCCTCGACTCTCAACTATGAGAATCTAACACAGTTATGTAAACAAGCATATAAATTATGTCCACCAATAAAACGAGCTCAGAATCAACAAAAATAAATAAACAAATTTTGCCCATCCACCAAAACCAACAAGTCTAATCTCAACAAAAGGTCTAATCTTACAACACAAGTAGATAAAAAAAAAAAAGCTGGCACAGATGTTCAAGAACAGTCGACGTCAACAGCAAGCCAACTCTAAAACATCAAAAAAAAAAAAGGGATTTTTAATCCTTCCCTCAACAACAACAACAACTACTACTACTACAACTACTACTAAAGTAGCAGAGAGATTCCGAAGGAGAATGAAAAATCGACTAAAGCAAAGAGCAGCCAAAAAGAGGGCAGGTTGTAGCAAGCAAACCTCTCCGCCGTGCTCACATTAGCCAACAGCTTCACACAGGAAGATCGACCACAAGCACAGTGTTGAGGTGCAATTATTGGCAGGGGAAGATGGCAACAGTGAAGATGACCAGCCACTGGTGGCAAGTATTAAATGGGAGGGGGGGGTGAGTTGGAATGGAAGAGACTAGAGAGCAGCTGAGGGGCAGCAGGGGAAGGAAGGAAGCAATTGACTTGATGACAAATGAGGATGTCTTTGTTGTGAACTTTAGGGTTTACTGTGGATCATTATATATCTGGTAAGTGGGACTATTTAAAAAGAAAGAAAGAAAGAAAAAACAAACAAAGATGAACAGGAATGACTAGTTGTTTTGGAGTCTCCAATGGGGGAAGAACATGAGGAGAAATGGCAAGGAAGGTGTGGGCGAAGTTGTGTTTGGTAGGGTATGTGTTGTGTTTCATGTTTTGTGACATTAATTTGATTTTCTCCTCTCTTTTTTTTTTTCCTTTTCTTTTGTTGTTTCTTCACTTTGGATCCCTTTTCTTTGAGTAAACAGTTTGGTTTTTGTTTTCTTGTTGAAAACAATATATATTATTTATGTGTTTTAAAATTTTGATTGTTTAATTTGTTGACTAAATTGGTTTAGTTTGAAACACAAGAATTTATGTTTGATTAAATTAATACAATTGAAAATGATCAAATTATTATCGTGTGACTATATGATCGTTTATTTATTTTGATTTCTAGTATTTTATTTTATTTTCTCAATATCATGTTGTTCAAGTCAATTTTATGAGGTCTCCACAAGATACGTGTTGACTCTGAGTCAACTCGATTGCATTGAATTTCCTAATTTACCTTATTAAAACAAATCTATGGTCGGCGATGAGGAATTATTAGTTTGGTCTAGCTATCTTGCATCAGACGAGGATATGAGTTCATACACAAATAGAGTTCACGGACGCAAACGCATGAATGTTAACTTGAGTATGTACAAATGTTCATCTTCCCTCGCTCATTAATAGAAATATTTCATTCACATTATTTACACTACCTCTTCATTAAATCATTCAATTTTTAAATAGAGTTTTCTCTAGCTACTTGAGTTCTTCAATCATCATAGGCTAAGCTTTTTGAAATTGGGTTGCATGTGAGGTGATCATTAAATTAATTAGCTTATGCTTTAATTAAATTATATATATGTTTCAATGGATTAACCATATTCTTTTATGAGTAAAGTGAGAATAATTTTGGATTAATCATGAGTTAATTAAAGTGGTGCTAGTTCCCAAGTTTGTTGAAATGTCAAATCATCTTAATTTTTTTAATCACGAAAACTACAAAATAAGAGTCAAAACTCAAAAGTAAAACTAATATCCTAAATCTTAAAAACTAGAGAAAACTACTATGAGTTTCAGTTTTAGTCAATATTTTTGTAATTTTTTGATTTAGTTCTTTAGAATCGACCATGAGAAAACTGTAGATTATTATTAAGATGTAATAATTTTGTTTCAAAATCTCAAAAAACATCACATTAATTAAATTTTAAAACAGGAAATGAGGTTGTTCAAGTCAAACTGAAAGATAAGTACAACAGCAGTGAGTTGCTTTCCAAGTCATCTGATTGCTGAGTTTGTTTTCAGACAAAAGGCATCTCAATTTTGGAATGCATTCTTTCTTTCCATTATAAATTGAAAAAAATAATGGGTAAAAGTTATAAAGATGTCCTTTGTTTTTTAAAAAAATATTTTATTTTACTTTGCTAAGTTGCCAGATGTTATTTTGCTGGATCTCCATCAGTGCCTCCAATCAGTGAATGCATGCTTTCCTCTTAATTTATTTATCAAGTAAATCAGAAAATGCTCACGATATATAAATTGAATAAAAATAATGATAAAAAAAGGATCGACTATTAATTGAATTATTATCATTATTATTATTATTATATTATTTTGTTTTTGGCAAATTGAAGTGAAGCCGCTGGACCACTCTATGCCTCATCTGAAAGGGATTTAATAAGTTAAGCAACAGAGGAATTAATGGTGGTACTGGTCCAGCATTCTGGCGATGAACATTAGAGCAGCAGCCATGAGTTAATTATAGTTTTGATTAAATAAATGCGGCACTAATCGGGATTTAATGAGCATCGGATCACTAATGATTAGGCAGATTTGTGCTAAATTCTTGTGGTCCTCTGTATCTTTGTTTTGGATTAGCTCGGTGTACTTTCAAGTAGTGTAGTGTTGGATAGAAGAACTCTCTGCTAGCAGTGACGAATTTTAAATTGTAAAAACACTTTTTTTTAACAATAAAAAGAAATATAAATATGAATAAATCTTGTATAACACTTTAGATAAATGTAGTAATTAAAAATGTTTCAAGAATTAGTATCTAAAGCATTCCTGAGTGAATTGTGTTTAGAGTTTAAGGTTCGATTTAAAATATATGGATTGTGTTGGATACTACTCAACAAGTAGTATAATGAGCATGAGCTCAAGTGCATTGTGTTGGTACATGAGCTCTACGGTGTGAATATTAATTAAAATCGATGTTAAATTGATATATATATATATATATGATTTATATTATTAATCATGATATTCCTCGGAGCCTATGCAATGCTTAGGTTCCATCTATTTTATTTAGATGTCTAGGAGTTAGATGTGGACCATACGAGGAATAATTATTCCTCTGCTTTAATTCTTATACATAATGTCATTGGGTGGTCCATCTCCACAATGGCAAAAAAAACATGGGTTGTGACAAGGATGATTCCTCTTCATAGTTTTTTTTTAAAAAAAAATTATCTTTTAATCTGGAGGAAAAAAATCATCCATCTCTAAAATTAATCGGACGAAATTTAAATACTTAATCATAAAAAATAAAAAGCCATTCTTTGTTAGACTCATTGGTTCAATATCTTAATGATCGAAGCTAATAACTCTCCATCTCAATATCTTAACGAATCTAAGCTAATTAATAACTCTCCATCTCAATATCTTAATGAAGCTAATAATCACTCTACATCTGGTATCTCTAACTCCACCTAACAGACAAGACTTTACATGAAGAAATTTGTACCATACTTCATTGAAGAACAACTTTTAATAATCGATCTAATTAATCATGGAGATCATTGATCCGACTTTTATAAATTCATCGATAGTTAAAATAAATCAAGAAATACGATGAATCTTAAACGGACGATTCAATGTCATAAATTTTTTAAATAATAATATGCTATAAAGAAATTGAAGAAATCCAAATCGGTTTCTAAAAATATTTCTCGTATATAAAACTCAAAACTTTTAGAGTTCCGATCATCCAAAGTTTTAGTGTGGCATTGGCTAGTAAGGATAGGAGGAAGGCTTTTTTTGCCTTACTCTTGAAATAAAACTATTATTTTAAATCTAGTTGTTTTATAATTTTTTTTTCGATATAGATCATTGTTTATGGACAATGGATGGTGATCTTTGTCAAGATCGGAGGATGGATGGACTCCTCGGTGTATCCACAGCTAAGTTCTTTTGATAAGTCGGATGCACATTAGGTCGGTTTCTATCAGATAGATAGATAACTATCAAGTCAAACAATGCAACGAGTCAAGGCCATTTGGTGAGAAATTATTTGACTTTGATGATGGTTTTCGACGACGTCAACGAATTAGTAAGGGAAATTGAAATGATTGAAAAAGATTAGAAAGGAGATTAAGACGGACTTTGAAAAAACTTTTCTAACACTCATTAGAGAGACTTTGGAGAGTTTGAAGAAAAAAGAGTAATAAAATGAAATAGCACGTCACATTATTTGACTTTGATGAAGATTTTCGACGTCAATGAATTAGTAAGGGAAATTGAAATGATTGAAAAAGATTAGAAAGGAGGTCAATGAATTAGTAAGGGAAATCGAAATGATTGAAAAAGATTAGAAAGGAGGTCAAGACTGAGCTTGAAGAGACTTTTCTAACACTCAGTGGAGAGACTTTTCCAACACTCAAATCAAATTCTGAAAGAGAGTTTGAAGAAAAAAAAAAGTAATACCTCTGATTAGGATTGAGTATTCAATTAAAATTAAATTGAATTGAACTGAATTAATCAAAATCAAACAAATCAAATTTTTTCGAACTAATTGAATTTTTAAATAAAAATTGAACAAACAGAATTAATAAAATATCGATTAATTCGGTCAAAATCTGAATTTATTAAAAATTTCAAATATTATGAGAGATTTACCTATTAGTTAGGGATTTATAAGTTTACTTATTTAGAAATTTATTTAATTTATTTTAGTTTATTCAATTTAACTAAATAAGAAATTTTAAAATCGAAACCGAATTAAATTAATTGATATAAAATATTTTTAAAAAAAAAATTAAAATTTTAAAATAACTAAATCGAATTTTTAAATTTGATCGGCTTGGTCTGTTTGTTTAGTTTATCTAAACTTTTGCTTACCTCTACCTTCGACATCATTACCTTATATAGGAAGTGAAGGGTGATTAAGATTTCTAAAGGATGCACAATTTTCCTCTTCATCAAAGAACGTACTCTTTTGTAACAGACGTTATCATAACCGTTGTATTGCATTCAAGCTTGGGAATGATCTGACTGGTAGGACTCAAGCTCGATCGTGTGTCGATTTGACTTGAGTTTCACTCGATTGCGGATTAGGTTGACTTAGCCCGATGGTTCAATTAAACTTTTTTTCCTTTAAATATACCTTTTCAAAAATTATTTAAAAAGTTTTTTTTTTGTTTTAAAAAATGATCAATTAGGGTCACGCGTATGCATAAAATTGCATATTCTACAATGTCCATCGAGCGGAGAAAAAGGTGCGATTCCTAGTGGGGTAGGCCCATGAAAGCCCATTTAGTTTGTAGTCATTTGATTAGTAGCAATACTTATTCAATTGTTTATAAACTTCGATGAATTAAATATTTTTACGTGTAATTAAAAATAATAATTTCTATGTGATTCTCAAATTATCCTTTCCAGATGCTTTGTTTGGTATTCATATAAGGAAAACAAATTAAATAAAAATAATCAAGCAGAACAAGTGAATTGGATCGATCAAATTAAGTTTATTTGAGTGTATTGATCAAATCTAAAAGCTCACTAATAGATCATTAAGGTCGTCCATCCTAAGTAGAGGTGTCAAAAATGAATTCGATCTCTTAATTCAATCTGAACTAATACAAAAAAATATCGGATTACTCAAAATTTAATCTGAATTTTTTATTGAGTTGGGTTGAATTTGAATTGATCGGACCTGAATTTTCTATAGAAACTACTGTCTATTTGAAAATATTATAAATTTATTCATAAACGAAGTGTTGGATAAAAACTTCTACAACATATGATTGATTATTCTGATCAAAAGTAAGTGAGGCAAAATTTGTTAATTAAAAGTTTTTAAAAAGTTTTTAGATTTTATTTTATTTTTTATTTCATTCATCGTTTTGAGGTTTGACTTGTAAAGAAAAAAAAAGTAAAAGCATAGAGAAGTGGAGCTTGAAATTTAAAAATTATTTTATGATGTTTAAAATATTTTTTAATTTTTTATTCATCACGTAATATTTATTTTATGAAAGATTTAAATTTTTAAATAATTATTGAGTAATTAATAATTTAGATAATTAAAATTTTAAATTTAAATATTTAAACTCATGAAATATAATTAGACGATGTTTATTATTATGCATTTAAATTAAAATATTATTATATATTTTAAATTTTTATTTAATTATTTTATTAAAGAATAAAATAATATCACACATTAAAAAATTAGATTGGGTTGATGGGATTATTCGAGTTGCTTCGGATTCAAGTTTAGGTTTATAATTTTCGAGTTGGTTCGGGTCTGAGGTGGAAATTTTTTATAAAACTCTTGCTTTAATCCGATTCGAACTCACTCGATCCATCCGAATTGACATCCCTAACTCAAGCACAATGAGAATCATGCAAGATACAATAAAACAAATGAATTTTAGTAATTTAGAAAAAACAATATTTTTAGAATATTTGATATCATCAAGGTTATTATTTGTTTATTACATATAGAATCATATTGTTAGGATCGATGAGAACTAGAGGAGAGGAGGAGGAGGTAAAACTTCAATTTCGAAGTTTGGAGTCTATCGGTTGATTAATTACTATGTCAATCGACTAGTAGTCTTGTTTTAGCCTTATCATGAATAAATTTTCATCTTACTTAGTATCTGATTGACCTTAATCTATAAGGACTTTCTTTGCTCAACATACGATCAATTTTGATATACTGAGATTTTCTGTTGCCCAACAGCTAGTTAATTTCTACAATTGATGTATCTATACTTCCTATGATTGTAGGACTTGTTACCTCTCAGCAAATATGGGAGGCTCTTGCTCGAACCTTTGCCTCAGATTCTCAAGCACGTGTTCTTCAATTGCGCATGCAATTACAATCAATTCATCGAGGAGAAAAGTCTATCAATGAATACATGCAATCTATAAAGACAATTGCCAATAATTTAGCTGCGATTGGTCATCCTGTTTCAGATTTAGATTTGGTGGTTCAGGTTCTTACAGGATTGGGGCCTCAATATGACAGCTTTATTCCCAGCATAACTACTCGCATTGATTAAGTGTCTCTTAATACCCTACATGGATTACTATCTTCACATGAGATACTTCTACAATTGCAATCTCATAGGGTTTCGGATTCTCTTGCTCGTTCGGCACAATCGGCTTATAAATCTGATAACACTCATCATCATCAAGAGAGTCCAGGACGACGAAATAGAGGTCGAGGCCGAGGTCAAGATCAAGTCTTCTTTTTTGCCTATTTGAACTGCTCATCTCATGCTTGACATTCAGTCAACCATAACACATTAGATTTTCCCTCATTTCTAAGTGTTCGGTCCTTTATGATCCACTTGAACTTTTTTGTGTCATACCAAGTGTCCGGTCTTTCATGATCCACTTGAATTTCTCACCTTCATGTTAGGTGTCGGATCAACCGTGGTCCACTTGGACTTCCGATTACCAAGTGTCTGATCAACCTTACCCACTTGAACTTTTGATCACCAAGTGTCTGATCAACCATGATCCACTTGAATTTCTCTCTTATTAACTCTTAGTTGAACTTTTCTACCATTAAGTATTCGATCAATTTTGACATACTTAATGTCTCACTCAACTAACTACCATATTGCTCACACATGTTCATCATATTGCTCAAATATCTCACTATATTGCTCAAATATCGAAATTTAATATAATTCAACTCGAGCTTGATCAACCTTGATTAGAGTTTGATTGGACCAACAAATATGAATCAAACATAAAAATTATAATGAATAATTGATTTTATTTTTCCACAACTCAGCTAAAGAAGTTTCATTCCTTCTTTATTCTATGTTTAAAAACAACTATTATATTTCTTATCAAGTTCAATATCCAAACCAAACTCACCAATAAATCCAATAAATCTTGTGAAACACTTTAGATAAATGTAGTAATTAAAAATGTTTCAAGAATTAGTATCTAAAGCATTCCTAAGTGAATTGTGTTTAGAGTTTAAGGTTCGATTTAAAATATATGGATTGTGTTGGATACTACTCAACAAGTAATATAATGAGCATGAGCTCAAGTGCATTGTGTTGGTACATGAGCTCTACGTTGTGAATATTAATTAAAATCGATGTTAAATTGATATATATATATATATATATATATATATATATATATATATATATATATATATATATATATATATATATATATATATATATATATGATTTATATTATTAATCATGCATGATATTCCTCGGAGCCTATGCAATGCTTAGGTTCCATCTATTTTATTTACATGTCTAGGAGTTAGATGTGGACCATACGAGGAATAATTATTCCTCTGCTTTAATTCTTATACATAATGTCATTGGGTGGTCCATCTCCACAATGGCAAAAAAACCATGGGTTGTGACAAGAGGATGATTCCTCTTCATAATAAAAAAAAAATCTTTTTTAATCTGGAGAAAAAAATATCATCCATCTCTAAAATTAATACGACGAAATTCAAACACTTAGATCATAAAAAATAAAAAATCATTCTCCGTTAGACTAATTGGTTCAATATCTTAATGATCGAAGCTAATAACTCTCCATCTCAGTATCTCATTGAAGCTAATAATGTCCCCGAGGCCATGGTACTGCGGTAGGACATTCAGGTTGTCATCCAGGCACCAGCGGTTCGATCCCCAGCTATAGCGTATTTACAGGAATTTTCCTCCAAATGGAGATCACAATCAAAGGATGCTAGGCATCTGGGTTAGCCGCTGCGTGCGCTTCCTGATTTACTCTGGTGGTCAGTGGAAAACTTCCGTGGGACCAGACCGGTCACCGCTAGGGATTGAGTCAATGCGATTAACTGGGATTATCATTTTTTTTCTCACTTAAGCTAATAATAACTCTACATCTGGCACATGCATGATTTCTCTAACTCCACCTAACAGACAACTTTACATGAAGAAATTTATACCATACTTCATCGAAGAACAACTTTTGATTGATTTGATTTTATAAACTCATCGATGGTTAAAATAAATTAAGAAATACAGATAAATCCTAACAGATGATTGAATATCATAAATTTTTCAAATTTTAATATCCGTCCCAATTTAATGTAAAACTTGGATATCAAATCAAATGTTCTACGTAATTAATATATCCAAAATTTATAATATAATTTCATAAGAATTTTCTTTTAAACGTAACTGCGACGACCAGTGGTGTGGTAGTACTCTTCCTTAACTAAAAGAGAATACATTTAAAAGGTTTAGTTAAATACCAGAATTTTTAATTTGTATAATAATATTATTAAGAAAATGTTTTTTTTATCACTTTTACTTTAAAGGAAATAATAATATGCTATAAAGAAATTTAAGAAATCTAAATCGGTTTCTAAAAATATTTGTCGTATATAAAACTCAAAACTTTGAGAGTTTCGATCCTCCAAAGGTTTATTGTGGTATTGGCTAGTAAGGATAGGAGGAAGGCTTTTCTTTGCCTTACTCTTGAAATAAAACTATTATTTTAAATATAATTGTTTTACAATTTTTTTTTCCGATATAGATCATTGTTTATGGACAATGGATAGTGATCTTTGTCGAGATTAGAGGATGGATGGACTCTGTGGATAATCCACAGTGTTAAGTTCTTTTGGTAGGTCGGATTTATATTAGGTCGGCTCCTATCAGATAGATAATTATCAGATTGAACAATGCAAAGACTCAGAGGCACTTAGTGAGAAATTATTTGACTTTGATGAAGGTTTCAACTTTAACGAATTAGTAAGAGAAATTGAAATGATTGAAAAAGATTAGAAAGGAAGTCAAAACGGACCTGAGAGAGACTTCTCCAACACGTAAGTCAAATTTTGAAGGAGAGTTTGAAGAAGAAAAGAGTAAAAAAAATAAAATAGCACGTCACATTCTATCTTTGATCAGGATTGAGTATTCGATTAAAATCGAATTGAATTAATTAAAATCAAACAAATTAAATTTTTTCGAACTAATTGAATTGATCAAATTTTCAAATAAAAATTGAACAAATCAAACCAATAAAATATCGATTAATTCAGTCAAAACTTAAATTTATCAAAATTTTCAAGTATTATAAGAGATTTATCGATTAGTTAGAGATTTATAAGTTCACTTACTAAAAATTTATTAATTTATTAATTTATTTTAATTTATTCAATTTAATTAAAAAAAAGATTTTAAAATTAAAATCGAATCAAATTAATTGATATAATCAATGTTTTTAGAAAAAAAATTAAAATTCTAAAATAACCTAATCAAAATTTTAAATTTGATCTATTTATTTAGTTTATCCAAACTTTTACTCACCCCTACCTCTACTCTGAACATCATTACTTTATATAGGAATTAAAAGGTGATTAAGATTTCTAAAGGATGCACAATTTGCTTCATCATCAAAGAACACACTCTTTTGTGACAAGCGCCATCATAACCGTTATATTGCATTCAAGCTTGGGAATGATCCGACTGGTAGGACTCAAGTTTGATCATGTGTCAGTTTGGCTTGAGTTTAACTCGATTGCGGATTAGGATGACTTAGCCCGATGGTTCAATTAAACTTTTTTTCCTTTAAATAATCCTTTTAAAAAATTATTTAAATTTTTTTTTTTCTAAAACAATGATCAATTAGGGTCACGCGTATGCATAAAATTGCATATTCTACAATGTCGGTCGAGCGGAGAAAAAGGTGCGAGGCCATGTGGGGTAGGCCCATGAAAGCCCATTTAGTTTGTAGTCATTTGATAAGTAGCAATACTTATTCAATTGTTTATAAACTTCGATGAATTAAATATTTTTACGTGTAATTAAAAATAATAATTTCTATGTGATTCTCAAATTATCCTTTCCAGATGCTTTGTTTGGTATTCATGTAAGGAAAACAAATTAAATAAAAATAATCAAGCAGAACAAGTGAATTGGATCGATCAAATTAAGTTTATTTGAGTGCATTGATCAAATCTAAAAGCTCACTGATAGATCATTAAGGTCGTCCATCCTAAGTAGAGGTGTCAAAAATGAATTCGATCTCTTAATTCAATCTGAACTAATACAAAAAATATCAGATTACTCAAAATTTAATCTGATTTTTTTGATTGAATTTGAATTGATCGGATCTGAATTTTCTATAGAAACTACTGTCTATTTGAAAGTATTATAAATTTATTCATAAACGAAGTGTTGGATAAAAACTCCTACAACATATGATTGATTATTCTGGTCAAAAGTAAGTGAGTCAAAATTTGTTAATTAAAAGTTTTTAAAAAAAATTTAGATTCTATTTTATTTTTTATTTCATACATTGTTTTGAGGTTTGACTTGTAAAGAAAAAAAAGTAAAAGCATAGATAAGTGGAGCTTGAAATTTAAAAATTATTTTATGATGTTTAAAATATTTTTAAATTTTTTATTCATCACGTAATATTTATTTTATAAAAGATTTAAATTTTTTAAATAATTATTGAGTAATTAATAATTTAGATAATTAAAATTTTAATTTTAAATATTTAAACTCATGAAATATAATTAGACGACGTTTATTATTATGCGTTTAAATTAAAATATTATTATGCATTTTAAGTTTTTATTTAATTATTTTATTAAAGAATAAAAATAATATCATAAAGTAAAAAAATTAGATTGGGTTGGTTGGATTATTTGAGTTGCTTTGGATTTAAGTTTGGGTTTATAATTTTCGAGTTGGTTCGGGTCTGAGTTGAAATTTTTTTATAAAACTCTTGCTTTAATCCGATTCAAATTTATCTGATCCATCCGAATTGACATCCCTAACCCGAGCACAATGAGATCAATGAATCATGCAAGATACAATAAAACAAATGAATTTTAGTAATTTAGAAAAAACAATATTTTTAGAATATTTGATATCATCAAGGTTATTATTTGTTTATTACATATAGAATCATATTGTTAGGACCGATGGAAACTAGAGGGGAGGAGGAGGTGAATAGCTTCGATTCACATCTTTTGCATTCGTGTGCTTGTCTACAAAAGGTTAACACAGCGAAAACAAAAACAAACTGATACAAACGAAATACAAGCACAAAGATAAATCGATTTACTTAGTTCACAATCTTTCAAGGTTACTGCATTCAAGGGTTAGTAATAACAAACTATCACCACTAATGCTTCTCCTTCTCAAATACCTTAGAGGCAAAGAAACCTCTTATAAATCTATAGATTACAAAGCAACACAATAATACAAATACAAATGAATGTAAAAACACTTAACAATTGAAAAACTTTGCTTTGGATGTTATTTGTTGCTTTGAATAGTCTCTTGATGATAGAAAATATAACAACACTTATTCTCCAAACCCTCAAGAATCGGCACCGCCTTCAAAACATCTTAAACTTTCTTTTATAGGATTGTTATTCGGACTGATTTTCACCTAGTAGTTGATTGCTAGACTTCACCAATTAACTGTCATAATGATTTGGTCGTTGTATTTGCAGAATGACTTTTTTTTACCACAATTAATCGATTGTTAAATATCATCAATTGACTATTGAGGTAATCAATCGATTGCTAAACCCTAGCAATTGATTGGTACCTCAATAGTTAAATTGAGCAATCAATTTCTCAAAATTTTGTTCGATGCTATAGTGCTAGCAATCGATTATTGATGAAACTCATCAATCGACTGGTACCGTAGCAAAAATACTACAGTAAAAACTCTAAACCCCGACACGGTAGCAAACCCCGAAGTCACCATAGCAAATCTCAAAGTTATTGTAGCAAATCCTAAAACCACCTAAAACTTCAATTTCAAAGTTTAGAGTCTATCGGTTGATTAATTACTGTAACGCCCGAAAAATCTCAAAAATAATTTTAGAAATATTCTATGATTTTTCTAGAATTTTAGAATATTTTTCTGGAATTTTTGGAGTAGCGGAAGTAGCAAAAATAAATAGGAAAAAAAAACGTCCAAGGCAGGATTTAACCCGCAACCTTTAGAAATATACAACTTCTAAAATATCTCCAATAACCAAACGACCCAGCAATCTATTCCGAATAAGAAGGAACCGAATTTTTATTTATCGGCGAATTAGGTCTAGACATCACTTAATATAAATAGGAGGCTTGAGAGAGGGTTTTGATTATATTTGAAAACCCTTCCCTCACCTCTCGCCCAGAACGTCGTCGCCCTCTTTTCTCCTCCCTCTCGGCGCCCCAAACTCGAAGAACGAGGAGTCCGTCCCCTAAGATTACAAGGAAGATTTCCGGAGAACTTCTTCTACAAGGACGCTCCTCTCCGCGAGAAGTACGCATAGATATAGGAAGATCGCCGAGAAGATCTTCTTCTCTAACGGAAGATTTGTAAAGAAATTAGAGCAAAAGGTAAGTACATCTCACCTGCAGTATAAGTTGTTTTCGTATTGTTTTTTCGCATGATTATGTTAAGCTTTCCATGACATGATTTCTGTTAAACATGAATGTATTTATATGTATGTTCTTTCCATGACATGATTTATGTTAGACGTGAATTTATTTATGTGTTCTTTCTCTAGTATGATTCATGATAAAATAGGAATATATATATGTTCTTTCCATAGCATGATTTAGGATTTAACCATGAATATGTAAATTATTCTTCCTATTTAGGATGGAAGTAAAGCATGATAAATGATTGATGAAAGGACAAAGATATAGTAAGTAAAAGTATAAGAACTTTATGATATGTAAAGAAATGCATTTTACTTTTAAGAGGCGGGTATCGGGCCAAAGGTTCGCCCATAATGAATTCCGGGCCAAAGGTTCGCCCATAAGGAAAGGAATTCCAGGCCAAAGGTCGCCTGATAAGATAAGTCCTCTGGTAGTATTCGGTGGCTAGCTACCCCGAGTTCTATCAGAGATGCGCGCATTGATACTCCGCCAGGGCCCATAAGTATGTTTACTTATTTTCAAATGTATGACTTTTCAAATATAAAGAAACTAAGAAATTTTCTATGCAATACAAGTATTTCCATGTTCAGGTAGTTTCTGGTTAAGTACATGTCTTTATAATTACAAGTTATTTCCTGTTTAAAAGAAAGTATGCAATGATTTTCGTTATTTTGTGAGATTAGGTATGTACTTACTAAGCTTTGCTTATTGTTGCATTCCTTATACTGCAGATAGAGGTAAAGAAAAGCGTTAAGCAATGGGAGGCAGCAGGAGCAGTGTTCGATGTGTGTGGCGGCGGAACCGCGGAATAAGATCAACAAGATTAAGAATTAAAGAAATGTTTATTTTATCATATTAATTTGCTTCCGCATCTTTTTGTTTGAACAATTTTTCTGTTAATTAAGAATAGTAACTTAGTCTTTAAATACCCTTGGAAGTTTATGCAAGTCTTCAGAATGTTTTAAATAAAATCATAGATAATAATTTCCATCATTAGATTAATAATGTTAAAGTAAGTAGCATCCCCTATATGTAGGAAGGGGGGCACTTCCCTCAAATCGGAATTAGAATTTCTGAAATCACATAAATTCGATTTGTGTATTATTATACTTATTTATTTTTATCATACAATTAATAAATTATAAAGATGAATATAATTAAATAATAAATTTTATTTTATGTCTATTCACGCTCTCCTCTTTAATCATTGAGTCATAGAACTCTCTCAATTTGAGCAACGTGGAACGACAGTGATGTTTTGGCATGTGTTCGTGATGATTGCTCAATAATTTTAATAAAAAATAAAATTCATCGTGTTAGTAATCTCATACTGATATAATAGTTGCTCAATAATTTTTATAAAAAATAAAATTTATTATCCTAATAATCTCACACGGTCCATTTTACAACCAACATAATTAATTGCTCAACAAGAACATTAACATCTTAGTCAATAAAGCTGAATAAACCACAAACTTTGTTTATATATTTCAATTCCTTTTCAATCAGTGCCATTGTGTTCATTTAATTTATATCACAGTTTAATTAGCACAGCTTGGCACGCAGTAAATTATGGGGCTTAATTAATTATATTATTAATTAATTAAGCTCCTGTCATCCAATATTTTTCATGCATCCAATAAAACAAAAAGGAAAATTTTAAGTTGTTCATTAATTTAATTTCAACACCTTATTAATTGACTTAGTACGCAAGCTTAAAACTCCATCCACAGAACCAGTAGCACTTCTGTGGAGTGGCTCAGTAATTATTCAAATCATGTCCAAATTAATGGTGATTAATCAGCCTAAATGGACGTGCACGCCGAGGATGAAGACGGCGGCGAGGGTGAGGATGATGATGGAGTGGATGAAGATTGACATACTAGACATAACCTGCTCGATTCTTTCATCGATTTGGTCAACTTGATTCCAAAAGATATAGTCTCCTTGATTCTCTCACCGACTCGATCATCCCGACTCCAGAGGATACAATTTTCTCGACTCGGTTACCCCGACTTCAGAGGACAAAATCTCCTCGACTACTTCATCAATTCGGCCACCCTAACTCCAAAAAATGCAGACTCCATGATTATTTCAAAACCTAGTCATCATACAAAGGCTCATGGCTAGTTACTACGAATATTCCTAAACGTCGTACCATGAGCGAGCGTAGGAACAATCATATGAGTCTCAAACTTAGTCCCTTAGATGCTCTCCTATATACATATGACATCCAATGAATGGAGGAGTAGGTAATAGCTGTCGGATCTAGTCTCACATAATTGAGGACGTGGAGAAGCTCTTTTAGGCGACTATATACACTCTGGAGAAAGTACCCAAAAGGAGAGGTAATTCTATTTTCCTTCTTCTTCTTCCTCTATTATTCTATTTTCACTTTTAGTTAAGCCTCAATTCTAACTTGAATGTCGGAGTGTCCATGTCGAATTTCCTCGGTGTCCATCTTAATTCTCATCGGAGTATTGCAAGTATTTTTGACATCTTCCATCTCTCCAGGACCTTCAACATCGCCATCTCTGATATTCTATCTTGTTGACTCACCAAACCGCAATTTCAGTGAGGAACAAAAATATCGTCGTTTGTGGGAAAGGAATTCTCTCACCTGAACTAAGATGCTAAGATGGTGGAACATTAAAAAAAACTATCGGAGACCCTAGCACCGCAGGAGACGCAACTCGTGGTGAAGTTATTACCATGTCACGAGAAGATTACGAGCACTGGTGTGCCAAGCAGTGCAACAACTTTTACACAGACTCCCTTCTATGAACCTAACTTTAGAAGTACCTAATGCCTCGACCAAGGTGCCCCTTCTCCCTAAGCAAACGTCCGTTGGTTCAGTTGGACTTCTCCCCACTACCTTCGCTAAACAACAAAGTGAAGCTATAGCCACGTCTGAGGAACATTTTGAGAAGTCCATGGCCGGAGAAACTTCACCACTAAACAAAGGCAAAGGCAAAGAATCAATACTCGACAAAGCCACACCTTTCTCCATCCAAATCTTAAACAATGAACTACCTGATAATTTTTTAAGCACTACAGCTTGGGGAGTATAATGGATCAACTGATCATTTAGATTGGTTCAAGAAGAATACAATGTTGCATCACTACATGGATAGTGTTGAGTGTAAGGTATTCTTAACGACTCCATCTGACTCTGCTCATTAGTGGTTCAATCGATTGCCATCTTCGTCAATCTACACCTTCGTTGACTTTAAGGTCATTTTCTTGTAATATTTTGTTAGCAACAAACGGTACCACAAGATGTCCCTTAGCCTATTTGCCTTGAAATAGGTGGCTAGGGAAAGTTGAGGGATTATATCCATCGATTCAACAAGATGTTCATGGATATGCCTTCAACTACTTCGGATGTACTCATTAGCGCTTTCTCTAAAGGGCTGCAAGATGAAGATCTCTTTTGATCCTTGGTGATGGATCCCTCGACAACTTTCACTCTCCTTCTGGGTCACACTCAGAAATATATTAATGTGGAAGAAGCTCAGGTTGTAAGAAGGAAAGAAGTATTAGCACCGATAGCTATGCCTACCTTATCTGAGTGAAAGACTCTCCCTCTACCTATTTGACACAAGGAAGTAGCCCGTCATCAATATGCTCATCCCAGCAGGGATGCAAACAGTATAAGCTGTGGAGGCAACCCCAATTCTCGACTCAGCATCATATAGGCCGAATGGAGAGGAGCAATATTGTATCTTCCCATGAATGTCGGCAGTTGCACATGAGATCTGTCAGATAATAGAAGAATGTTTGTCCGTTCAGAGATCACCTCTAAGACTAGCTCGACAATCACCCAAGACTCACACTCGAAGGCTTGAAAGTTATGGTATTGATGCCAAATATAAGATAAAGTCGAGACCTTCCGATCAATTTTGGTCTCCTTGATCTAGAGGGGGTCAACACATCCCATGAAGATGCATTCGTGAAACGGGTCATCATCACCAACTATAATATCACCAGAGTCTTCATCGACACTGGAAGCTCTGTAAATGTACTTTTCAAGATAGTGTTTGACCAGATGCAGATAGATTAACACGAGCTACGACCTATCTCTACAGTGCTGTTTGGATTCACGGGGCATGAAGTGGAATCACTGGGATAAATCAACCTTTTGATATCCTTGGGAGAAGAATCCTCAAGGCGGACCCATACCGCGATCTTTACTGTGGTCGATGCATTGTCTAGCTATAATGTTATCCTCAGACGACCTACATTAAGCTTTTTTTGAGTAGTGGTCTCCACTTATCATCAAAAGATGAAATTCCCCATGGGCGACTAGGTGGGTGAAGTCAAAGGCAATCAGACGATTCCCGGAAGAGTCACAAAACTCATAGAGTGGGGGTACATCTCGTCCATAATGCTCCTCCATCTCGACCAACTGAAGGACACGAAGATGTGTTGATAGTACCTGAACAATTGAATCGGACAACATGGATTGCGGTTGACCTTGTCCTCGAGCTAAAGTAAAAGGTAATCACATGTCTTTCTCGCAATCAAGATATCTTTGATTAGTCAGCTAAAGATCACGAGAGTTCCACATACTATCATAGAGCATTGACTTAACATCTGCTCAGAGGTCAAACATGTTCAGCAAAGAAAATGATATTTCAGACCCAAAAGAGACAAGATTATCAGAGCTAAAATCGCCAAACTGCTAGAAGCTGGCCACCTTCAAGAAGTCCAATTCCCAACCTGATTGGCAACTGTAATGATCGTCTCGAAGCCCCAAGGAAAATGGAGAGTCTACATGGACTTCAGGGATCTCAACAAAGCATGCCCAAAGGACTGTTATCCTCTATCCCATATCAATCAACCAATGGATTCAACTTCGGGATGTGAACTCATTTTTATGCTGAATGCCTATTAAGACTATCATCAAATTCCTTTGGCAGTGGAAGAAAATGTCATCTTCGTCACCTTTGACAAAACTTTTTATTCTATTATCATGTTCTTCAGACTAAAGAATATAGGGGTGACTTATCAACAACTAATGGACCGAGTATTCAAGCAACAATCAGGTAGAAACGTGGAGTTCTATGTCGATGGCATCTTGATTAAGAGTATTTGAACTAAAAACTTAATCGATGACATTGAAGAGAATTGTAGTACTCTATGCCAGTAAGATCTCAATCTAAATTCAAATAAATGCCTGTTCGGAGTTAAAAGCGGGTGTTTCCTTGGGTATATTGTGACTGAGTGTGGAATTGAGCCTAATCCTGAGAAAGAGCAAACATTACTCGACATGTCTTCTCCCCAAAATCATAAGAAGACATAGAGATGGTAGGCCAGATCATAGCGCTTTCCCGGTTCATCTCTCGACCGACTGATAAGAGCCTACCCTTCCTTCAAAATTTTTCAAAAGTCAGTACGGTTTAAGTGGAATGAAAAGTACGACAAGCTTTTGTGGAACTCAAATCTTTTTGATGCAACTATCTCTTCTATCTAAGCCCCTCACGGGAGAAAGTCTATTGCTCTACTTAGTCGTCGTCGAAGGAGTTGTCAGTGCTATTTTGCTTCGATAAGAAGGTAATATTCAATACCCCATTTACTTCACTAGTCATCTTTTGAAGGACACGGAAACTAGATATCCCACTTTGAAGAAATTGGCTCTGGCTTTAGTCATCACTGCTCGCAAATTGCACCCTTATTTCCTGTCACATCCTTTCACTGTGCTTACCAACACTGCACTGGGTCGAGCATTGACTAAGTTTGAGACCTCAAGGCGACTCATCAAATGAATGATGGAGCTCAGTGAGTATAATATTAAGTACCAATCCCGAACAACCATCAAGGCGCAAACATTAGCCAATTTATTGACTGAGACTCCTGGCCAAGAAGTACATGAGACATAGAAAATCTTTGTAGATGACTCCTCCATAAAACAAGGAAGTGGTGTCAAAGTGCTCTTGATCTCGTCTCAAGAAGAAATCTTGCAATTCATCATACAATTAAAATTTTGAGCCTCCAACAATGAACCAGAATACGAAGCACTATTGATAGGACTGCAAGCTACCAAGTAAGCCAGCGCTTCCAAAATTATCATTCACTCCAACTCTCAGCTAGCCATTCAACAGCTTGAGGGGAAGTTCAAGACCAAGAATGATCAACTCATAAATTATGACAAAGCTATTGAAAAATTAAAGGTTGAATTTAAGGAAGTCATCTTCAGAAGATACCTCAAGCCGAAAATCAGAAAACAGATGAGCTTGTCAAAATGGCGAGTGCTTGGCCACATGATCATTATACGATCCAATTGCTCGAGTATAGTTGATCTCTCAAATAGATCAAGAACCTGTACAAGACGAGCCAACTGATTGACGCTCTCCATTTGTTTCCTAATTAATAGTGTTGGTGGGGAAAGCACCAAATGATCGAACATTAATTTTGATAATAACACGAGGTTCAAGTTAAATCTAGTGTGCAGGGAGCACAGGTAAAGTCCTAGTTGAGGCTACGCAAAGCAAAGTCCTAGTTGTAGGCTAGGCAAGGGCAAGTCCTGGTCTGGAGGATCAGGTAGAAGACTTGGCAGGTCAAGTGCACCAGGTGCAAGTCCATGCAGTGTCGGAGGACCTGGAAGCATGACCAAAGTCCAAGCGAGTAAGGTCAGGAGGACCAGAGGCTTGGTGAAAGTCTAGGCGGTCAGGAGGATCGAGACCTAGCAGCAAATTCCTGGGGACTGAGGACCACAGCTGAGCAGAAAGTCCAACAAGTCTGGAGGACTTGGTTGGCAACTCAGGTAAATTCTTTCAAGAGGAGTGAGTCAGGACGCGCTCCCGAAGTGAAACTGTAGGCATCGGTCTAACCCAATGTTTCACTAGAAACCTGAAGTTAAGACCAAGAAACAGTTCAAAGAACTGTTCTACAATCTGTTTATCTATATTTTGAAACTAACTTGTAACATAGATTGGAGAGGCGAAGTCTTTGACTCCGGGCGACCTTATCCGAGGTTCTAGTCGATCGGACGGTCCAGGCGATCGGATTGTGGAATCTAGGTGACTCAGGATCGGATAAACACAGCGAAAGTGAAGTTCTATCAAGACCCTCCACGTCAGCACGAAGTCAACCGAGAATGGAGAATCCAGTCGACCAGAAAGCCGAGTCAGCTGTGAAGATAGTGGATCAGCGGTCTACGTGGAATCGTTCGGAGGGAGGGGCCGATGGTGGCTTCTAGGGTTTCTCCATTCGTGAGCCACGATCGCAAGCAGTCGTCATGAGCTGTCGGCCAACAGCGAGCTCCGATTGCCCACGTGAAGGAGGCGACTGCTCGGGAAGAAGGGAACATCGCTCGCTAGGGTTGGCTTGCTCTAGCTCCCTCGACGCTCGGCCGCATTTAAAGCCCCGACCGCTGTGACTTTTTTGCCACCGGACGTGGGATCATGACAGCGTTCATCGGTTCCGACGGAATTGGGCGCCGCAAGGGAGAAATCGTGAGTCGCGCAAGCGTGCAAGACGAGCGGCGAACCAGGTCAGCATGCGAGCATGAACCGGAGGGAAAAAGAGAAGGGCTGAACCGAACCAGGTTCAACCTCAAGTCACTGTAGCAAACCAGGTTTATTTTGGTTCAAAACTAAATCGCTTGGTTCAATAACCAAACAACCTCCGATTTGATCCAAATTAATTTTGTTCATTTCGTCTTCACAAGACGAAGCCCATCATTGCTTTTGTTTTATCAAAACATCTTCAATCATGAACCAAACTAAGTTGGTTCAATTTGGTTTAAAATTGAATCGTTTGTTTCAATAAGCAAATCACCTCCGATTTGAACCAAACCAATTTTATTTATTTCATCTTCATAAGACGAAGTTTATCATTTTGCCTTTTGTCTAACCCAACCAAACTTTCATTCTCTCAAACTGAGAATCAAATTCTTAAACTCGTTTTAAGTCATTCAGAAAACTTATAGTGCGTGTGACCCAATAGGTTCCTGGTTATGTTGGTCATCCGTAATTAATCATTAATTATGAGAACGATCATGAGTGACACCTAGTAGTACATCATGATCTCCAATTGATTGAAAAATCAATGATTGATTCCAGAATAATTTCTAAACCCTTCAGTAGCTATAATAAAGTCGTGTCTTATTTCTTTCACTGTCTTATACCCGCTTGGTTCAAGACATAGTCTATATGTATCAGTTCCACTAAGCTGGCTACGCCACACCTAGCCCAAACTTACCTTCTTGTTATGTGGATTCAAGTTACTTGTACATGTGTCCAAGAGTGTCATACTCTTGACATGTGATGCTTTGGCCATAGACTTTTAGTAACAATCCTAACAAGTCACCGCAGGGTATACGTCTCTTTTTACAAAGAGCGGTGCAACCTGTGTGAGTCATTCAAATGCCTTCGGGCACTTTGACTTATGCCCAATCATCCTGGGTTCATACCTCCTTGGAGATGTTTGTTTAAGATGTCAAAGTATAAACCTCCATGACCAAGGTGACTTGAATACCACAAGTCAAAGAAAACTCATACTTATGCTGCATCGAGATCTTCATTGATATATGTTTAGAACCATATGAAGTCTCAAGGAAGGTCATTCCAATAAACTAATTACCTTTAACTAGCATCTATGCTTAACTTTCAACATCCAATGTCTCCTAGCCAGTGAGATCAATTGCTTAGTAAACCAATGAGTTTAAAATGTGCTAGTCTTAACAGAATCGATAACGTCCGTGCTCATCAATTGCTCGACTAAGGATAATTTTAATACATTCATAATTGCACATATAGATATGCTCACTAGTTGTGATTCAATCACAAATTCTCTCATGCTATAAATCATGTTGCGGACATTCAGTAAATGAGTTTAAGATCTAATCAAACACATAGAAAATATACACTCAAATAGTAAATTTTTATTTATCCAATAAATAGTATAATCATAAGGCGATTGCCTTAGGACACCTCTCAAATATAACACGACCTAATTCTTTCACCTGGGCATTATATTGACCCTTCAACAAGGCCATTTCAACTTAAAGAGCTTCTACTTCTTGGTGTCGCAGGAGTAGTTACTTTGCCTAGGCTTGAAGCACATCTTGGAGCCTCTTCATCTTTGCCGCTGCCCCCTTTGATTCATGACTGGAGGCCAACCAAGCCTCTAATTCGGCTATTCAAGACATCTATTGTAATTACGTCTAGAGGGCATCCGATACTTGGACAGTGAATTCAAATGCCTTAGCCCATACCTACAAGATCAATTAAGTTATATATAAATTCACCCGGAGGTTAGGCTTACCTTTCTTCATGGATCCTTACCCTTGTAAAATCCTTTATCATGGCCTTCGCCAGCCCAGCGAAGGATTGTTGTCTCGCCGCTTCATGAATGTTGTGTCTTATCTTGGCCATGTCGTTGATTAAGGTTATTACCTCAGCTACTACGACCTCTAGCTGAGAAACTACATTCTCAGGTTCGGCCTCCTCCGTCATCAGTCGACGAGTTGATGATTTGGGGCAGTTTGTAAGATGAAGTAGAAGGGCACTTGATCCGACTGGAGGGACTTCAATCCCCATTTGAAGACTAGGGGAGGCGACCATTGGCGTGTTCATCTTCGTGACTGATTCTTGAAGGCGGGATCTATTTCTTGGCATCTGTCATGACTCTTTTGACGATTCAGACACCTCAACTATTAGAGGTTAGGATGATGACCCCTATATAGCTATGGTCATGCTGTCTATTAGCTCTGAAGATCGAGCCTCTTGTTAGTCGCTCGATGGCTAGATAGTAAGGATGTTGCATCCTTTTGCTTCAGGCATAGGTTTCCTCATCCACTTGTTGATGGTAGCTTTCAGTATGGTTTCAAACTGAATGGTCATAGGAGAAAAAGTCAAAAAAATTGATCAGATGCTGGTAGAAGATAAAAACTTCGTTTAACGCAGTGATCGCTTCATCACTGACCCTGTTGAGAATTCCAACAATAGCTGTTGTTCTACATGCAGGTTATTTGCCCTAGAGTCGTTGGATCCTGCACATGAATCGATAGTGATGGGCTTCTAACAAATCTTCAATGCTCAAGACACATGTCAATTGCATACCGATTGTATTTATGTGCAAGTAAGACAAATCAACTCTAGACATGATACGTTGTCATACATATCTCTCATGTTAATGTCACATAGCATGCATATTCCCAAACACACCCACTAAGGGGGGCAATTAATTGATACCACATCTGCCCTAGGTACGGTTCGATGGTTAGGCTAGGATCCCATCAATCTAATCAGTCGAATTTGTATCTCCTTCAATTAGAATTAAAGGAGAGGCTTGTGATATAGTAAAAGAAAAGGAATCGTGCGTGGTAGAGTCAAGTCAATAGCCAAGCTCAGGTATAGGTCAAAAGTTAAGACTTAATGGAGGTCAAAGAGCCAACTAAATCTTATTAGCTCGGTTTGAGAACTTTTGGCTCTTCCATCGATCTCATTATTCTATTTTACTTTTGGTTAAGTCTCAATCCTAATTTGAGCATTAGAGTGGTCATGCCGAGCTCCTTCGGTGCTCCTCTTAACTTTCATCGAAGTATTACAAATATCTTTGACATCTTCTATCTCTCCAAGATCTTCAACATCATCATCTCTATTATTCTATCTTGTTAACTCATCAAACCGTAATCTAGGAATAATATAAAAATGGTTAAGTATTACACCACTTCCCTTAAATTGGATTAGAATTTCTGAAATCACATAAATTTGATTTGTGTATTATTATACTTATTTATTTATTTATTTTTATCATACAATTAATAAATTATAAAGATGAGTATAATTAAATAATAAAAATTATTTTGTGTCTATTCACTCCCTCCTCTTTAATCATTGAGTCGTAGAATACTCCCAATTAGAGCAATGCGAGAACGACGACAGTGATGTTTTGGCTTGTGTTCATGATAGTTGCTCACCAACAACATTAGCGACTTAATTAGTCAATAAAGCTTAACAACCACAAACTTTGTATATATATATATATATATATATATATATATATATATATATACAGTTCGGCACCGGTTATTACGCACCCCGTGCGCACTCCTCCGACGTTCGCGCGCTTCTGCCGCCCGTTCATCGCCGTCTGACCATCGCCGGCAGCCGGACCGGATCCGTTGGAACCGCAACTCGACGGCGCACATTCCGGCATCGAATTTCGACCGGATTGGGCCGGACCCGGTCGGAATTCCGGCCGAAACACTGCAGCAGTGGCTGGCGCCGCTGTCGCCCGGAATTCGGCCGGATTCCGGCCGAATCGCGACCGGAATCCGGCCACCTCCGGACCGCCGGCGAGTTGCGGTTCCAACAGGCCCGGTCCGGCGGCCGACGGTGGTCGGACGACGATGAACGGGCGGCGGAGGTCCGAGGAGAAACACTGTGCAATCGCAATTTTTTGGACGGCTGAGATTGAGCGCGCGATCGGATGAACGGCCGGGATGGAAGTGCTCACGGGTGCTCGGTGCTCAGGATAGCTGTGTATATATATATATTTCATTTCCTTTTCAATCAGTCCCATTTAGTTCATTTAATTTATAACACAGTTTAATTAATTAGCACAGTTAGGCACGCAGTAAAATAAGGAACCTAATTAATTATATATTATTTATTAAGCTCCTGTCATCCAATATTTTTCATGCATCCAATCAAAAAAAGGAAAAATTAAGCTGTTCATTAATTTAATTTCAGCACCTTATTAATTGACTTAGTACACAAGCTTAAAACTCCATCCACAGATGACAGAACCATCAGCACATACCAAATTAATGGTGATTAATCAGCCTAAATGGACGTGCACGCCGACGGCGAGGATGAAGACGGCGGCGAGGCCGAGGAAGATGATGGAGTGGATGAAGATGGACATACCGCTGGTTTGCAGGTTGCCGAACTCCACCACCCGGCCCTTGGCCGGAACCTGGAAGAGCAGCCCCGGCGAGAGCAGCACGAAGAGAACCACCGCCACGAACACCGGCCCCCAATCCGCCATCAGATCTGGCCACAGGCCACTAACAGAACTCCAAGCAGCTAGCAGCTAGCTAGCCAAGCAGACGGATCGATCGAGGAAGAAGGAGAGAAACGATCGAGAAGCTGGAATTAAAAGGAAAATGCATAAAAGGCCAATGATGTATAGAGCATTAAGTAGAGTGTGGTGAGGTCAACCTCTCCATGGCATGACGCTAAGCATGAGCTTGTATATGGAATTTTAATGGGCAAATGGATCAGGATGAGGACGCGAGTGGTTGTGGCTTTTGAGAGCTAGTCTTCCATGGCATGGGACCATGAGTTGAATAGACTTGCAATACCTCTTATTAAACAATGACTCATGATGGAACTTGTCTTCGTTTTCACTCCGTTGATTAATTATTAAGGAATCTATCATTCAGCTCGATTTAACTCTACTGAAACGATAATTTTCAGAGGGTTGATAGCTTAATTCAGCTCATTGATCAGGTTTTGAGATATGTAGTAACTTAATTTGATCAGTTAATTTGGTTCTAGCTAGCTAGTAGAGTTTTTCTTCTTCTTGTTTTGCTCATATATATTTGGGATGAATAAGATTTTAAGTTTAAGAATTAATTTGAACGATTAAAAAAAAAAAGTGGATTCACCATCTCAGCGGCTCCCCTAGAGCCGGAGAGATGTAAATTCAAATATACAGACAAGAGATGTATGGTGGGGTGAATAGTAGACAAGCTTTGAACAATTTTAAGATCACTAGTTCCTATCAATTTGGGCAAACTAATTAATTTGAACAACATATAGTGAACTTGTCTATCCAATTAGCAAACCATAAGTGAGTCAGACTGAGTAAGTTGTCAAGTTGGGTGAGCTAGATGGTCCAAGTGGATTGGGAAGGTTATATGATTCAGTTGAGTTGATTGATTTAGTTGAATTAAGTCGATTGGCCAATCTCTATAGAACTCAACGGGATGGTCAGATAGGGAGTTCGAATTAGGGATGACATTGGGTTAAGTGCTCGTGATTTTTCTAATACCTAACTTATATTCATCTCCTTTTAAGTGCTTGTGATAAAGTTATTATTGTGTGATTTTATAGTTACATATTCGAGTTGCGAAATAATCCCTTGCGATGCAAAGGTAAAACTGCGTACGATAAATCTAATATGATGTGATCATTTTCTGAGATCTCATATTAACGGAAGCTTCATACATTAAATTATTTTTTTATAATTAATCTAGTAATCGACATAAAATCTAAAATTTAAAACATATGCCACATATATGGTAATATTTATAAATTAGTTGAATTTTAATTTTTAAACTTCATCACAAATTATTATTATAATTTTAATATTGATGATATATTTTAGTGTCTGGCCGGCTCATGGCTTAGGGCCGCTGGAAACATATAAGTTTCATTGGTAAATATATACAATTATTGATTAACATAAATTTTAATTGAGATTTATTTTAACTGATAATCCAAATTTTTATTAGTAAAATTAGATTTATTTGATAATTTTTAATTTTTTATTGATCGAAATTAGATTTGATCGATAAATTTAATTTTTTATTAGTTAAAATTAAATTTGATGGATAATTTTTAATTTTTTACTATCTATAATTTATAATTTTTGATTGACTATAGTTAAGTAATTTTTAATTTTTTTAATGATCAAAATTAGTTTAATCGATTATTTTTAATTTCTTACTAGTCAAAATTAAATTTGATCAAGTAGTTTTAATTTTTTTTATTGTTAAAGTTAGATTTTATTGATAATTTATAATTTTTTAATCAAAATTTGATTAATAATTTTTAATTTTTATTGATTAAAGTTTGATTTATTGTTCTATCTAGTAAATTAAAAATATTTATTAGTTATATTTACTAGTAATTGATATTTTTTTTATAAATTTTTTTAAGTTTAAAAGCATATTTAATATTATTTCTCTCTAAATTTTATTTTTTTTCTCTATCTTCCTTCTCCTTGGTCATCAATTTTTATATTGTTATTATTATGCCTTTGCTTCTTCACAAGTATTCTCTTCTCCTCTGTCATCAGTTTTATATTATTATTATTATACCTTTGCTTTTCTACAAGTATTCTATTGATGCAATCGACCTCTAATCAAGGTTGACCAAACTCGAGTTGATTCAAATTGAGTTTCGATAATTGATCAATATGTTAGTTGACACGAAACGGAAAGTCTAAATGAGTCACGGTTGATTGGACACTTGGTGATTGAAAGTTAATAGCGAGTTGGCAAGTGGGAAGTCCAAGTGGGTTATGAGTGATCGAACACTTGACGGTTGAAAGTCCAACATAGAGTTGACACAAGAAGAAAATCCAAGTGGATCATAGTTGACCAAACATTTGATGGTTGGAAATCCAACAAAGAGTTGGTATAAGGCATGAAGTCCTAACAGATCAAGATTAATTGAATGTTAAGCAATGAGAAATTCTCGACAGATCAAAGTTGATCAAATGCTAGGCAACGAGAAATCTTGACAGGTCAAGGTTGATCGGATGTCGAACAAAGAAAGTCATGGTAGGTTGAAATCAATTGGATATCGGACAAGATGAGAATTCGACTTTAGTAAGACTAAAATAAGAGTATTAGTCGATTGATAAAGTATATTGATCGACTAATAACTATAAAATCTCAAAAATATAGTTGCTACAGTATATAGTGTTGATGATCAATAATTACTACAATAACAATCGACTAATTACAGTTTATAGCGTATAGAAATTGCAAAAATAGATTGAAAAACTCAACTAATGTCATCAGTCGACTGATGAGTTTGATTAGTCGACTAATGACATTATAACCACGAACAAAAGTTTTAAAAATTGATTGAAAAACTCGACTGATGCATCAATCGATTAATGATGAGTATCAATATAATCGACTAATGTCAATTAAGAACCGAATAGAAGCATCTTGATTTGATTGCAAGATTTAATTAATTAAGCAACAATCAACTCATGGTAATAATGAGTAGTCGATTGATGTTGAGATGGATAGAGCCGTTAAACTGACAAGTCAAAGTAACGTTCGAATTTATAGTAGATCAATAGACTAATTAGTAAGATCAATCAACTAATTGACAGAAATCAACTCCAACCTAAAGGCTATAAAAGAAAGCTTTCGAGGAGATTTTTTGAGCCAATTCTTGAGAGATTGGGACGAAGTGATGTTGCATTTCCTACCATCAAGAAACATTCCAAGGCGACAACAAAGAGTCTAAAGTGAAGATCATTCTTGTAACATGTTGTATTTACACCGTTCTTATTTCTATCTCTAATTTTGTTTATGTGTTGCTTTGTATACAATAGGTGTTGTAAGAGGCTTCTCTATCTCCAGAAGGTATTCGAGAATGAGAAAAATTGTGAGATAGTCATTAGGATTAAACCGTAGACGTAGTCATTTTGGGAGGTGGTGAATCAATTAAATCAGTTTGTCTTATGTTTGTATTTTCGTGTATTATATATTTTTATTTTTGATGTGTATTAATCTTTTGTAGATGAGCACAAAATTAAAATTAAGCGATCGAAACTATTCATCCCCTCTAATTCGCACGGGTGCCAACATATTCATCACACTTTCTTTCTTATAATTCACTTCACGAAAAGACTACTAATTAAATATTTTCAGCAAATAAATTTGATTGATAATATATTGAAGTTAAAATTAATCAATAAAAAATTAAAATGTATGTTAATTATTATTATAATAATAATTTATTATTCATGGTCAAATTTAATTAGTATTGTTAATATTATTGTATTGGCCAAATTTAACTTTATTTAGTTGATTAAAAATATTTATTAGATAAATATATTATTTTTTTAACAAATTATATTTGAAAGTTTAGGAGAATTTTTGCTTTCAATTTTACAAATAAAAAGTGAAACTTAATGCAATGATAAAATTATTACGGTGTAATTATTAGTCATAATTTTCAATCACAAAAATAATCTTTTACGATGTACCTAACTATTCTTTTAAATTTTACTAATAAAAATAAATATCTTTATATAAAATTATTTTAATATTTAATTTTTAAAAAAATATTAAAACCTAAATATTTTTTCTTTTTAGATCTTAAAAAATATTGAGACGACCCTATTTAATTTGAGTATTCATATATAGTGTTTGAATCTCTATATACTCAGCAACTACATCTATAATCCCTACTAAATCTAATTCGTCATGATAACATTATTAGAAATAAAGTCTATCATGATACTTTCTTAATTAGATTTAATCTAAAATATATATTTGTAATCACACATATTAAAAAGAGTTATTTTTAAAAATAAAATATCATTTTTGATTATTTATATAAAGAAATAAAATATTTTTAATTCAGCTTCGATTCTTTGCTCCCTCACCCGTGTGCTCACTGTCGTCGCTCCCCGCATCCGCATTGTGCATCTCTGTTGTCGTCGCTACCAGCCACCGGCCGACGCCTTTTCTGAGCAATCAGAGAACAGCCTTCGCTTCGAACTTAACCTGTGTGAATGACCCAAAACCAATTTCTATGCACCTGCAGTAGCTTGCAAGGGCATTGTAGGATTAATTAATACACAAGACATAACAAATGAGGAGGTAAAAGAAGTCACAAGGTAAACACCTCAAGGAGCTCAAAGGTAACTCTAAATTTCTTATTTCTCATTCAAATAGAATCCCAACGAGTGTCGGTCCCGCGAATCAGTCGAAGGATGAATGGGGGACTCGTTGCCTAGACGAGGCAGCATCTGCATGTCGAAGCGGTCACTAGCTCATCGCCTACCGAGGCAACGGCCGCCTCGCGTGTGCTTTTGAGCAACATAAACATTGTGCAATTCTACAAATCCCTTTCTTAGTATTCTCTTCATCCTCAATGCTGGCATTTGAACTACTACAATATGCAGTGGAGTTCAACTTGATAAACATAAACTGCAAGAAGAAAAAAATGTAACATCAGAAAAAAAGAAGATAGCACAGAATAAATGCAGAATGACATGTATATTAGTACATAAATAGTATAAACCATCACAACTAGGATAAAGCCCTTGATGTGCTTATTACCATTGAGACATTGACTTCAACTAAGAATTTATGAGTAATGTTCTAATTAGATAAGTGTTGTTTTCTGAATGACATTTACATTATATAAGCATTCAGCAATAAGCTTGACAAAATACTAATAGTTCATTTTTGAAAAATAGTTTCTGAGCATTCGACAAAAGTTTGGATAGGTGACTAAATAATTCATTTACTATGTCAACTTGGTGAGTATAATTGCCCTTGTGATGCCAAAGTGACACAATAACTATCATGAACTTGTCACTCAAGAGTTACTTGAAAAACAAACCTTGTAGCATCTTATTGAAGATCATTCAAAAAGCAACTGATGCAAGAAATGAAACTAATCATAATGTAATTTAAAAATTCAAGAAGCAATGTAATCACTAAGAACAAAAAGATGTATGATGAACACTTCATACTTAAGTAGCTTATATATATCATATGACTAGAGAACACATGAACACATAATAACTAAGTTGTTTATATCACTGAGTAGGTATTTTATATTCATATGGTTTCTTTTAGTCATCACATCTTTATCCTGCTTTCTTCATTACCAGTTATATAATCCAGATCTTATCATTATAAATTTTTTTAATATAATATTAACAACTTGAGTTTTATCTAGTAGAATGAACTTTTAATATATTGTGTTTGAATGATATATGGTGATATGTATTTCTTTTTTATTTTTAACTATTGACTTTTTATTATCTATAATTTGTAACTAACTATTATTTATAATAGGAATGACTTCTAAACTCTGAACTAATAGGAAATCTCATTTTAAATTTCAACCTGAGGTAGATATATTTTGCACTTTTCTATAAATTGGTTGTTCTGTCTTGATCAAAAGTTTATTTGATTCGATAAAAATTGTGGCAAAAGGAGTGCTTTATAGTATGGATCCAAATATTATAGTAGTAAGATAGACACTAAGACCAAATTAGTATGAAATATAAATACTAGTTACCCTAAAATTAAAAGAGAGTTTAATTAGATCTTATGATATTTTTACAAAAGTTTAAGGATATATTTGGAGGAATGATAGCTTCACGTTATCATCTAATATGATTTTAACCATTTAGTGAAATATTATTAATTTTTAATATTTATTGTGTTATTAAAATTTTAAATAAATATGAAATATATTTTACAGTTGATGGTAAGTAAAGACTATTAGTACATATGAAATGATATTTTATCTATTCCTCATTTGGTATGATATTCAATCTTTTAAATTATTTTCATTAATTTTATATTATCATTATTTATTTTATTTATACAAATATATGCATTGTATTTGTAGGTGATATGTATTTGAATTTTATTTATAATATGATGGTTGAAGATGATTTATAATAAATTAATTAAGTTAAATAGGTACTCAAATCTTATTAAGCTTAGATATTCATGAATATCGATTCAAGTAAAAAAAATATTTTTCCACTTCACACCGAAGGAAAATAATTTTTGAAATATTTTAACGAGAAGAAACTATTTTTTTCTTTAAAAATTTCTAAAAGAATATTTTGTATAAGAAATAATATTTCTTCAACCTTAAATACTAAAATTTCATAGTATTAAACTTATAATGGTGAACTGAAAAATTATCTCATTTTGAATATTATATATATATAGAGGCTTTGTTCAATTAATTTTGGAGATAAACAAATTAGTATTCTCCCTGATTCACCTATCGGATAAATCTAGAATATAGTTTAAATTATTATTTATATTTTATTTTTTTACTCAAAGGGAAATTGACATACTCACAAAAATTCTTCTCTTGTGTGCTTTCTGAGTTTCCTTCTGCTAATTTGTTTTGTTTTACTTAAGCATTTGAAAAAAAAATACAAAATGACTCATTATTCAATAAAAAGAAAATCATTTTGCCTTTCAAAATTTTCTATTTTTTCTTTTTCATCCTATAATTTAAACATATCAATTTGTTTCGTAGATTTTGAAGGTGATTTTGGATTGATAAAGATATTGAAATTTGAGTAAAATGGAACAGACATGCAAATACAAGAAAGTAAACTGTTAAAATAGTAAAACTTCAAGGGGTAAAATAACATTTAATTAATATGTCATTAATTTAAAAAAATAGAAAAACTACAAACGTTAAAAAAAATAGTTTTTCTAATTTATCCTATTTTTTCTAATATTTTTGGAATTTTAAAACCGTTAAAAGTATTTAATTGTTTAACACTCGAATGAAAAATCATATATATATATATATATATATATATATATATATATATATATATATAAAAGAAAATGTTTAGGAGCATTTTAGAAATTTTATAATTTAAAACGATATTTTAGGAAAGTAATACGTTTTCTTTAATTTCCCGAAAGAACCCACAACAAATGCGCCACCATCTGTCTCAGCCCAAAGGGAAGTGTGAGGCCCAACTAGAGAGCCCAGAATAATTTCAAGGACCAGCCCATTACAAATGATTCCAATTCTCTTGACTCTTGAGATATCAGCTAAGAAAAGAAAATTGTCTTCCTAAACAATGAGGGTTTAATATAGTTTATACTGTGTTTGGTTGAGCTTTCTATTTTAGTTTTAACTACTACTTCTTCCCTGACATCCAAAACCTATATATATAACTAGGAAACTCAAAATTCTTATGTAGATAATCCTGAGTCACATGTAACTTTCATAATCCAAAAACATCAACTGTTCGAACATGATCTTATAAGATCGATCGTAAATACTGATAGATAGACATATAGCTGTTATATATATAGTAGATATATAGTTTGAAAAGAATCTAATTAATTAATTAATACAACGTAAGCCATGGTGATGATGAACAAGAGAGAGATAATTAAACTATAGTCTCATCTCCAACTTATCACAAACCTGTCAGTATGTCGCATGCAGGTGTATTAGCGATTAGACATGCAAATTTGCAGCAGTAATATTTTACTGAACCGCCTAGCAGATTTCGGGATTTTTTGTTTCAACTTTCGTAATATTAAATCACACAGGGTATACCTAAAATGGTGGTGTTGCTTATGCAGTTCAAATTTGAGTAGAGTAGAAAGGATTACACAATCACCTTCTCTATTTGGTGAAACAACACCAAAGAATGGAAGCGCAGAAAGTTGAGTTAGAAGGCTAGCAAACTTAGTCAGCCCCATTGGAATGCGAGGTCGAGGAGGCTTGGCGCGAGGCTAACAAAGCTAAAGTCAAGGTGAAGACCGCTTAGATGGTGAAGAATAAGGTTGAGGTTGAGATAGAAAAGTGGTGCAAAGGAGCCAGGATGCATTCTAACAGCGCTCACGAGCTACAGTGTGAGTTAGCAAAAGCCCATACCACTGCGCGAGCTTTGGAGGAGTCATCGAAACAGACTCAGGGGGTGCTGACTTGGGCCCAGCGTGAGCTAGTTATGCAAGAGGTGAAGCTGACTACCCTGAAGGGCCAGCAACTGCAACTTCAGTCTGACCTTCGTACAAAGACCTTAGTGAGAAAAGGTTGAAGCTACAGTTGGCTGAGGAGAAGGTAAGGAAGTGAAACTAACCTCTGAGCTGGAGACCATCAAGGTTGAGCTGACTGACTATCAAGCAGGTGAAGAAGGTTGCTAGGAGGACCGGAATAAGGCCTTTCTGGCTTCTGAAAAATTCTACAGTCTACTCTGGAAGAGAACGAGTAGCATGCTCAAGCATGGATTCGAAGGTGTCATTCGCCAGTTCCTTCATTCATGGCTCATCCAGTGTTGGAGCGACTTGACGTTCTTTGACCTGAAGAAGGTCTAGGAAGATCTGCCTGATTCTGAGAAGGACAACCGATCATTCCTCCTGCCTCCAATGTCGACTCTAGTTCCCTATTTTGGTTATCCTTGTGTCGCCTCTCTTTGTATTGAATTTGAAAATTTTTCAAATAAATGGATGTACTTTTCTAGCCTTGTCTTGCTTTGTGTGTTGAATGTGTGTCTTTGCTACGTTTCTGAGTAATGAATGAGACATGCCATGACTAAGGCCATGACCCCTTGTAGGCAGTTAGAGTTAGTAACGATTGAGGACTTGCTCTAATAATCCTATAGCCTTCCCATGGCATTGTCAAGTTGAGGGGTACTGAGTAGTGAGTGACCCGACCGGAGGTTGCTAACAGAGAGATGTCGAGCTTGACGTAAAACCAAGTCCTTAACTCAGAATTTAAGATTTCGAGTCTGTCGTAAGGTTGAGTCGCTAGCTCGGGGCTAAGAGTTCCAAGCTTATCGTAAGACTGAGTCACTAGTTCAGGGTTAGGAGTTTCAAACCTGTCATAAAGTTGAGTCGCTAGCTCGGGACTATGAGTTCTGAGACTGTCGTAAGGCTAAGTTGTTAGTTCAAGACTAGGTATTTCGCATCTATCGTAAGGCTACATCGCTAGATTGAGGCTAGGAGTTTCGAGATTATCATAAGGCTAAGTCGCTAGCTCAGAACTAAGAATTTCGAGTTTGTCGTAAAGCTAAGTCGCTAACTCGGGGTTAGGAGTTTCGAGTTTATCCTAAGCCTAAGTCACTATCTCGGAGCTATGAGTTTTGAGCTTGTCGTAAGGTTAAGCTGCTAGTTTGGGACTAGGAATTTGTGTCTATTGTAAGGCTAAATCACTAGTCAGAGACTAGGGGTTCTGCACCTATTACATAAGACTGAGTCACTAACTTGAGACTAGAAATTCTGAATCTATCATATATATAAGTTGTCTATGTATGGTGTTGGTTGGTAAAGGAACAACCAAATTGGCCTGGACTTGCCAACCTGCTTAATGCCTTTAGAGCAGCTTGTCATTATGGTCTACAGAATGGTGAAGTTTCACCAGCAATGATTGCCAATAGAGAGGTTTTCTCTAAGATTTTGACATTTGTTCTTTCTGAAGCCAAGGGAATCTTTTGTAGGCTCTTGAGGATTTCAGATTTTTTTTGAATAAAGACACCATTACAAATAAGCCAGAATTGAAATCTAATTAACTTTCCGAATTGAAATCTAAAATTTATGTAGAATTAAGTTATGAGAGAACTCTTGTTAACTATCTTAAGTTGGAAAGAACTTAAATATCTAGTTTTTATTACAATCAATTTATTGTACATTATTTGTTTTTTTCATTGTTTGCAAGATATTTATTATATTATAAATTAATTTATATCATGATTTTATTTTATGCAGGATGGGATGATGACATATTTGTATCATTTAGATATTGATTATATGGTAGAGTATCATTTGGATATTGATTGTATGATTTATGATAAATTTGTTGTTTGTCAATCTTTGTCGGAGAGAGCTGAGTGGTCGAGTTTGACTGCCGAGTCAAGTGGTCGAGTTGCCGAGCCTGGCTGACTGCCGAGTGTCGAGCCAAGAGCCGACTTGCCAAGCCGAGTGCCGAGTGCCGAGATGCCGAAAATCGAGAGCCGAGACGCTGAGTTCAAGACGTCGAGTGGCCGTGGAGCCAAGAGCCGAGATGCCGAGTGCGAGACGTCGAGTGGCTGAGACACCGAGTGGCCGAGACACCGAGTGCCGAGACACTGAGACCGTGACGTCGAGTGCCGAGACACTGAGAGCCGAGACGGATGATGCCGAGGCCTGCGTTCAACGCAGATCACGACGGATGTCTATTTCCCAGGATACAATAGCAGGACCGACAAAACGATCAAGCAGTACTGATCGTTACCGACGAACCAATTACACCCAAAGGCTATCTATCACCGGGGGAAGCAGAGGAAAGGGAAGCTAGGATCGAAAACACTCAACCGGTCCGACATTCGGAACGGGATGGCAAAATATTGGTTGATCCGCTTGAACAAATTATGCCCTGACCAATCCGACATTCGACGCGCACAGATTGCACTCGCAGACAAGTTGCCTTACAGCACCACAGCCACCGTTACAAAAAAATTGAATAGGATGACAAAATATTAGTTGATCCGCTTGGGCAATTATGCCCTGATCGGTCTGACATTCGACGCGCATAGGTCGCGCTTGTACACAAGTTACCTTATGGGTAGTGCAATTCGGGCCCTGGATTTGCATCCCCTGCATGCCCACGTGTGAGAGAGCTAGCCTCTCCCCATGCATTTGTACATAACATCAATGCTTGTGATATAATATAAATCAACCAAGTTATCTCTCAATTACCAATGTGAGACTAAAACTCCTCCATATGAGGGTCTTCTTTATCCTTCCATTTCCTTGTCTCCATTCATATTTTCAACATTTGTGATATGTATTTTGAATGTATATTGTAAATATGAATTGTATATGATAAAGTTTTAATATTGATAGTCCTTAATAGAGTTTTGATATGAATTGTATATAAATAGAATATAAAATCAAAAAATAGGGGGATGTTGATAAAATTTTTAAAATATTAATAATAAAATTAATGACAGAATTAAAATTTGATTACTAAATAGTAAATAAATTTTAATTCGATATTAAATTAAATTATGATAAAATTTTTTATGATTTTTTTTCCGATCGCAGCAGACGTACTTGTATTTTTTATGTTTAACAAATCACTATTGATTCATATTGAATATTCTATTTGAGCTTAGCATATGACTTGTCCCACTGTACTTGCTCACCTTAATTGTACCTAGAAAAATGGTAAATAATACGAGAGCATAATATTCTAATTTTTTTATTTGTTAATTCATAATTAAATCTTTATCTAGAGAGCTTCAAGGTTAATAATCAATATTTCATGTCAACCATATATTAAATATTATACACAATAATAGTCATTATTTATTAATTAACCAAATATTATTTGCCATTCTTGCATGCCAGCTCAGCGCGATTAAAAAGACGCAATAATCATGCCGACTGCTTTAAAAAATGTGATAATAACGTCATGCATGTTTGATTTGACTGGACGATTAATGTTAATTATGCTGCCAAAAAATGTCTTCTACGTATATAAAACTACGTTGAAAGTTTGTAAGCTTAGCTTGCATGAAACAATAATCGAATAATAATAATATAATGTTTTGAAAGACAAGCTCATTCGATTTGATCTTAATTAATCTTGTAGCTAGTTGGAATATTAATTAATTTATGCACTTAGCTAGCTCATTATAATATGTTGCTATAAAAATTAATTAGCAACGCAAACAGTTTTATATATTTTATTGATTCATTTTTTTATATTATTTGCAAAAGAAATTAACCTTCGTGCATGCACAAGGTTCGTTTTAAAATATAAGATAGATATAAGAGATGATGTAGTCATTAAGCATAAATATATATTCACGTTACTTAGTATATGTAAATTGTGGAATAAAGAAAATGACAATATTGGGTGACTAAAAAAATAATATTAACTTCTTCCCACGTAATCATAAGGATTTTAAACTCAATGATGAAGAAGCAAGTATATAAATTCTAACAAAATCTATCAATTAATATATTTTGTTTGACCATCCACTGTTATATAATATATATATTTTACTTTTTCATAGCTGTTTTTAATATGTTGTATATAATCATAAATTATAAGTATTAATTAGCCGATTACCTTCAAAATTAATTTCGTGTGAAGTTAATTATCCTCTAAATAGTTTATTAAGAGGAGATGATGAACTAGGTACATTCTATTAATATATAAAAACATCAAAAATATTAATTCTTCATCTAAATTTAAAACGCTAGAGCTCCTATCTACTTAGCCAATGCCTCTAGCCTTCCAATTCCACCTCTCAAAGCTGCAGGGAGTTGGAGAAGAAGAAGATCAGGTAATTAAATTCCTCTCCTGTTAATTAATTAATTATAGATATATTTGTAATATGCTTGTTCTTACATCATGTTTTATGATCATGATTCATGATCATGGAGAAAAGATTTATAGGAGAAGATCTTCCCGATCGATCGTCGTCTGACATGAGCCGATGGCCTCGGGCTTGAACTTCCTCCGGCCACGGGGTCACCGGAATATTCGCCATGGGAGCTTCTTTTCTGACGACGTGATAGAGGAGGAAGAGGTGGTAGTGGCGTTGGAGGAAGAGAACGAGATCAGGAAGCGAGGAGACGCCACTGCTCCAACGACGACGACTGCCATCGTCGGCAGTTGGTCGGAGACCGCCGGCGTTGACCGGGGTGGCTCCAGCTCGGCATCAGCGATGATGGACGCCGTCGCGATTACAAGGATGACACCAGATCGAGCAGTAGTCGCAGTAGCGATAAGCTGGAGCTCGACTTGCTCGGTGGCAGCGGAAGCGCCCGAAGGTCGCCGCTCGCCGGGTTCCCGGCTCTCCCTTGCGTTGGCGGCCGACAGCGGCGGTGGGACCATCAAAAGGCGAGCACTAGCGCGACGCCATCACCGTCGACTTCCGCCTGGGGAAGATCGCCTCCGGCGACGGCGAACCTGGCCTCTGGCGGCGAGATCAGGGTGGTGAGATTACCGCGAAGAACTCAGACGACCGCTCTGTGGCTCGTTCTGTGCTCAAGAACAGTGCGTACATTTATTTTCCTAGATTTTTTACAATTTTTTTTAATTATAGAATAACAACTTCCTACTTAACATCGCAAGCTTTATCATTTATAATTATAATTTTTTTTTGTTAAATTTATGCTTTTTCTGAAGTTGGTGGTGAACCTTTTTAATTTTCTTTGCAGAAAAAAAGAGCCTTTTTTGCCTCAGATACCAAAGAGTAGGACTGAGCATCCGATTAAAATCGAACTAAATAAATCGAAAATTGAATAAATCGATTTTTTTTAAACCAACCGAATCAACCAAATTTTTCAATAAAAACCGAATAAATCGAACCGATATTTTATCGGTTAATTCGGTTTTTAATCGAATTAACCGAATTAACCGAATTTTTTAAATATTATAAAAATTTTACTAATTAATTAGGTATTTATAAATTTATTTATTTAAAATTTATAAATTATTTTTTTTAATTTGAATAATTCGGTTTAACCGAATAAGAAATTTTAAAATCGAAATCGAACCGAATTAACCGAATTAATCGATTTTTATAGAAAAAATAACCGAATTTCTGAAATAATCGAACCGAATTTTTTAATTCGATCGGTTTGATCAATTTATTCGGTTTAACCGAATTGTTGCTCACCCCTACCAAAGAGCTACTTGAGATGCTAATACTTATAAATACGGGAGGATAGGAAGAAGAATGCTCACCGGAGTTCTTGATGGCGGAAGAAAAGGGCAAAACTGGCGTAAAATTTATAAATTATTTTTTTTAATTTGAATAATTCGGTTTATTCGGTTTAACCGAATAAGAAATTTTAAAATCGAAATCGAATCAAATTAACCGAATTAATCGATTTTTATAGAAAAAATAACCGAATTTCTGAAATAACCGAACCGAATTTTTTAATTCGATCGGTTTGATCGATTTATTCGATTTAACCGAATTGTTGCTCACCCCTACCAAAGAGCTACTTGAGATGCTAATACTTATAAATACGGGAGGATAGGAAGAAGAATGCTCACCGGAGTTCTTGATGGCGGAAGAAAAGGGCAAAATTGGCGCGCCAGAAGAGATCGAGCTCCTCGTGGAAGCGAGGAGGCAACTGCAAGTTCAGTTGCAGCAAGTAGACGAAAAGTTGGCGTTGGCGTTGAGAGAACGTCAAAGAACTCAAGAAAACTACATCGCCGGGTCCAAAAAGCTCGAGAAGCCTACCAAGAAACGGAGATTAAAAAACCAGCGGAGATCGCCGAGGCATCGACGCGGTTCCCCATGCCGGGCTTCCCCTCCGGCCCCCAAATGGCAGCGGCGCAGCCTCAAACGTCGTCGGCGGCGCAGCCTGCCCAAACGTCGTCGTCGTCGGCGCTTTCCAACCCTATGCTGATCAAGACGTTGAGCCAGAACTTGGTGGAAGATCCACGTTTCACGGCCGCACTTCATGTGGCGGTTGCTGAGGCCATCAAAGCAGTCGTAGACCCAACTCAACCGGCAAATCAATGATTCTTTTGTTTGGTTCCAATTAGATTTTGTTTCACTGCTACCTATTTTTTTATTACTTTCTGTTCTGTTCTCATTTCATTTTCGAACAAGTTTAGACATTGTGATTTTGAGGATCTTTTAGAAAAGAGGATGAACTAATCATTCTTTGAAGCTTGCGCATAAGGTATGTATTCATGTTATTCTTTACAATAACTCTTCAAGAAGGGATTCAATATTTCTGATTTTATGTTTGCATCTTCATTTTTGTTTTTTTTTCGTTTTTAGTAAATATTCCTTTCACCTAAAACTGTTTCATTGCATTCTTAAATCGATTTTTTTTTTAAACCAACCGAACCAACCGAATTTTTCAATAAAAACCGAATAAATCGAACCGATATTTTATCGGTTAATTCGGTTTTTAATTGAATTAACCGAATTAACCGAATTTTTTAAATATTATAAAAATTTTACTAATTAATTAGGTATTTATAAATTTATTTATTTAAAATTTATAAATTATTTTTTTTAATTTGAATAATTCGGTTTATTCGGTTTAACCGAATAAGAAATTTTAAAATCGAAATCGAACGAATTAACGAATTAATCGATTTTTATAGAAAAAATAACCGAATTTCTGAAATAATCGAACCGAATTTTTTAATTCGATCGGTTTGATCAATTTATTCGGTTTAACCGAATTGTTGCTCACCCCTACCAAAGAGCTACTTGAGATGCTAATACTTATAAATACGGGAGGATAGGAAGAAGAATGCTCACCGGAGTTCTTGATGGCGGAAGAAAAGGGCAAAACTGGCGTAAAATTTATAAATTATTTTTTTTAATTTGAATAATTCGGTTTATTCGGTTTAACCGAATAAGAAATTTTAAAATCGAAATCGAATCAAATTAACCGAATTAATCGATTTTTATAGAAAAAATAACCGAATTTCTGAAATAACCGAACCGAATTTTTTAATTCGATCGGTTTGATCGATTTATTCGATTTAACCGAATTGTTGCTCACCCCTACCAAAGAGCTACTTGAGATGCTAATACTTATAAATACGGGAGGATAGGAAGAAGAATGCTCACCGGAGTTCTTGATGGCGGAAGAAAAGGGCAAAATTGGCGCGCCAGAAGAGATCGAGCTCCTCGTGGAAGCGAGGAGGCAACTGCAAGTTCAGTTGCAGCAAGTAGACGAAAAGTTGGCGTTGGCGTTGAGAGAACGTCAAAGAACTCAAGAAAACTACATCGCCGGGTCCAAAAAGCTCGAGAAGCCTACCAAGAAACGGAGATTAAAAAACCAGCGGAGATCGCCGAGGCATCGACGCGGTTCCCCATGCCGGGCTTCCCCTCCGGCCCCCAAATGGCAGCGGCGCAGCCTCAAACGTCGTCGGCGGCGCAGCCTGCCCAAACGTCGTCGTCGTCGGCGCTTTCCAACCCTATGCTGATCAAGACGTTGAGCCAGAACTTGGTGGAAGATCCACGTTTCACGGCCGCACTTCATGTGGCGGTTGCTGAGGCCATCAAAGCAGTCGTAGACCCAACTCAACCGGCAAATCAATGATTCTTTTGTTTGGTTCCAATTAGATTTTGTTTCACTGCTACCTATTTTTTTATTACTTTCTGTTCTGTTCTCATTTCATTTTCGAACAAGTTTAGACATTGTGATTTTGAGGATCTTTTAGAAAAGAGGATGAACTAATCATTCTTTGAAGCTTGCGCATAAGGTATGTATTCATGTTATTCTTTACAATAACTCTTCAAGAAGGGATTCAATATTTCTGATTTTATGTTTGCATCTTCATTTTTGTTTTTTTTTCGTTTTTAGTAAATATTCCTTTCACCTAAAACTATTTCATTGCATTCTTAAATCGATTTTTTTTTAAACCAACCGAACCAACCGAATTTTTCAATAAAAACCGAATAAATCGAACCGATATTTTATCGGTTAATTCGGTTTTTAATTGAATTAACCGAATTAACCAAATTTTTTAAATATTATAAAAATTTTACTAATTAATTAGGTATTTATAAATTTATTTATTTAAAATTTATAAATTATTTTTTTTAATTTGAATAATTCGGTTTATTCGGTTTAACCGAATAAGAAATTTTAAAATCGAAATCGAACCGAATTAATCGATTTTTATAGAAAAAATAACCGAATTTCTGAAATAATCGAACCGAATTTTTTAATTCGATCGGTTTGATCAATTTATTCGGTTTAACCGAATTGTTGCTCACCCCTACCAAAGAGCTACTTGAGATGCTAATACTTATAAATACGGGAGGATAGGAAGAAGAATGCTCACCGGAGTTCTTGATGGCGGAAGAAAAGGGCAAAACTGGCGTAAAATTTATAAATTATTTTTTTAATTTGAATAATTCGGTTTATTCGGTTTAACCGAATAAGAAATTTTAAAATCGAAATCGAATCAAATTAACCGAATTAATCGATTTTTATAGAAAAAATAACCGAATTTCTGAAATAACCGAACCGAATTTTTTAATTCGATCGGTTTGATCGATTTATTCGATTTAACCGAATTGTTGCTCACCCCTACCAAAGAGCTACTTGAGATGCTAATACTTATAAATACGGGAGGATAGGAAGAAGAATGCTCACCGGAGTTCTTGATGGCGGAAGAAAAGGGCAAAATTGGCGCGCCAGAAGAGATCGAGCTCCTCGTGGAAGCGAGGAGGCAACTGCAAGTTCAGTTGCAGCAAGTAGACGAAAAGTTGGCGTTGGCGTTGAGAGAACGTCAAAGAACTCAAGAAAACTACATCGCCGGGTCCAAAAAGCTCGAGAAGCCTACCAAGAAACGGAGATTAAAAAACCAGCGGAGATCGCCGAGGCATCGACGCGGTTCCCCATGCCGGGCTTCCCCTCCGGCCCCCAAATGGCAGCGGCGCAGCCTCAAACGTCGTCGGCGGCGCAGCCTGCCCAAACGTCGTCGTCGTCGGCGCTTTCCAACCCTATGCTGATCAAGACGTTGAGCCAGAACTTGGTGGAAGATCCACGTTTCACGGCCGCACTTCATGTGGCGGTTGCTGAGGCCATCAAAGCAGTCGTAGACCCAACTCAACCGGCAAATCAATGATTCTTTTGTTTGGTTCCAATTAGATTTTGTTTCACTGCTACCTATTTTTTTATTACTTTCTGTTCTGTTCTCATTTCATTTTCGAACAAGTTTAGACATTGTGATTTTGAGGATCTTTTAGAAAAGAGGATGAACTAATCATTCTTTGAAGCTTGCGCATAAGGTATGTATTCATGTTATTCTTTACAATAACTCTTCAAGAAGGGATTCAATATTTCTGATTTTATGTTTGCATCTTCATTTTTGTTTTTTTTTCGTTTTTAGTAAATATTCCTTTCACCTAAAACTGTTTCATTGCATTCTTATTTTTTCTACCAAGTGTTAGAGCAGAATTTTCTTTCAATAAACTAAAAATTGTAGGTTGTTAAATGCTCTTGGTTCTGTGTACAATCTGTCAAACGTGTTGATCTTTTTGTTTCTATAATACTAATGGTAAGAAAAACAATGATCAAAGGAGCGGTCCGGTCCCACGAAAATGATAAACATTAAAACTGTAGTGGATAAACTTTTTATAGTGACCGACCCCACCGCCGAAACGGCCCCATATCAGAAAACCCCCTAAGAGATTTTTTGGAGGCACGGTACCACTAAGTTGCTAAGAGCATACTGCCTCAACAGCACCTTAGCCGAGCTAAAACTTGTATCGCACAGTACCACAGTCAACAAATATATGTTGCTAAGAGGATTCGAACTCGAAACCTCAACAAAGATGCTTACCATGATACACTTCAACAACATTGTATATTTGAGATACAACTTGTTGTATACCAATGGTCCTAATTTTTGTGATTAGAAGTCAAATTACACATATAAACAATATCGATACATCTTTTATTTACATTTTTTGTTGCTAAAGTTCAGATGAGTTAAATTTTCAGGGCCCAAAACCTGCGGAGGAAGGCCCAGCCAAACCAGAACCCTCATCCACTGATTCTGGAAGTCTTGTATGGTTGTTGAAAGTCAAACAGCTGAGGAGAAACTGATCGATGACCTTCTTCAATCACATTTACTAAGCGTTGACTCAGAGAGGAAAATTTGTTGAAAGGCGCTCTTGCAAGTCTTGTATGATCGATGACCTTCTTCAATCACACAGAGAATCCTCTTAGAGAGGAAAATTTGTTTCGTATTATTTGTCATTCTCATATACCAAGACAATTAAACTTTTATCTTTCAATTCTAGCCTTCACTAAATACTCTGCTTCTAATGCATTCCTCTTTGTTTCTCTGTCACTTTTAAATTCTTTCTTATTCCCAGTACACAATAATTGGGTTTGGATAAGGGCAATTTAGATATTAGTTCGAAGTATGAAAAACTCTAAAGAACTCTTTTGCAAAACACAAGGAGTAATAGTTAGGATTTGAGAAAATAGATCAATTGACTATGGCTGTGGATCTTAAATCAGCAAATATCATAGTTTACTCCGCAGATGAGCTTCTACCAAATTTATATTGTTTGGTTTAGTCATCTAATATGATTCCCTACGGTTTCATGTGATTAAACTCAAATAGGCGGAAGGTGCATACTCTTCTGCCCCGGGGACAAATTTACATTGTTTAAAGCATTTACAAGACATGGTTCATATACAGTACGTCAACGAAATGAAGATTATGCAATTTAGATTCTAATAAATGGTTAGCCTGGTAATTCATTATGAGAACCTCCATCTAAAAAGTAATTATTAATCTATAAACAATTTAGCATGCTAAGAATTGTTGACGAGGAGACTCAAATAACCTTGATCTCTTCTGCCATCCTTTCACTGCTGGTGAGCTGCACTCCACGCTTCAAAGCAATCTTTGC